>NC_046190.1:11243560-11546590 GCF_011004875.1 Balearica regulorum gibbericeps
TGCCCTGCTGAAATTATTCACACAACATTAGTCCATTTCTGAGCGTTACACTAACAAGCACTGGGCAAAGATAGGGAATATCTATGTATGGCATATTGACCTGAATGCCAAATACCTGGGCCTTATACATTAACAAGCTGATGAGTACTATTATCTAATTATGCCAAATAAACCAAAGCTGATTCTGAATGCCTGCTTACAAAATGAAAGTCAAAAGCATAACGATTGATGAAGTCTGCTGCTGTGCTGAAACTTGTTCTGTATTAAACCCCTGGTATAATTTTATTTTGGTATGGCTTGTAGGATACCTCCAATGTCAAAAAGTTCTGCTTCTTCCACAAGGCAGAGCACTCTGGCTAGGTGGGTGTCAGCTCAGACTGTAGAAATGGGGAGGCAAGCAAGAGGGAAGCTCTGTCTTTGGTTGTGGTCTTCATCCTGATGTGGCTTCTGACCCAGATTTCAGGGATATACCATGGTATCTCCATTTGCCCACACCTATCCTTTGTAGGTCTTCACATCTGCACAATGAAGAGCTCCACAAAGCTTTTTCATATTTGCTGCCTCCTGGACTAACCTGGGTTGTAAGACTCAGAAAGGACATTTTCTGCCTCAGGAGAGGAAATAACTGCCCTGTCTTCCTGAGTTCCCTCAAGAGCAGGCTGCCTGGGAAGCTAGCGCAGCCTTTGTCCAAGCTCCATGAGATGATGCCTGGAACAATGAAGAGTTAATATATGTCTAGACCAGAATGGCTATATCTGTTTTGGTTAGCTATACCCACCAGATAACACTGTGCTCCAGGAGGAGCAACATTTTTCTGTCCCACCCCTGATCCAGACTGACTTACCAGGTAAGGAATAAATCTAACTCACATGTACTAGCCTGCTCTCCTGCAGGAGTGAGGGATGAAGACAAAGCTTCCCTCAGAAGTGTGCTGGTGGGACTGGAGTAATTCACACAAAAAAATTGGGGGTCCCAGAGACTATATACTTTATCATCCTACACACAGTTGCATTTTCATTTCCAATCAATTATTTAATCAAGTAACTCCACGGCAACATATATATGCTATCCAGGAAATTCAGTTTCCCCATTAGACGAATGTAGCTTTACAAAGTCTGTCAACTGAAAATTATCACTTTAATCCCTTTTTTATTATTATTCTGTTTTCCAGATTGCAGTACTGAAATCCCTGCTGTTGCCTTTCTGTTTTATCTGTCCAGAGTGAGCCTGATTCATTGCAGACAGCCTTTCTCCCTCATCTCGCTCATGTTAAGCAGACGCCAGTAAGTAGCAAAGGAGATTCTCGATCTGGATAAATGCAAACCAGATCTGACTGGCTGCCTTCCATGAAGTTCCCCATACAGTTTTTTTCTCCATTACCAGCTTGATAACAGGGGACGACCTGTGTCTCAGTGCATTGGGTATTTGCCAGTAGCTGCAGGGACAGCACCTCAGTAGTCTGAAATAAAAGATTAAAACTGTCCAGGACTTTTGTTTCTTCCAATGTGAGGACCTGTGAGGTCAGATTCCTTATCAAAATATACCTGTTACACTTTTTCATAGACTTTTCCTTCATCAGGATTTTCTTCTTGGTCTTCCTCCTCTCCTGCGTCTCCCTCTGCTGAGCATCCCCCATGTTGTCAGAGAGCTGCCTGGCAAAGTGATCCATTGATAACTACTCTCTGTTGAAGACAATACTCTCAAGCTGATCCATATGCCACAATAAATTGAGAGGTTCGAGTTATTCCAAGGTAAACCCTCAAGCAGTCCTTTTACACTTCCTTGAGGCTAATGTAAATAACCAATAGCATTAATGAGTTTACATTTTTAAAGAGGATTAATGAAATCACATTAGCAACTTGTATGAACATTTTTTTGTTCAGAATCAACATACTTTTCACACACTCAAAATATTGTTTTGAAAATGAATAGAAGCATAAGTGAAATGGCATAATTGAAACTGCGTAATTCTGATTTTTACTGAATTTGTATTTGCAGTCCTTTGTTTCTTCTGTAGATCAGGCTCTAGATTCCCTTTGTGCTGTTTTGCTGCTGTCCAAGAGAAATGAAGGCGGCAATATTTTCTGCATTACCCGTACAAAGGAGAATATGATACACAGAAATGTAACTTAATATCATGCAGGAGGAATTCTTCACTGATACTTCATCCCTCCTCTTTTGTATGTACCTTGCTTCAATTGCAAGTCTGGATACTGCCCAATGTTACCTTGCAGTTTTTCTTTACATGCTTAACTGACAGAGACCAGATTCAAACAGAAAAAATATTAGCAGCATGCCATTTTTCATGTACTCCATGAAGTACTTTGGGAAAGCAAGAGGTGTGACTATATTCCCCAACAATTCAGCAAGAGTTCATGATCTGCAACTTTCTCCTCTGTTTCCAAGTCACTCCCTTGCATAAATCTCTCAACATCCATAAAGAAGAGCTTTGAGATACTTTATGTGACAGGACATGCCATATGAAGGGCTCAATTGCAGGTAATTAGTTTATATCTCCTATAGTTTTTCTTTCCTTCTTTTTTTTTAAACACTGGCCTTGCCTCCCCTTTTCCCAATGCTAAGAGTGGTCAATATTAACACCACTGGTGGTCAATGAACCCAGAATGATCTGAGATGCTAATCTCATTCACAGACACACAACACCTTGCTCTTTTCCTATAGCAAAACCACTCTCAGCCACCAGACCATCTTCCCACAAATGTCCCCAAATCTCTCAAGTCCCTCAAAACCCAAGGATAAATGAGATTTCCTAATGAGGTGAACTGTATGACTCGTTTTTGACAAGGTAAAAAACGCCCATGAGTTATCATCTGTTACACGTCACCTCTTCCCACATCCCACTAAACCATTCCTTCAAGTTGTTTCAGAAATCTGTCCCAAGAAAAAAGTATCACAGAGCTGGCAGAGGCATTAAATTGATTTTCCAATGAAAATGATGGCTCCATGACAACTTAGCTGAAGGTCTGCTGTGGTGTGTTTGCGCAGCAGAGTCATGACCTATTTTAATACTAGATACTAATGTAATCAAGAAGACAGGTAGCAAGACACAAAATGTTTCTTGGTTTCTGTAAGTTTTCCAGCCTGGTAACCTACCCATTACTGCAGGAAACCCCTTTTCTTTCTATTGGTTCCACACATCATATATATGATTATAGTATCAGTAATATTGATCATAATATTGCTATGAAGCATAAAGCAGGTTTTTTACATGTTACATGCTCACCAGAAAATAGGAAAGATAATTTGTCCAGTGCTTCTTTGCTCCAGCCTTGTTCAGTTCTTATTGCTCTCTCTCTGACTTCTTCATTACCTTCCCGTGCTACATCCCAAATGAAATTAAATTACAGCTGCTTCAAGACAAAAAGCGGAATGTCTGGCTTTGTTTCTGTACCAACTCTACTCAATACTACTATAACCTTCCTATTCAACACAGCTCCAAGAAAAGATTCTTCTTCACATTTCCATGCCTATAGTCCTTATCAACCAAAGACCTGTCTGCACTGAGTGACCAACACTGGATGCCTCAGAAAAAGAAACAATACTTCCACAACTGTGTAATAATTCCCCTTAGGCAAGTTTGTTCCAAGTTTGTTCCTAGTTTGTTCCTAAACATTCATATACAGAGCTAATGGAATTAAGGACTATCATCTGCAGTGTTTAGGAGGCAGCAGGCAATAGGCTGAAGAAGGAATCACTGAGATGCTTAAAAAGCATCTTGGACCACAGACACGTTTTCTTGTTTTTAAGTATTCGTTCTGTTCCTTTCAATAATTCATGCCAAGGTGATCAGGGTCCTCAGAATTTGCACAGCCAGAGGGGAGAAGGGTTTTAGCATGTACAATCTGAGCATCATGTTCCAAGTGTATATATTTTAGGTAATTATGTCCCCATAAAAGACCATGCTTTTCCCTTCCTGAAGGTATAGTTGCCTTCTGAAGAGTGATTTTTATATTGCCAACATGGGCTTATCCGAATCCTCTGCTTGCGAAAGTGCTCAGCCAGACTAGGACCAACCACCCAGTGATCTGAACAATCCCAGTGTGCTCGGGCAAAACAGAAGACGGCAAGACAGGTTGTCTTCTGATGGTTCCTCTTAAACCAGCAATATTTGATGAGATGAAGCCATGGTTGATAGGACTTTATTTTTTAGCACAGGGTAGAGGCTCATCAGCAAGCCCTCAAAATAGTCTAGGTTAGCCTGGAGTCCTCTTGTACTGCCTGGTTAAAAGTGCAAATCGAAGCTGCCATATGCTGACACGTGGGCTGACAGCCATGATACAGCACAGAATATAAGCACAGCTGAACTGGGTTGGACAATAGTCCGTCTAACACAGTAGGCGGTCACCAATAACAGTCGCGATATTTCCCCAGCACACTTCCACAGCCTTTAGTAGTTTGTGTCCTGAATGCACATAGACTTTCAGCCCCAACAACACCTTACAGCAGGGAGTCCAACAGCAAAACTTCCCTGAACTTCATCACCTTTGCTTCAGGTAGTGATATGTAACTAAACTAAGACTTTCAAAGGAAATTTGAAAGGCTCAAATTACACACAAACTATAAAATGAGTAATATGGACTTATGCATCTTAATGGGACTGCCAATGGCCAATTTGGTGCGCTTTAGACCCCTATTAATAGCCAGGCTCCACGGGCAGTTGAATAAAACACACTTCCCTGGAGTGATATAACAGCAAGGGAGGACTGATGAGGGATGAATCCTGTTTGAGTTGCTCAGTAACGTATAACTACTCTGTAAACATAACAATTGTTGTGGCTTCATCAGATCCTTCTGGGTTTATCTGTTGCACAAGATGTTAAGCATATTGACCAGGTGATGCCTTTTGTGATATGTTTATTTTATTAGTACATTAGTTCATTAATCCTTGAGCTAACACTGTATTTCATACATACCTGCCAGATAAGTGACTGAAAGAACTCAGCATCTGGGACTGAGAACTCAGGAGAGGGAGGGAGGACGGGAGGGAGAAGGGTGCATTTCCGTACAGATAAGGAGCTGCAATTATCATACTCGTGCAAAAGGCAGGGACAGAAGTGGCTCACCCTGCAGAGGACATATTTGCACACATTTTACTCTTCAAAACTGATCTTGAAGTACCAGACTGGATTCAGATCTCATTTCAAAATCTCCCTGGCTTTTTTCCTAATAATGGTGTCATCTGCTTTAGCCTGTGAGGCTGTCTCTGTTAGGTGAGACATTTTGGGATAAAAAGGCATGCTGAGTTATCTCCCAACAGTTTATCCCTAGCCCAAGACAGGCAGGTGGGTAAACCTGAGGAATTTCTGTCTGTGAACTCTTACTGATGGTACTAACCCCAGGCTGGTGGGTTGGTCCTGGTGTGCCCTAATAACCATACTGTGGCCATTTCCTAGTGCATCCTGGTCTGTAGACACCCAAAGCATGTGCAGTCTGCACACACTGTCTTACCTGGATTCATTGCTTCCAGAGGAGCAGCAAGCCTTGGACTGATCTGGGCTCAGGCATATGCCCAGAGAAGGTTAAAGACAAATGTACTCTACCACACTGAAGGGTTAATAAAGTTCTCAGTGGCTAAAATGAAAAGTTACAAAACAGAAACAGAGACACATTGAAAAGCATGTGCTTGGCACTGACCTCTCTGTCCTGTGGTCCCACTTTGGGGGTCTCTTGAGGCACTTAGCTGTCAAGCTGCAAGGGGAACTCGGCATCCTGCAGCCAACTGGCCTTCAGGCTCAACCCCACAGCCAAGGACCAGGTGGGTCCAGCCCCACTCTGCGGTCCTGTAGGGCTTCCTCCAAGCCAGCACTTTCTTCATCCTCTTGCTCAAGACAGACTGCTTCTCTTTCACTCCTGACTTTTGCATCTTTCTTCCTTCAGGAATGTAGGTTCCGCAACCCCATACAGCAACGGTGACTGACTCTTTTCCCTAAGCGTACGCTGCAAATGGAAGCGTAACAAGGGAAAGCTCACATCATCCTCAGAGGCATCTCTGAACTTAGATTGCTGCTTTGTTCCAGAACTAGAAAATGCATTTTATTTTAAATAGCCTTCTTGTCAGGCACATATTTTAGAGGTCACTACAACATTTAGTAGTTGTAAATTATTCTCTTTGCAAGTGCACAGAGCTAGCAGCCAGAGTGATGTTCTCCATCCTATCCCTCCAGTTACCCACACAGCTAGCAGCCTCACCCACGTTCGCTCCCACTTTTATCAGTCTGAGGGCTTGGTTTCACAACTCTCCAGCACAAATTAAAACTGAGCTTGAGCAGAACATTTCAGTGGGAAACCTCACGACTCCTGGTTTTGTGGCAGCTTGCTTCTGTTAGGAGATGGACACAGAGATCACCAGCTCATTTCCCATCTATCACTAAATGTCTTGGTAGGAAAATGACATTCCCTAACAAGTGTTATGGAACGTACTCTCAGCTCATCTGAATGCAGCTGGGGCTGAAGTTTGATGTTTATTATAAACCTAGCACAGTTAGCACACAGCCATCAGGTCTGTGATCCTGCAGCATCAATAACTCCCCAGCTTTTCTCTGGCTTTTCTCCCTTTTTTCTCTTCCTCACCATTTTCTTTTCCTTCCACTTTCTCAAGCCTTAAAAGACCTCTTGTTTTTTGTATTTCTGTCTACTTTGTTTTTCTTTATGAGGGATTTGCCCTTCTCCTCTCAATTCTCTTGGCCGCTCCTCATCTTTCTCATGTGAGCCAAGAAATTCCTGACAGCTGCACTTCCCATCTTGTGTTTTGCCGTCATCGTCACTTTGTTTGTGTGCATGTATGCATGTGTGCGAGAGAGAAATCCAGCCAGCCCAGCAACATGGCTTGAATGCTACACTAATTGGAGGTGGGGTGAAACACTCCATCTCTCCTTGCAGCAGCTGCTACCCTGAGGACTGATGGCCATAGCATGGTGGCGAAGACCAAGCTCACAGCCCCCAGAACACCTGGGAGAGCCCAGGGCTCTGTGCTTTGACATGCACATTTACCACTGGATTTGTTGAAGTTGTACAACTGCACTTCTCCCTGCACGATTCTCCTGTTGATCTGTGCTGGCTTTTAACTTTTATGGCAGACAGCTGTGCTCCATGAGGAGACTGGGCAGGATTTAATCAATAAATGTTAAAAAATTGTCCATTTTTTCCCTTATTCACTCTCCAGACTCACAGCACATCTTTATCCCCTACATGCACTGGCTGTTTTTTCAGCCTGCCTCCCTCTTGCCCTGAGACCTGCACCAGCAGCTGTACAGCTGGTGCTCTGCCAGGGTCAGATGCTCTCCCATATTGACCAGAAATTGTAACTGACAGCAATCTTGGACAAGCAAGAATCACTGTTGATTTATATCACTGATTTTTAATAAGAATAAATACTGAAACCTACAAACTCTATCCATAATCCACTACCTCTGAAACATCCTTCTCTCTCTTTATGAGTCAGCATCTGGTAGAGAGCTGAATCCAAACTTCTATAGCATCACATTAATCCCTTCTCCAGAATGATTTCTTCATGTATTTCCTAGAACTGTACAAAACCACAAGAGCAGTTGAGTAAAAAATGCAATAATTCACAGTATCATAGCAACAATGGTAAAATATGTGCTTCCTGCTTATTCATTTTGATTAAGAAAATTATTCACGAGGCATCAGATGTTTGGAAAGAAATCCATCTTGTGGTTTGTTAATCACACGAACAATATACTCTGGACTATTGAGAGAGGCTGAAAGGCACTGCCACGTAGGAAGCTGAAAAGACCCTACACACATTTGTTAGCCTGATATTTGGTGCTGCCTATCAGTTTACATTCCCATCCAGAATACGCTTAAGTATACACTTAATTCTAAGCATATGAGGAGTGGCATAAAATTCAAGATGAGTTCTTGTAACCTTCAAGATGAGTCCATTTTTAATACTTTTAATATTTTTAATTGTTGTGTTGGAACACAGCTCAGAGAAGTAACAATGTGCTTACAAGCTTAATAGCAGAAGTGGGTTCAGTGCCTCTCCTCTCCCCACCAGCTCCTTGCTCTGCCTCACATTCAGTCCACCCCAGGGACCACAACTATTCCCTCCTCCCTTCAGCTCCTGCCATCTACTTTGCAGTACTTTCCAAGATCCTACCTTCCCACGTTGCAGTCTCCTGGTAGCACCGTGTCCTTAGGCTTGCTCCCGGCACTGTTTCTTTACTGCCAGACACTGCATATGCGTAAAGCCCAAGTGAAAGTGCCTACCTTAGCTTTTTACTCTCTACTCACAGCTCCACATCAACAGTGAACTTACTTACTGAGCACAAACCTGAGTGACATCAAGGAGCAAGTAAAATGGAAGAGGATTCAGTCAATTGCCACTCAGAGGCATAGTGAACCATGGGCTTACTGACCGCAGAGCTGGTGAAGGTTGCCTGGAAAGAACTGGAACCCGAATTGGATGAGTTGTTGATAACCCTCGAAAAAGCATGGTAGCCACCACGCCTCAGAAATTTGGCTGGGAAGTTTTATACTGAGTCCTTTTTTTCACACCATCAAACATTACACTGATATTTTGTCTTTATCATAAGCACATGCACGTGACATCCCCAAGCACTACAATGTCTTGCTTGAGGAATGGCTGCATTTCAAGTGTCTTTCTTTGCATAGCTTATCGATTTTGGTGTTACTCTGGGGTTCCAGGTAAAGCTGGTCCATAATGGTGTGATCTTGTAAATAATCCATTATAAACTATTCTTTGTCTGCACGCAGGTAAACAAAAGTCTCACACATTGCACATGTTGCTAGCTGTGCTGAAAAATCAACAACTAGCTGTTGATTATAGCAGAACAATCAGCACAAAGTATCAAAAGGTGGATATGTCTCTGTCCTACCATGTGGCTTGATCAGGGTGAGGCAGTTGCAGTTTTTTAGGTAAGTCAGTCCTTTGCTCTGCAAAACAAGACAGTTGAGGACAGGATGCAGTCCTAGAGGCATGGTGAGCAGATCAGACCTTGTTCATCAGTTCTTCCAACTTCTGGGAGATCCACTGGAACACAGTATCACCAGAAGGACAAGTGTTTTATAGATAAGCAATGGCAGACAAAAAGCAATTGAATTAGATCCCCAAAGTTTTACTAAGATAGATGATCCTTGAAAGTACAGTTAGGTTATTAAACATAGTGAAAGTATAATTCTTAATTTCTAGGCATCTGTGAGAATAGTTACCATCCTTTTGGGAGTATTGTAGTGACTGTAGCTGGTAGATCTCTAAATGAGACAATATTTCCTTTTGATATTGCATCATTAAGATAACTGATTCTTATACCCAGCCAAATGTTTCATATAACTCTTTCCTCTCTTTTCTAAATGTGTGCAATTGTAAAAGAGCAGCACTGTAGGGATTTAGTGGTTGTATCTCTTTATGAGTCTGAACTGTGACATGGAGGACTCAGTGAGTTTATTGATTTTAATTTCTTATATTTGGGATTTATCTTCTCAGCTTTTACTTAACAGCTGAGAATACTCACAGTATTGATAAAGAAAGTTGGCTACCCAAGGGCAAATTTCAGATCCTCATTTCTTCACCTATGCATTTATTTGTTTGCTTCTGGATGGATACCAGCATCCAGGCTTTGATCAAGAGTGGCTAAAGGGTACACTCTGTGAGAAACCATTCCTCTCTCGCTCAGCCTCCATAGCCAGAGCTGAGAGTAGCAGGGGCCTTAAGTGGATCAGAGGGAAAGATCAGGCATTCCCTTTGAAGATCCTTTGTTATTAAAATCTAGATTCTGATCCTTGCTTTGGGCTGAAAACCCTGAACAACGAGGCACACAGGAGGGCCTTCAAGGGGAAAAGGGATCTGAAAGACAGAGGTTGCTGTCTGTGGGTGGCAGGATATTTTCTCTTCCCAGGAAAACAGCTGAAATGGCCCTGAAACCAAAGGGAGAGAAAACTTGGTGAGAAAATCCCCTTTTCAGGCTGTTGTAAGTACCACCATCCCGCTTTGCAGTAGGGAGGAAATTCTTAGAGGGTTGTTGGTTTAAACCAGACTCAGCAGTTCTTGGGCCATTTCAGTATAGGAAGGATTGTTCAGCCAGGTTGATTTCCTTCCTGGAGCATTTAAGGACTAAGCTAATAAAGTGCTTTATGACTGAGAATTTGTGTGGCAACATAGGGAAGATGAAGAGCTGTGAAACAATAGATGGAGAGTAGCTGTCATCCTTGGAAGAGGTGTTTTCTCCTGTGGCTGCACCACCGAACTGTGCCAGGAGGAGCAATCTCTGTCAATGATTTGTTGTTCACCTTGCTCACTTAACTGCTCTTTTTCCCATGGCACTGTTTTTATCTTCTTCAACATCCTTAACATCTGCGAGGCAAGTATTTGTACCCTATTGTGTCTCTACATTACAGCACACAGAGCCCCAGTCACAGGCTGGACATTGCTGCAACCTGGTATTGCTGCCAGAGATAATTAATGGTCATAGGTTGCTAGGGGTCATGAACTCTAATCGTGACTTTCTCACTTGACCATCTTGGTTCAGTAACACAGGGACTGATGTAAGCCTTTCTTTAAAGAATGTTCTTACATCCTTCCTCACCTCCTTTTGTCCCTCCACCGTCCCTTCCTTTCCCTTCTTTCTTCCAGTGCTGCCAAGCCTGACAGGTTGTTACAGCTGTCTCCAGCTTCTGTTTTGAGACACCGGCCAGCTGCAGGGCAGGGCTATGGCCAAAGCCACTTCCAGTTCCCCCCCATGCAAAGGGCCAGCATGCATTCATGCCTGTTACGGGTGCTACAGTGGACTCATTCATGGACTCGCTTCTTTCTGTTGTGAGATTCCCTTGCCCCAGTGCTGTGTTTTCCTTGGCACAGTGCATAAGACAAGAAGGAATCTTTACATGGAAATCTCTTCAGCTATGGGAAACATTTCCCCTTGCACATGTCCTAGCAAGAGATCTACTGCATCCATAATTGCATTCAACACTTGGAATGCTGTGACGTCTCCACATTTCATGACCAAACATAGTCTTTGCCATTGCTCACGGGTAGAATAGGCTCTAACAGCATTAACCTATGGGCCCTTATCTACTGCTTTCGTCACGCTGTCCATTTGTATCTATTTGGAGAAAAGCGTTGTCTGCTGCTCATGATGCCAAGCTGCCTGGCAAAGGAGATTTGTCGTATTTGTGGCATTTCTGCTCTTCTCCTTTCAGTGAGCCAGTCTTTTGCTTTGTGGTTCTCTCCTTCCCAACTCTTCTGGTCTTGCACAAGCCTTTCCTAAAATCCATGAATGCTCATTGCAAGCTGATCCATAAGATGCTCAGTGCTTCAGCTTTGCTTTCTTCCAGGGACCATTTAAGTGAGGACAAGCCACTGTTTTATCTGATGAGAGGATAATGCACGGAGGTGCAATACACCTAACTGAGACCAGTGTCACAGTAAGCCTATTGTAAGAGGTGCCGGAATGAGCTCTTTGTACAATAGCTTCCGATTAATCCTGGTATTTGTGAGTACTGAAAACAACCACAGCATGCTTTAATCAAAAAAAGCACAAACAGTTCTCACTTAGACTGGGAGAGGAAATTATGAAATTATTATTTCAACCCTCCATGTATAATGCAGGCTATGACAGATGGAGGAACCATGGGGAATACTAATAAAATGGGATAGGAAGAGCTCAGAGCCTTCACTGCAGGGAACGCCTGACCGCTCGATTATCCTTCACCCCAGGTACCTCTCGGACTCTTGAACGGGAGTTGCTTGCTTTTGCAGCCATGATCACATACAGCTCTTCCCACAATCTGGTCATGCACTGACTCCTGTCCAGCTCAGTGCTTCTCACACATACATCTTTCTTTGGGTAAAGCTGCTTCAGGTGTCCCCTCCCCTAAAAGCAAGATTCCTATTTCCCATATCAGACTGCACACATTCACTGCCAACGGCTCTATTACATCTGTGTGCCCACAGCACCTGCTGATTGAGCACAGATGCAAAGGAACCTTTTAGCACAGGGATTAATAAAATCAAAATTATAAACCAAGAGCCTTCACTTCACCCTTCTCTCTTTTTTCCTACTCTGTGGATTTAGTCAGGATGTATTTTTTGTTTCTTGTGGAAGGTGTAGCTCAGCTTGAGTTTTGGATGAACATCTTAATTGCACACACCAGATTAAGATTTGTCTCTGCTGATTTTCATCTAGAGGGGGAAAATTAGCCCTTTAGTAGCCCCATGGTAGCTTGGCTAAACTGCTTACTGTGCTGACTAAATTCATTCACAGTTTGATAGCTCTCCACTACATCGTGCAATATAGATATAATTCAAGACAATGGAGCTTCATTAGCCTTTAATGATTGCACTTGAATCAGATCATAGGTGGGTTCATGGGCTGCAGTCCAAGAGAAGCAGTTTACTCCAGGCATCTGCACAGAGATGGAGGCTGAATATGGGGAAAGGGGCATATAATTCTGTGAGGTTTTTCAGAGGGGCTTCAGGCAGAAGGAAGAAAAAGGTTTGGCAGCAGAGTAACAGCTGAGGGCTGAACAAAGAGAAAGTAACCACTGACAGAAGCATTTGCTCAGAAGTCAGGCATCCTTCTAGCACCAAGCCCCAGTCCCTTTTGCCATGCTCTCAAGACACTCCTGAGAGAAGCAGCGGTAGCTGTGCACTGACAGCCATTTCCCTGCTTGGGTCCTGCTGAGCACACCAAGCCCTGACCCCTCCGCAGGGGCTAAGCCCTGCAACAAGGCTGGGGCAGCCCGGAGGATGGAGCAGAGGATCTGCCCTACAGGGAAGGCTTTTCCCTGCACCACTAGACTGTACCAGCACTCATGCAGGAGGTGTATTTAAAACACTGTGCATTTACAAATAACTGCTTAAAGAAAAAGTTAACAAACCATCTCTGGGAGATACAAATCTAAGGAAAAACAAACAAGCCACTGGTGCCCAGCCTGACAGACAGTCAGTCCCTTGCTATTGGATGCACCAAAAAAAAAAAAAAAATTCTTTATTTAACCACTGTTTTGCCCTTCCCAGAACTTACTGTGCTGTGCATTTCTCCCACTTTCCAAGCAGCTTGCATCCCTGAAGTCCAGATCCACGTGGTGCTGGGGAGGAAATGTTCAGTCCTGGCTCTACCTGCAGTGACAAAAAAATGTTTCCAGGCAGAGGAGGCAAAAAGCACGAGATCCATTTTGTGGGTTACCCACCTGCATCAAAAGGAAATCTAGAAGAGAATGATGCAGGAGATGAGCTAAAATTGGAGATGAGAATTAGCCCCACCCCACTGTGGAGGGAGATTTCCAGCTCACCTATGCAAACAAAGTCGGGGTGAATTCAATTCATTAACTCAGCATAAAACAAACCACTTTTTTCTGCTGTGCTAATTTTTCTGCCAGATTAGTGAGCTGAATCAGCATAGAGAGGGTCCTACAGGTGTCAGTGCTTGCACAGATTAATGGCAGGATCTTAAAGGCCGGATCGAAGAGGAAAGAAGCTTAGTGAGCAGTAGCCAGCAAGGAGATGATCTTACCCCATTTTACAGTACTCTTAGTCCGTAAAACTGGTGAGACAGGGATTGTACTTCAGTGCACTTCTTGATCTGTACATACATCTGTAGAAAACAGAATTTATAATACAGCTGGAATAAAGTATAATCTATGATCTATACAATACTGTCTCTACATAGGAGTATAATATAATCTCTACAATATATTGGGGGGGTGGGGGGGGATGAAAAGTGATGATCAAAAGTACATGCAGGAGTTCCTGGTTCCTGCAGGACCAGTGACCCTTGTGGATTGCACATGGCTTCCCCCAGAAGTCTGCTTAACGCCTGCTGGGTTATCTTTCGCTGAAGTACAAGCTATTACCATTTTCTGCTCCTTTGGTTACAGCCAAGTCTGCTGGACACGGAGCTCCTCCAGCCCTCCCAGAGGACACCTGGCCTCTCTGGGACCCACTCAACACCTGGCAGGACCATGCTAAGCCCGGTCTCCTGCCTGCCAAGGAACCTGGCCAGCAGAGTCCTCTGCAAACACTCTCCCGTACTTGCTGTACTTGCTGACAGTGGGAGAGAGCTGCCTCGAAGATGCACACAGGAGAACAGGCTGGCTCTTCAAAACCTGCTCGACACGCTCGTGCTGCTGAGCAGGTCTGCAGCAGCGCCGGGCTGGCTCAGGGTGGATGTCACAGCCACGTGGCCAGTCGCATCGTGAAACCCAGCCAGCAGCTTCCTCGATGCCATTTAGCCCTGCTCATTTGGGAATGAGTCACAGCCTTGGCCATGGCTTTCCCCTCTTCCAGAGAGCCCCAGCAAGTACATTTGTCACTTGCTGAATGGTATGCTAAGAGATTTTCTCTCTTTCTTGCTCCTTTTTTTTTTTTTTTGTACTAGACAGTGAAGCATATGGTGCATCACTGTCTGATTAGCTGGCAGCTTCCTGGT
The DNA here is from genome assembly GCF_011004875.1 of Balearica regulorum gibbericeps. Taxonomy (NCBI): domain Eukaryota; kingdom Metazoa; phylum Chordata; class Aves; order Gruiformes; family Gruidae; genus Balearica; species Balearica regulorum. The sequence goes on from NC_046190.1 coordinate 11,257,993, forward strand.
GCCTGTGGGAATTACTGTATCCAATGCTTTTAGAGCAGGTATTTGTACTACTTTTACCTGCCACTCTCCACATTGATTAATTCCTGCTTTCAGGATTTTATTTTTACCAGATTACAAAGATCATCTTACTTTAAATCCACTCTGTCTCCTGGATACATGTCAGCAAGAGAAGTATGGGTTGTATTGTGTCTTCTTTGACTATTATTATGTATTAAAAGAAGATTAATTATAATGACTCTGCTTAAAATATTGTGGTGCAGTAAGAGGACTTTCAGTTCCCTTAATTTAAGGTACTTAAGCCTACTCGTCCTGTTGTGTCCTGTGTTTGCAATAATTTTTTTTTTCCTTTAAGTTTTTTTTCCTTCTGGTGAAGTCTGCTGGGTAACAGCCCTGGTGCCTGCAGGCTCACATCTGCAGACCAGCTCTCCCTCAGCTAGTACTCCAAAAGTGTCCCCTAGGATGGGCAACTGCCAAAGGGTGCAGCCCCTAGAAAGAACATGAGATGCTTCCTTCAGGTTCAGGACTGGGTCCCAACCCTGCCAGCTGTGCCACGCTGGGGCAGAGATACACAGGCAATTCAACACAGGCAGGGAAATCCAAAATGAGCCCTCTGCCAGGTTAAAAATTGTAAAGAACAAGGAATTCAAAAATCCTCTACCAAATATAAGAGAGTGAAGATCGTGTATAATCTTGTCTGGTACTGAAATGATACAATATATAGTCTTATACTGCATGATGTATAGGATATTTCAAAGGGTTTCAGTGTCTGGAAACAAAACTTAAACAGAAGAACAGTTTTCCAGTACTTACCAATGATGAGGTACATTCTTGCCTCTGCAAGGTCCCCACATTCAGTGTCCTAAGACTCAATCAAAAAGGATGGTGAATTTACTTCAAACCTTCTGTTTCTCAATATATTGTAATACTGAAATTTATAAGCTTCTGCTCATCTTTTTTTTTTTAAAAAAACCCTAATAAAAATTTGAAAGTCGCTGAAGCACAGCCATTATTGCTTGGCTGCTTGCCATTTTAGACAGAAAGCTGTTCAGAAGGGAAGACTTGAGCATTGTCACACTAACAGGAGATATTTGTCCAAGGTGTAGACCTCCCTGAAGACAGCAGCAATACATCATTGGTAGATTTAATCTATTTCATCACTAGTTTGATATTCCTAACAGCCACTGGCAGAGAGTTCCCAAGGACTCAGCGCTGACCCAATTCTTCTCCTGTCTGTATCAGTGGTAGCACGCCAATCAAAGATGAAGTGTAAAGGAAAGCTTTGGAAAATACCATCATGCAAATGGAAAACAATGGAAAATTCCTAGCTTGGATTGATTTCAGAAGTTGTCCAAAAATCTAGTGTCAGCAAGCTTTCAATTTCTGATGAAAAGCAAAAAAAATAAATATTCCTAGCTGATGGAAAAAGAATATATATACAAAAAACTGAAAAGTCACAGAGATATAGTAGCTTCCAAGTCAGTTACTGCCAATAAAATGAGTGCTCTCGACTGCAGAGTATCCAGGATATATTATTTTATTTGTTGATATTAAAGAAGAAAAAAAATCCAACAAATTGGGAGCATGGTGCAGAGAGAAACTTACTGGGTCATAAAGTCCAGACTTCTAGTATCCCAGGCACCACATAATTGACTCCTTTTCATCTGAGTTATCTCCGGTCTTCTAGATTGATGTGGAAAAAATGTAAAACAGGAGAAGCAATTCTAGCAATCAAAAAATAAAAAATGACATGTTTTCTTTTGTATCATAAACAAAGCCACATTAGCTGTAGAAGCAGCTGTAAACATAGCAACCCGTAAGGCTCCAACAGATAAGGCAAAGACTAAAGTGTAGTGAAAGGTCTGTTCAATTTTTGAAGAAATGTGTTGTAGTCTTAATACAGCCATATCACAGGAATGGCAGAAGGTCTCCTGGACAGAGGCACTGAAGGAGAAAGCTGTGGGCTGGGGAGCTGTTTGGTGCCTCACTCCTACTGTGCTCTGGGATTTCTCCCACTCCTGCCTGATGGGATGCAAACACTCTCTGCTCGCAGAGGAATGATCTTGGGTTCAGACCATGGTGACGAAACGCTAAGCTTAATGTAACCAGAGTTACATTGGCACAGATGGGAACGCAGCTGTGTCCTGCAGGGTTAAACTATGTCTCAGGCAGAAGATGTCCAGAGCTGCTCATTCACTGCTTTTAACACCCATTGTAGCAGGCATCAGCATCTGTCCTCTCTTCTTTGTCCTGCAGTGTCCACTAAGCTGCAGGGTTGTGTTTCCATTCAGTTTTCTTGCCTTCATCACCTTTAATCTGTGCAAACTGCAATTTGGTAGCTCAGCTCTCCTTGGGCAGAGGTGGAAATCAAAGTCTGGTCTCTCTCTTGATGATGAGCTGTTGGGTGTAAAAGGAGGCACTGATTGTATTGTTGCTTGGGAAGAAAAGTCCAGTATCCTTCACCAAAAGAAAGTTCAAAGCTCTGAAAACCAATGAAGAAGAGTTTCCAGATGAGAGAAGGCAGATGGGTTCTATACTTCACCTTTTGTCATGTTTACAATAGCCTGGGAAATTTCTTGGGGAGTTTCCCAAGACTGGGTGCCCGACTGTCCATATATATTAAATGAACTCTAAATAGCACTTAGGCAATGAGGTCCTTATAAATAAGGTGCTGCAAAATGAAGCTTAAATATTGCAGGTTGGTGTTGAAGGCAAAAAAACAGGTGTCTTGGGATTAACCCCCAGATCACATTGTCACTCAAGAAGCACCAAGAAGAGTCTTTCAAAAAATGGCCTCTGGATTTTTCTGTGAATCCACTACTCAACAGCAATGAGGACCTGATGCAGCAAAACATAGAAGTGTGTGTCTGGACGTAAGCTGTTGATCGGTCCTACCTATGCTCAAGATTTCTCCTGCCCACTAACAGCCATGGAGGTGCAAGGGCGGCTCCTGGACTGCGTGCTTGTCCCCGGCCACACCAGCAAGACCAGGGCTAATTCTGTGGCCCTCTCTCTGCTCCCTTGAACAAGAGTGGCAGGCTCTAATGCTTGATCTCTGTGTCTTAAATAGTGGCTTTGATTTCCCAGAGACCTGCTAATGATAATACCAGTCTGTGCACCTGATAGTAGGGATTTGTCTTGGATATTGCTTGACATGTTTAGAGGCAGAGAATGAAAAAGCTGATGAGTAACCTTGATCTCTTCACTGTGGGAGAGAGAAGTTCACATGAAGCATTCTGCCTCATAAAGCCATTCCAAAACGATGCTCAGGAAAAGAGAAAAGGCTATTTTTAAATACATCATATTCTTAAAGAGGAACTTGCCTGGAAAAGATTGAGCTTTGGAAACCATTGTTTAATTGCAGCCTAATAGATAAAGCATCGTTTGGGGCTTTATGAAAACTAGAGTCCAGTGTCTTTGCAACAAACTTTGCACTGCTTGGGGCTTTTGATGAGAATTCATTTCCATAAGTTGTTCCTGTTAAGCTGGTGGGTCCATGTGGGAGATGGCAGTGTCTCCTTTCCAGCCCACAGGGGAGATGAGAATCAGCCCCGCGTCTTTTACAGGAAGGGAAGGAAGGGAGAAGCAATAGCAAACTACATGAGGCAGAGGGAATTGATTGCAACCAGCCAGATATAATTACATTGTGGAGGACATTTAATATTTCATCTTGATCTTTGCTGTATCAGGAGAGCAAAGAAAATCACCATATGAGGGAGAGAGAGGCTGCAACTTCTCTTGATTTGAATTGTAAATTCCCACAAGCAAAACCACAAGTTACTTTCAGACAATCTGTACTGCTGTTTTCTGAACGTATGTGACCCAGATTGCAGGGAGAACCAGAAAGCCACTCCACCTGCTTGGAGACAACAGTGGCACTAAGCCATCATGGCAGGTCCCCAGCACAGCAGGTATTTAATCCAATTGTACTAATGAATTTCTCTCCTCCCTTCACTCCTGGGTAGCTACAGACATACTGGCACAGGGCTTTCTGGTTAACCAATGCAAGGAGGAAAGAGCTTTCCATCCCACATTCTTAAACGGCTCCATCCTCAAACCAGACCTTTTAAACAGCACAGCATGGGTTTCAGTTATGACTGGTGTAAGTAACGTGCACACACACAGGAAGAGACTTACTGCTCAAATTTACCATGTTGAAAGGAAAAGACAGAAAGGTAAACAGAGGCTCTGGACCAAGGTCAAACAGAAAAACAAGAGGTAAACTAGAAACAAGCATGACTGCTATACTAAGGGCATATACATACACAAGGCGGCCCATCCCATGCAAATCCTCCAAGAAAACACACCAAATCCCAATAAATCCACTCAGTCTCCACTGCTTCCTACTTCTGTTGTCTGGCCCCAAAAAAATGAGCCATACGCTTGTTGTGATGGGAGAAAGCCAGAGGCAGCACCTAGCAGGAAATTGAAGGAAAGCAAGGACAAGGCATTACTGAGCATCCCTATGCACCAAAACATCTCCTTATTACTCTGACCGGACCAACTTGTCTTTAGCAGTTTGTCCACCTACCACTGAAATGCAGGTCTCTGAGGTGGACCAGAGCTGCCTCAAGACAGAGCTCATATCAGGGAGGGAATAATTGCCCCAAGAGCTCTACTTGTTGACCTTTGTTTGGCAGCCTAAAGCTGCCAAACCCCTCTCTGTTTGCCTTGATCACTTCCACACTCAGCTGACTGCGATCCAGCTCTACACATTAATTATCATAAAAGAGGGGGAGATTTACTCATTGCTCCAGATGATTAATCAGCTAGTCAGGCATAACACCACCCATGCTATTGTAATTGCAGTCAAATAATAATGTTATATGCACCACAATCATAGCTGTCATCAAACACCAGAGGAGTCTGGTAATACAAGCAACGTCGTCTCTTCACAGTCTCCACAACCCAAAATTATCTACAATCTGGAGTAAGTTCTTAAGGACAGCTCACGGGATCAAGGTCTCAGTACACAGAAAAACTGGAAACAGACCAGTGATGGACTTCAAAACAAAAGAGGTTTTAGGGACAGCATGTGGTGACAAGGATGTAAATGTCTTTCATCTGTGGTTTTCCTGTGTGTACACAAGAGCTGGTCTCGAGGCCAGCACACTGCAAAATGCTGTCATAAGTGTTGCCCCGCTCCTTGCTGCCAGGACACATCCCCCCAGCCCTGAGCACCTTGCTCACCCCGGGGTGTGAGGGGGGAAGCAGCCCCTTACCACCTGATGGAGAAGAGATGGGGTGAGGAGGACCAGGCTCATCAGCACTCCATGCATCCAAAACCTGCTCTCGATAGTGACCACTACAAAGGGCTGGAGCAGTGATGTGGAAAGAGAAGCCGGCTTTTTTGGCCAATGGCTCTCTTAAAATACACCTCACTATTCCTTTTGTTATCCACTCTGGTTTTGGAGCAGCCTGTGAACAGTCAAGACAGAAAATTTGTTTAACAGAATTTACTGGCTTTGCATCCTTCTTTACAGAAGAACCTCTTCTCTAGCTAATCTCTTCCTGGTTAGCTGAGCATGTACCCTAACCCTTAGATAACCTTCTCAGTAATTCTCTGTGCACTGGCCCTCTTATCTCACTGACCTTGTCACTTAACTCACTGCAGTGAAATGCCTCTGCTAAATTTTCCACTAGCCTTATTCAGGTCTCAAACCAAAAAATGAAAAAGATGACTTTTTTACTCCCAGATCGTATTCACCAGAAGCCATAACATGCTTTTTTTTTTCCCCCCCATTCTCCATTTCGTACAGGAGCAATTTCTCCTCCAACTTTCTAAACTAGCAACTTCTGACAAGGGATTGAAGTACTTGATCCTGAAGTTGGGCTGTAGCAAGGAGCAATTTTGACTAGCTATATGCTCGTATGAGTAATTAAAGTGTGTATTTACTGGGGAAGGTAGATGAGAATGCCCCCAGGCCAGGTCCTGCACAAATACGGTGGCCAATACTGCTGTCCCCAAGGCCATACACACACACGGTAGGCAAAGGTACTCCCCACCCAAAAGCCTCAACCCTCAACCCCTTTCAGACTCCATGGCTGCTTTAAGACCTCTTGTGCATTAACAGAAAGGTCTTGAACTCATCATAAATCTGCACCAAGCACCTGAGCTTCATCTCACCACTCAGAACAGGCTAAACAAAGAATATTTGGCTATCAGATTCATAGTACTAAATCTCACATCCTAGCACTGAAACCAAAAAGCTTAATGATGTAGCCAGCGCCCAGAAGAAAAGATATAATGTAGAAGCAGCATGAGAACTTACAGTCATTACTCCAGCTGTAAAAATAGTGTCTTTTGTGTTGTGGTGGTTTTTTGGTATTTTTTTTCTGGTGCATATTTTGCCCAAGGCTGGTGTTGTTCACTTGTTGAGCAGCTTTTTGGTGATCTGCAGGAAGCTGAGCAGTCTTCTCAGTGGGGTGGTTTTAGTTCAGAAGGGATAATTTAAGACAAAGGCTATCGGCCTGTTGTCCAGCTTACGAAAAGTGGCTGAGTCTGCTTCGGGGCTGCCTTCTAGTGGAATGAGTAGCTGCTTGACACAGAGATCTTTTCTCAGCTAAGTAATGAGCTGTATTGATTTTCCTCAAAAAGAAAATTGGACTTTTACAAACAACGCAACAAGCTGCTTGAGTCAGGATGTTGCTGAAATGATCTTGTGACCACCACAGGCTCTTGTGCTTATCATTAAAGAGAAAAAAAAAAAAAAAAGTCAGTAGGTTTATTCTGCAAGGGCAGGTTGCACCAATTGAAAAACAAATCTCCCTTCAAATACATTGGGCAAGTACCAGACTAACATGCCCTGCAGGGACAGTTGACATTCACCCATTTGGAAAACAGCAGCACTAACAACCCCGGTGCTTGTTCTCTGTGTCAAGGCCCCAAGTCTGCAGCAAGAGTCCACATCTGTCTCTATGCGGTCTCTTTGCAGGGATCATGTGAATGCTCTCACGGCTGGCTGGACACTTCTCCAGCAAGAAGCACTGAGCTACTTCATTTGGGCCACCTGGTAGCTCATCACTGTCAGTCTGGGCAAAATAACTCCAAGGCAGAGCCCCTGAAAATGTCTCTCTCCTCTTTCCCAAGCTGTTGAGCATTTTTGACCTCCTGAGAAAGTCCCATCACATGGCAGAGCCCATGGGATTTTCCTGCCCGCTTAGATCAGGCTATTCAGGTCTGGCCAGCATAGGTTTAGTTCTTACATCCTAAAGCTTAAAATGATTAGCTATAATCTCCATTTCAGTTCCAATACCTACAGCATAGTCTTGAAGCTGATCTGACAGGAAAAAAAATATTCAACTAATTTCTAACCTGTCAATGGAATACGATTCCTGCCTTGGTACTTCTCCAAAGCTCCTGGTGGCCTTGCAGCTCTTTCAACCTTTCTGCAGGACACAGGCCACCAGCACTGAGATTTTAGGGTGGCTGGGAACTGCCTCTATTTCCTACAGCACATAGGGAAGTCCTGCATCTGCCATTGCAGTCACTGAGGCAGGACTCAACCGGCTCCTCATCCAGCATGGAGATGGCGATGCCCACACAAGGTGCTGAGTGAACCCCCCGCTGCCGCAGCACACAGGGATCTCTCATCTGAGCTGCATAGCTAAAAGTGAAGAGAGCATCATCCTGTGGGCCATGAGCGGTGTAGATTCCTCTCTCACTCCCTCCTCCTCCCCACTTTCCTCCATCCACCCACTATGGGTACTTTCGGCCCATCTTTGTGCGGTCACCCTCACCAAGGGGCAGGGTCTCCCCAGTACAGTGTGCTTAAGCTGCAGAGCATTGCCTTTACAGAGCTGAGCCCTGAAACTCATCCCCTGAAATGGGAACAGGCCTATGGGAATGAAACAGGAGAGCCCCAGGCCAGTTCCTGCTGCTACGCAGAGAGATAACACAGCTACCACCTTCTCCTTACCTTCCTGCAATGAGGGAACAAGCCGAGGGACAGCAGCTTGGAGAGGAGCTGCTCCTCGGGTCAACACCACAGAGCTGCACACCTGGGTCCCAGCTGTGTGCACCCCTCGTCCCCTCACTCTGCTCCCCACTTGCTGGGACAGAGCACCCATCTCCCTCGCAGAGGTTGCCACTCTCTGTGTGCCCTTCCAGCCAAGCCTGGGCACCCTGGTTGGCAAGGATGGGTCAATAGCAAAGGCAAATTTCCACCCTCTACCCAGAAGGCATCATTGCAGAGCATCTGAAAGAAATCCAACCATGATGTGACAGATGGTCTTACACTGGCTGCCCCCAGAAACCCAGCCCCAGCAGGGTTTGCATTATGCCCCAGCCCCCTGGGGCTGCCACATCCTCAGGCAGCAATGTCAATGCCACCTCCAATTCCCAGCTACATGCTCAAAGTCCCCCAAGAGGCACTGCCAGCGCCACAGCAAGCAGAAAGGTCATGGTGGGTATTCCCTCAACATCCCATTCCCAAGGCTTTGCCATGCACTGCAGTCTCACGCACCCACTGCTTCCAATGGCCCCAAAAGGCAGCAGGACACACACACACACCACCAGCTCTCCAGCAAAGCAGGAGGCATCTTCAGCCTTGCACTCAGCTGTGATAGGGCAATATCCAAGAGCCTGACTGGTAAATGTCATGGCATCCAATTACTCTTTACAGTTTGATCCAGAGATCAAAAGATACCTGATTCTGTCTTAAATGATATCCGTGGACTCTGGAATTAAGCATTTATGGGCAATAATTGCTCTGATCAGGCATGGACACCTGTAGAAACCTACTGGGCAAAAAACCCCAGTCAATGTTTGCAAAATTAGAAAAGTAAAGGAAAAATCAACAGCAGTAGGCTCAGCAGGGATGAGAAGTGTTAATTTTGTGTTGGTAAATGGGAATTACAAGAAAATGGAAAATAAATAAAAATGCAAATTCAAAGTCATAAAAAAAGCACAATTAAATGAAGTAACTGACATACTTTCCTGTATCAGAAAGGAATGCAATTATAATCACAAAATAGGCTTTTCTAATGTTTTTCATATCAGTCATTTTTGTGTTTTATTTAGTGCTTTATAAAATCTGGAGAAATAGTACAATCTCTCCAGTAACCCAATGTCTTATTATTGAGTTTGAAAGACATGAGAGGAAGAAAGATTTACAAAACCTCCAGCTTATAAAACAATATAACGTTTTCCTTTCTAATGGGATAAAGAAAGATCACGCCTGTAAGTAGTGAACTTGCCAGCATCAGGAATGGTCAGCAAGATGCTCTTGCCAAACATGTGGACACACTATAAGTAGCTATGTCTGACCTAGGTTTAAACAAAATGGCTTTGGTGATGGGTGTAAGGAAGATGGGCACCACGTTGTTGCAATGCACTCACCTCCCAGCCATCTGCCTGACCCAGCTCCTGCACGGTGCATTTTCCCCAGGAACAGGCAACAATTTGCTGCACCCGTCCCCATCAGCATTAATGGCTGAACAGGATGTGGAAAGGAGGGGGGTGAAGGACTGAGAGGTGATTAACAGTTCAAGGTAAGGTATAATAATCTTATTTTTCCAAAGATTCCTCATTTACAATTCCTCTTCCTTTTAGAACAAACTACGTGGGTTTAGTGATGAATAAGCTTCTTTTGATCCTGTTTAGGGAAGTAACAAGAGATCCCAAAGCTCAGACTAACACTGCCCTGCCTTTTCCAGGAGAAAAGAAACAAACAAACAAAAACAAAACCAAAAAAAACCAAAACAAAAAAAACCCCAAACCAAACAAAACAACAGATTTTGCTCCCTACCTTAATTTTGAGGTGCCTGATATCACTTGACCATGTTCGCACAACACCTGACCTCCTTTCTATAAATGGAATAAAACCAGCAAAATCTCTCCTCTCCCCTTGCTATCATCCCTTTAATAATTCTGTAGAATTAGGCTGAATGTTCTGATTATTTTCCACGTGCATTAATCATGGCCAAATCATGCTAGCGAAGGAAAATGCACAGCCTGCTGTTCCCTCTCAGCACCCTCCTCTCACCCTGCTCTCAGAATACTCTCAGCCTGGAGGGCATCCTGTCAGTGTGATTAACAGTGTGAAATGGGGAAGGAGATGGGAAGATGAAGGAAAAAGACCTTTCCTTAAAACTTAGACTTGTTTTTTGGCTTATCAGAACAAGCGAGCAAAACCTCGAGAGCATCCTGCACTTGCAGCCATGAGCTTCCTCAGCTCATGAAATCCAGACAAGTGCACGAGCAACTGCTGTTATCTTCTGCAGTCTTATTCCAGTCCCTCTCCAGAGCTCCACTCCAAACTTACATATACAAACATTAGGTGCATGAGAAATATCTGCCAAGCTTTTCTCTTTTTCAGTTGTGGCTGTGCTTATTAAAATATTCAGTAAAGGCTTAATAATTTATGAAGGGGTGCAAATGGTCAACCCACTGCTGTAGATTTGGATGGAGCCCACCAGGACAAAAGGTAGGAGGAAAGCAGATTGACTCCTTGACTGGACTTCTGTCTCCCAACTTTGCAGTTCTACAGAGCAAGTATTCCCCTCAGAGCTGGCCAGGAGGCTTCCGTCACCACCAACCAAGAGAAAGTGGGTGCTTAGAGTGATTCAACTTGCCTTAATGCAGGTGTCTAAGAACAGGTTGAAGCCATTGAGTCCTGGATTGGCTGGACACATCACCGAGGAAGTTCCTAGACCACCTCTTGGGAAGCCTTGGAAGACCGTCACCCTCTTGGCCTGGATTCTGGAGACAAAGTGAAACTGCATATGTCTAATTTAGAGCTGTGAATGTCACATTTCAGGCTTGATTTGGCCATCGCCACTCTCTGCAGGGAGGCAGCTTGTGCTACCAAGCAAGGAGAGAAGCACAAGCTCTGATCCTCAGCCTGTAAATTCCTCCAAAGAGGATCCCTGCTGTTGGATCTCCTCCACAGCAGCTGCTGCTGCGTCAGAAGAATAGGTTCTGCCAGGAAGATTTTTCCATTTTCCTTTTATTTTGCCAAAATCCTTGAGGGCACTGTCACTTTAAAAAATATTGCATCCAAAAGAAAGCAGATATGAAGTGGAGACAACCTGGCAGAAGGATTGGGTGACAAGGCCAGGAAGCAAGCAGTTAGTGCTGGGCTATTTCCAGATGCATCGCAGTCGTGCCACACATTAATAAGCTGCGACAGGCATAAAGATGGGCAAACGTTTGCCTACAAAGCCAGCTGCTTCATACATAGATACAGTCACTGAGAAGCTCAGGAGCATGTTTCTAATCTCTGTCTTTGCAGAGCAAGGCTCGACAATAGGGACCCAGAAGGGGGGAAAACTCAGAGTTCAAATGAAAAGCTTTCAAAAGCTCTTAATGCAGCTGAGCATGCAGAAACACACACGCTTTTCATGTCCCACAGCAAAAAAGATTAAGATGTCAGTGCCTGTCTGAGCACCTAGTACACAATGTCTGAGTTCTTCCCAGGCAAGTGCAAAAGTCTCTCCTCCTGCTGGGAGTGTCTGAGGGAGGTGAAAGCAAGGCCTTGCAGAAGTGTTTTTGCTGGAGGATGTTCCTCTTCCTCCAGCCTGGAAATTCAGATCATAAGTCTTTGCATGGGCGGTTCACATACTGTATTACAGCTGTTTAATGCTATAAGGGCTGCATCCAAAACCTGCTGAAAAGTTTGCACTGTGAAGTGGATCAGGCCAGCAGCAGGTATGCAACATGGCCTGAAATCTCAGACTAGCAATGGTTTTGTTCTCTGGGAATGGACACATGCAGCAATCTGCTGTGACAGCAGGTGGCTTGAGGAGTATTTACTGAAAGATGGATTTTCCTCCCCATCACGCCCAGAGCAATGCAATCGGGCAAAACAAAGTGATCACAAAAATTACACACAGTGACAGAATCAAAACATGTCACAAGAAAAGCACCTTCTGGTGTTGTTTTTGCTGGGGTTTTTTGGGGGCATCTCAGTTGGGTTCTGAAAAGCTCCCAACACTCCCAGCACTTATTTGATCAGTTTAAAACAGCTCAAAGAAATATTGCAGCTTTCTCCCTATGATAGTGATCAGGCATGGTTTTGCCTGAAATTGCTCTTCCCTTCAATGCTAAGGACTTCTCTTGAAGCCATCCAGCATGCAGGACATGGGATGTTCCAGCTTACAGGGTCTATTTAAGTCTCGTGAAGGCTAATGTGTTCCTGGGCAAGTCATCTTGGAGACCAGCCTACCAGGCAACAGCAAAGAGGATGCTCTGAGCTTGCAAGATGAAGAGTTTGCGTTGCTCACTACCCTCAACCCAAGGGACTTGGTAGACCTGACCGCCTGGCCCTCTCTGTGCCACCTTAGAGCTCTCTTGGTCTTAGGCATCATACCAAAGGATTTGTATAATGAGCTAACGAAGGTGATAAAAGCCAAGCCCCCTGGAAACTCCCTCGGGAAATGCAGCTGACATCTACTGACCTTCTCCATTAGATCATGCATTGCTGACTCCTGATGTGATCTTGACTCCTCGGTCCCACCGTGACATCATCTATGTTTTCATACAGGCAGAGGCAGATGAACTGAATCTCATCAAGCAGGTCCGAGATAAAATTTTCCCTCCACAGACATACTCTGTTTCATACTTAGGAAAGCCTCCAGTGCTACCCAGTGTAACCGTTCTGCAGGCTGGTGGCCTTGGTGCCTTCTCGTCACTGCATTCTCCACAGACTCTGGTCATAAAAGCAACAGGCAGGATTTTCCGTGACACACATTGCAAAGATGAGGCGAAACCATCAGGCAGGGCTGGAGAAGCATGCGCTCTGTAGGGTGCATGTTCCCGTTCCACTGCCCGAGGTGGAAAGCTCTCATCGGTACATTTCAAATAAAACACGCTCAGGTTTGTCAGCTCCAAAGGAAAAAAAAAAATCCCCCTGTAAGCTTTTAGAGGGAGGGCCAGAGGACTGCTGGATCACTGCTTGGAAAGGGCAAAGTTGGAGCAGAGCTTAATATTAGATTAGATGGAAAACACTCCAAAACCACTTGTATGCTGTCTGAGTTAGTACCGAAGGGTACCCTGCAGGTTTTCAATCATTCACAGGGCTTGGCACCAGCATCGATGTTTGCAGCCTGAACTCGCTTTGAACACAGTGTTCCCAGCAGCCGTTGCAGCTATTGGCTTAAGAAAGAAACTGCTTGAGAGGCTGAGGCAGAGACACATGCGAAAAGGACAGAAACCTACCTCGCTGCTTCTGCGAGATTTTCAGGAACAGAGCACCGGGCACCAGAGAGGCAAGGATGGCAAAAAAGGGCCTTAAACAGATGGACAGAAAGACAGCTCTGATGTGGCCTCTCTTGCAAGGACCATTCTTTCTTCTCCCCATTCCTTGATATTGTTCCCGTTTGTGCTTAAAAACGAAAATAAAATTTTAAAAAAACAGAAGTTAACAGTGTGTGACTCCTTTTCTTGAGTATGTAAATACCATCGCTTATGGAAAACCATGGTCATCTGCATGCCATTCTCCTGATTCTTAGAAACTCTTATATACTCCCAAAAATCTTCCCAGAACTATGACTGAAGATGGTTGCCAACACGGGAAAGTGTGAACCTGCAATTCAGCAGCCCGCGGGCAAATGCTGCTCACTTGATTCCATGTTTCCCTCCAAAGCTGGCAGCTTTGGATTCTGCACAGCCTGGTTGCTGCCGTGCCTCTGGGAGCCTGCGAGCACATCTCCTGCCTACAGTGAGAGGTCCCCATCCCTCCTCCTCTGAAATGACAGGCTGCATTAGACCGTCCAGAATCACATTTGGTTCTCATTTTCTAACAGACATCCAAGATAATATTTTTAGAAGAAGCTATACTGGTATTTGCAAAAAATAGCCTACTTTGCTTTTATCCCAAATGGGGTCTTTTCCAAGTTTCTTTTCCTACTTTAGTCATATCTCTAAAGCTGTTTGCATTAAACAATCCAATTCCAGAAGCGCATTAATCAGACTCTCTCTGGGCTCCTATTGCATATGCCTTTCTCTGTGTCACCAGGCAAAAATACAATAAGCTCAGCCATAACCTAATTCTCTTCCCCAGTAGAGGAAGCCCCAGTCAGAGGGCCATACATGGGTGATAGCAGCATTCAGCATTTGCATGGTGCCACTGATGTCCATGCATCAAGAGGAGCTTCCCAAGACCTGCCCACCATTGTGAGGACCCTGCCCTTACCGGTCCCTCACAGTTAAAAAACGCCGATCAACAGCCTGGTGCAATCCATCAAACAGAAAGGAGAGCTGTCAGGATGGGCTGGCTTTGCCAGGTGCTGATCTGCCCGCCTGGCTGTGTTACTGTGGGGGGCCCTCAGAAATCTGCTTTAGGAACGGTTTTCTCTGCTTGGCTATGTTTTCAGCTCTGCTGAAAGTCTGGCAGGGCAAGCAAAAAGACATCCCTGACGGCTGTGGGGACTCTGCTGCCTGCTGGCAACAAAGCTTGAGGCAATTCAGCAGCGCAGAGGTGAGCCGTAGAAACAAAGACAGGTTTGTATGGGTTTTGTTAGAAGATTCCTAGAAAAAGGACCTGGGTTTTATGGGGTGATGCAGCAGCATCCGGAGGCAAGATGAGCATGGGGCACTGGCATCTGCAGATGGGCTGGCGCTGAGCTGTGGGCAACCCACAGCCACGAGAACAGGAGTGCAGAGTAAGGCAGGGAGCTCTGGGGTCTGGGTCCTTCTCCAGGTGTCTGCAGGTGCCCCTCTGGTAATGCTGCAAGCGTTGGGGATGCACCTACCCCAAGCAAGAACCATCACCATGGGCTTCTGAGAGCCCCGAGTCAGGGTTCCCTTCTGCACCACCAGTGGGGTGCAGACCTGCCTTTCCTGGGCAGTCAGGGACAGCCCTTCCCCAGCACCAGGGCTAGCAGAAACCAGAGGGAAGGGCAGGAAACCAAAAGGGAAACCATGCCTGACCCTAAAGACATCAGAAGACACTGAGATCAATTGCCATCACACCAAACCCACAGGTGTGCAGCAAAGTCCCCATCCCCAACTGGTCCCTGAGAACCACAGCATGGATTAGCAAGGGGGTGTGCAAACACACCCACACAGCACGAGACCTCCCAAGAGGTCCTCAGCATAAGTCTGGCTTACCTTCTGCCAAAAGGCTGGCCAGGCTGCTTTACACCAAGTAGAATGAGATTAGCTTTCTGGTCCTGCTAAGCTTCATCAACTGGCCCGTGCTGAATTATTTACAACCATCTTTTATTAATCTACCACAGCTTTTTTTCACTCGACCTCTAGCAAGTTACTTAACCGCTCTGAATGGATTGCACTACCTCCATCCCCACACAGTGATGCTGGAGGTGACAAGAAGGACAAGCCACTACTCTGCTACTTCTTCTGAAATGTTTCAGGTTCCAGTAGACCACTGTGGTCTGCTGGATAACTAGAGCACTGGATTTACCCTCATGCTTAATGGGAGGTCTTGTCTACACATACAGGTCATACTGCTGGGTTATGACAATACTTTCATTTAGAAAACTCCTGCTAGGATATTGTACCTACTTTTAAAACCAGCTTAGTGTACCAAAAAACCAAGCAAACACTGGCAGTGCCAGCACAGGGGCCAAACACCAGCACTAAAAATTGGGCACTGAAGGGAACATATCCCCAGCCCAGCCCCTTCAAGTGCCCCTCATCACCCATCCCTAGACCTCTGGGTAGATGACCGGGGTTGCCACAGCATCACACTGCCAGAAAAGGAGATGTCTGCTCAGGAGACCCCAGGTGCCCCAGGTACAGTGCAAGCTGCTCTGAAGTCCTGTCCCACCGACAAGGGACGTGGCAGAAAGCCCCTGCATGCATGCCAAGACAGTGATCTGTGTCCAGACAGAAGCAGAGGTGCCAGGAGAGATAGATTATGGCCCTGGGACTTGGCAGCTCCAGGACCGAGTTCTGAGGATCTACATTTGAGACATGAGCACCTAAATGAGGTTTATGCCATCAAAATTCCCTCCACGCACATACAGGATCAAAAAACTCAGGCTGAGAAGGAGTTTGGGAAATAATCTGATCTAGTTTCTTGCCCCAACAGACCAGCCCTAAATCTTTGCCATCTCACCGTCTGCAAAGTGTGGTCCAACATGGATGCTGGGCTTGCAAGATCAGAGACTTCAACAGGGCTTCATCAACTTATTCCTCCTGGGGAATTGTCCCCAGCCATTCAGTCTTCTTAAGAGCACACACAACTTTCACAAACTGTGAATATCCTATTATTTATTCCTCTCTTGCCTTTTTAACACCTATCTGTGTTGATCACTTGATATGGCATGCAAGATTTTCAGAGCAGGGGCATTTCTGTCTGCTGTGCAATGATGTATGAGACCTCACACACCGGGTACTACCCCAGTGCCAGTCACGTGGAGATGGCATGACCCTGAGCGTGGTAGCAAGTAGGGTCAGACACACCAACTAGCAAAAGAAGGAGCAGACTGAGTAAAGGTGCCCTTGGAACAATAAACCAATATATCCCTCTCGTGCTTCAAGAGAGAGGTCAGGACTGGCCATGCCTGCTAATCCAACGTGCTTTAAATTGCATGAAAAATTCTAAATAATTTAACTAAGTAACCTTGTGCTAACAAATGAAACCGTATCTACTCCTGCAGAAACAGAGTGGATTTATTTGTGACTCTAGATTGTAAAGCTCTTATAGATAAAGCAAGACACTGCAATATTGATAAGATATCTGTATTTGGTTTATAAATACAACATGAATTCCTCTCTCTTCTTTAGGGAACTAGATCAAACCCTGCCAGCATGCAGGTGGGTAGGGCCTTCAGCTCCAAGCAGATGTTTGGTTTGCCCAAACCAAGGACCCTTTTTTCAGCTTCCACTCACTGGCAGGTGGATTTTGGCAAATGAGACTACTTCTAGTTAAGTTTCTACCTCTAAGGCCAGGCAGCTGATTTCTGACAGCTACATACAGAAGTTTGGGAAGGGGGAAGATGTGATGAAGGCAGCGAGCAAGGTCCTAATATTTCCAAAGTTGCTAAACAGCCTACAAAACAAGTCGAGCCCTGTCCAAAGGAGAGCTGTAGAAAACCACAGAGAGAGGGGCAAAGCTCATTTTTATAGAGAAAGAATAGACGATAAATAATCTAACCTGCACAAACTGACCAGCATGGTAAGTGACAGGGCTCCAAGTGGCCCGTGACTAATTTACAAGACTATACTTGAAGTTCGTAATGAAATTCTAGATATTCTGGTTTATCTCTGGCCTATTCAAACTGTACTGCAAGCAAACAGCTGAGGGCTGAGACCTTGGTTTTGCTGTGGCTTTCTTCCTCAGGTCTGACAAAAAGGGGTATGCCAGCTTCATTAGGTTTTATTACCTGTTTTCTTTCCCAATTAAGCCACCACCACCCGTGCAGGGCACAAGCCCAGCAAAGGCACTGAGCTGAGCACCTGCAGCTCCCACAGGCAAGTTGCTTCCTGCCTGCCAAAGCCAGGACAGGATCTCACCTGCTTATTGCAACAGCATCTGCCTCTGCCCTGGTCGGCAGCGCTGCTGGTGCTGTACAGACCAGCCGAGCATCCCAGCCCTGCTCCCCTAACAGCGCTGGGAGGAGCCATTGCCTCTCAGCATTGCTAACACCAGAGAAGATCCAACTCAGCACGGGCATAAGGTACATCTGCTACACACAGAGATCACATTTTCTTGTGTCTTTTGCTACGTGAGGCTGTACTTCTGTGTCCCACGAATTTCCACTGATGGCATCGCCTTTCTCCTCTTGCTGCTTCTCTTGCAGCCCAAAGCTGTCCATTTTTCCCCAGGGATGCCAGGGTTGCCTCCCAATGGCTCTAGTTCACAGCTGCTCTTGTGGCTGACAAAGTACTTCATGTTTCTGCACAATGTGCTCCAGGTGTGGAGGCTTCCCTGCAGCTGGGCTTTGGCCACAGGGCACACCAACCCAGGCACAGACCTTCCCTCCTCACTGCTAAGGCAAATGTTTCATGACTGAGGCACAGGTTGAAAGACCCCCGGACAGATACTAACATAAAAGGATTTAAGTCCTAAATCCTCAAAACTATTTGGTTTTAACAAGTGGGACAAACATGGAGTTCCTGAGCATGGAATGAGCCCCGTGTCCTTCTCCACCACGCAGCTCACACAAAGTCACGGTGCCCAAAGCACCAGCAGACACTCAGCCAACTGGACTCACCTGCCAGCAGGACCTGGGGACAGGGGTCCCACCCCAGCTCTGGTGGGGGATGCACGGGGGCACCAGCCTGCACAAGTGGTGGGGAATTAGCTGCCCTCCTTCAGGCAAGATGCCATTTTTCTACAAGTTTTCTTCTTCTTCAGGACGCGGGATGTAATTACTTTGTATAAAGCAACGCTGTTGACTTCCCAGTTTATGTTTTCCGGCCCACTGCCCTGAGAAATGAGACGTGTGGGAGAAAACCTTCCCCGTGAAACCTCTCTCCCAGTTGAAGACGAACATGGCAGGACAGCAGGGGTGACAACCCGCACTGAGGCAGTACCTGAAGTCCCAGCGGGCTGTGACTGAATAAGCCCAGAAGAAGGAGGACCATGTTCCCACACAGGCTGACAAAGACAAGGGGCCCAGACTCATTTAATTCCTGTCTGCCAATGATGCTCCCGTGTAGCTCTGGGGTCTTTGAACACTCTCTGGTGTTCAGAAGATGTTCTAGAGTTACTGCCCACATAAACATCCACTGGGGCTGCTATCTGGGGGAGAAGAGGGAGCTAAATATTTAATTTCAATCTATTTCATCAAATATTTAATCTATTTAATATTAATTAAATCTGGGTCTGAATAAACAACAGCTAAAAATTCCCCTCTTCCTCCAAACATCTGATAACTTGAACGTGCCAGTTTATGCCATCCCAACTGAGATGGCAATTAATGAGGGGAGTGGGTCCTATCTTTATATTCCCAGTTACTGGAATTCCTGTGCTGGGTTGTTGGCCTCCTCTAGCCCTTTAGGCTGGATCTTTTACACCAATCATTTCCACACCCTGCTTCACCGTCTCTCATTTTCCATGGACTTCATTTGTATCCCCACAAGTACATGCCCTCATCCCACTCCCAGATACTGTTACCTCTTCAGTGGTAGGAATCCATGAAGCTAAAGTGATGAGAAAAGCTATTTTGCTAAGGGGAAATAAAACCCGGACCCCTCACGGGTGGATGTGGCCGGTGTGCATCATTTCCCAGTGACTGGCCCACCCTCCTGACACAGCTACATGTCTCGGACCATCACCCAGCAGCACAGCCAGGAAAAGGCATTTCTGGTGCCGATGAGCAACAACAGCTACAATAGGAGCAGTTCGTTTCCACTGCAAAGGATTTAAGCCAATTAGCGCTGGGCTATAAAGGCAGCTGCCACCATTGCATCTGCTACTACAACCATCTTCTTTTACTACAGGAAACCCTGTTTGGATCAAACCCCATTCATACCAGTCATACCAGCCAGAAACACATCTTCTAATTAGCCCCAGTAGAGCTAACAGTGATGAAAGGTTGCCCTACATACAGCACTACTTACCTTGCTTTCCTCAGCGCGTGCCTGATTTAGCAGAGCAGCATTTAGCTTTTCTTTTCCTCTCTGCTGCACTGTTTTAAAACCATCTCACCCAAACACTGACCAGTGTTGATGAAAGTAATTATACTGCAGTTCAAAATGTATCAGATGCATCTTCATTATCCTGAGACAGCAACACCAAAGGCTCTAGGATGGTAAATCTTTTAATGTAAGCAAGTCAGAATATTCAGTTTAAACTGGCCATTTTAACTCTTCTGGCCCAACAAAATTTTGAGACTGGCTTAAAAGCCACAAGATATTTTGAAAATAATAAATGTAGGATTACTTTTAAATAATGTCTCTGAAGTTTAAATCTTTGGATTGTACTTAGGTTACAGGTCAAACCCACAACCAAGAGAAACAGGGGGACTCCACTTTCTTCTCACATTGGCCACTTGGTTGACTTGGGTCATGTCACTGATCTGTATTTTGGGTACCCCCCTGGGGAACAGAAAAACTTAGTAAGGTATTTGGGATCCTATAGAATTGTGCCCTGTCTGGGTGATGGCACAGCAGAGCCAACGAACGGGGAGAGGCGGTGTTTGTGCAGCAGCCAGGCTGCAAAGTGCCAGGCACAGCCGTGCCTAAATTAACAGGAAGCTCATTCTGGCAAACTTTGTTCAAGGAGCCATTTCAGGTCAAATATCTGCACCATGAAAAAACTCACCTGTACACAGAGAGAGAGAGACCTGTCGTGGTTTAACCCAGCAGGCAGCTAAAACAACCACACAGCCATTCACTCACGCACACCCCCCACCCCCAGCGGGATGGGGGAGAGAATTGAAAAGAAAAGTAAAACTCATAGTTTGAGATAAAGACAGTTTAATAGGACAGAAAAGGAAGACGATGATGATAATCATAATAATATACAAAACAAGTGATGCACAGCACAATTGCTTACCACCCAGAACTGATGCTCAGCTAGTTCCTGAGCCACACTGCCTCCCAGTCAGCTCCCCCAGTTATATACAGAGCATGATGTCATATGGTATGGAATATCCCTTTGGCCAGTTTGGGTCAGCTGTCCTGGCTGTGTCTCCTCCCAGCTTCTTAGGCACCCCCCACCTTCTCATTGGCAGGGCAATATGAGAAGCTGAAAAGTCCTTGACTGCTTGGCAACAACTGAAACATCAGTGTGGTATCAACATTATTCTCATCCTAAATCTAAACCAGAGCACTATACCAGCTGCTAGGAAGAAAATTAACTCTATCCCAGCCAAAACCAGGACAAGAACTTATCACTTGATTACCCAGAGATCAAAATTGCAAGGATAATTGCTAGGAGGGAGGATGCTTCATCAAGGTGTAAATCAGCATCACAGCAGCAGGTCTGCCGCACTCAGGTTCTAACCTTGCACCTTTTGGTCTGCAATAGGAATAATTTGTCCAAATTTTCCTGGTGGCAAAAGTTATCCTGGTATTAAAAGGCAAGAATTCATCATTTCAGTCTTAAAAAAAGTTTGGTCAATTCAGAAAAGCAGAAGGTTGGCTGCAGTGTCTTAAATATTTATTTATGCATTTATTTTATTTTTTGACTGGTGGAATTTTTCAGTAACACCTTAAAGTTTCAATCTTCAGATTGAAGTTTCAATCTTGCAGCAACTCCACACGTGCAGATGAAGGCAAAACAGCCTTCAGCAGGAATTATTTTATCAGAGATGGCCAGTGGTGGGAAGCTCTTTCTCTTTTTCTGTGGAGAGCAATTAAAAAACAAACAAGAAAAAGGCCATGCAGTCATGGTCCGGCAAAACACAATTGTTTCAATCAGCAAAGTAGCAATCAATTCTTTCATGCAGCAGTTGATTTACAACAAAGGTTTCTCATCTCTGGGAGCGAACCCTAAGGCAGGTCACACAGCTCTGGAGGACCGCAAGGCTGCTCCTGCAAATGCAATGCCCCAGGCTGTGCGTAAACCAATACGGGCCAAACACTGCAAGCATTGCAGACAGGGAAGCAGGGATGTTTAGGTAAGCTCACCTCACCTCCTGACAAGCCCGCTCACCCCATTGCTCTCGCACAGAACCAGCTGCTGGCTTTTGAGTCAAAGCTCATTTTTCAAAGCTTTTCAGATGTCCCAGTGCAGAGCATTGCGGAAGGGAAACATGTCAGTGGAATTTCTGCGTTACTGCACAAGGCACCGCTGGCCCCAGGAAATCCCTGAATGCTTAATAACCCCCAAGCCTCCTGGGAAGGGTCCTTACTCCTCCCTGTTCCCTAAAATCTGCTGTGGGCCACTCTGAGCCATGAAGGGAGAGCAGGACCTTGGATCTAAGCCAGTGTGGATGGCCTCTCCTAACTTAGCCAATATGGAGCTGACGATCACACTAACAGACTAAACCAGAGCCAGCTTAAGAAGTTTTAAGACAGTTTAAGTCAGCACGTTTACACCTTTACTGATAGACACCTACGCTAAAGTGAGAGAGTTGCCTTCCTGCTCCCTTTTATGGTTTGTCCTCATGCCTCTGTTGGATTTGGGTGCTGGGACCCATCTTATGTCCCTATAGACCTGGCTGTGAGATGTTGTCCTCACACACTGGTGGTCCTCTTTGGGAAATGAGCACTCCTAGGGGACAACTCAAATGGCCAAGAAGGTCCCCCAAGAAGGAAGGGATGTGGAATGACCAGCTCGAGCATTAGCACCTCCATTCAACACCTACCAACATCCCCTGCCCCACAACAGCAGGTCTCCTTCTCCTCTACTTGCAACAAACCTCCCTCCTGGGACCAGCCATGGTCCGACTCAAGGAAGGTATATTTTATTTTATGGTGCCCCCCACAGCCCCTTCACTACCCCCTCTGCTCAGCCTTGGGGACATTTGGGAGCACGCTGTGACCCCCAGCTGGAATTTCACATGGACTTCCCAGGGCTCAGACTACACCACTTTCTGTTCACAGAGGGGTCAGGATCTGGTCCTGGAGCATTTGTGAGCTGACCAAGCACTCGTGGCTAATGCAGGGGGTGGGCTCCCCACTAACCCTGTTGTCTCCTCACTCCATTTCTACAGCTTGGGATAAGGCACAGCAATCACAGCTACAAATATTTAACAAGTCGCAGAGACGTTACTATAAACCAGCTGCAAAGAGCAGTTCATAGCAGAAATGGTGAGACAGCTCCCAGTGTAGTCGCCTGCCAGGGCACTGGGTGTAATAAAGGAGCAATCTCAGCAGACTTTGAACTTTTCCAGTGATGAAAGAACAGGCAATGTTAAGAAATAAAATAAAAAGCTTCAGCTGATGAGAGCTGCACAGGCCAGCCACCCAACCCGGAAGGAAATCCCTGGGCGAGGGGATGCTGGGTGGGACTGGGGGTACTTACGGCACAGGACGGCTGACGGATGGAGGCTCCCCCAGGCCTGGGAAACTCATTTTGTGTGAGCAGAATCATTCGGGCCAAGTCCGTCCCTTGCTGGATATCTTGGAGAGGCTCCTCTTCATGACCAGCTCCTGCATGTCCCTGGGCTGTCCTCAGGAGTCCCCACACAAGGAGTGGGGTGCAGGGTCACCCCACACAGCAAAGCTGTGGAGAAATCCCTCCCAGGGCAAAGCCATCAGTGGCACCTCTGCCTGCTGTTCACTGTGCCAGCCTGGATGGCTTCCACCCCACTGCGGAGGCAAGTCCCCCTCACACCATTAACCTTTCACCCTCAAAACAAAAGGTTATAAAGAACAACCAAAGTTCATTACATCCCCTAATGTGTCATTTGCATGGGAATGAGCTGGGAGCAATGAGGCAGCTTTCTCCTGTTGAGAAGGCATTCGGGAGGGGGAAGGGGAAGAGCTAGGCATCTGGAGCAGGCAAGGGAGGTGGGACTGAGCCCCACAGAAGATGGGAATGGCACATGTGAGCAGAGCTGGACAAAGCCATGGCAGAGCCAGAGGGAGCGCCCCAGCAAAGCCCAGGACCTCTGGCTCAGAGGCAGCGGGGCTGATCCTCACCTCCCAAAGGGAAAGCGATGGTGGTTTCACCCCAGCACCTCCACCACGCAGCCCACCGTGCCTGGAGGTCACTGCAGCTTGGACATGCCCATCCCCAGCAGGCATGGAGGGTCCAGGACACTGCTGAAACCAAAATGACCAACAGCTCAGGGAAAATGAAATAAAAGCCTGAGTAGGAAGATGGCAAAGGCAGCAGGATGGTTGAAGTTCAGACACTGGCCACAAGGATGGGCAGGCAGCTCTGCTGTTTCAGATCCAGGGCGTCAAAGCCCATGTGTAAAACAGTCCCTTGAGTATTTGCTTTGATTGGGCTGCGCTATGAGGGCACAAGGTTTTGGGAGGGACACAACCCTGGAGGCATAATTCCAGGTTTTTGCACCTTACTTTTGATGGAAAATTGGGACCAATCAGACATTTCAGCTGTGCAAAGCTTCACTAACTGAAAGCCCACCAAAGCCCCGGTCCCCCAGCCCCAAACCCACCAAAATACTCTACTGTCTGTACTAGAGGTTTGGCCATGAGGACACAAGACAGCCAAAAGGATGGGGCAAGCGTAACCAGTGGCTGCTGGATTACCTCCTGCCCCACGGGGTCTGTTTTGTAAAACCCTCCAAGGCCAATGGGCCCAGCCGAGACCAGAGGACAGACAGCAGGACACTGCCCAAATCACGTCCTCCTGGCCTGCAAAGGCCACCATGAGGTGACCAAGAGGTTCATCTCTTGGCCATCACCAGGTGCCCTACATGATGCTGTTTGTCAGCCCTGGTCCACCTCCCAACTTGCTGAGCACCTCCAACTGCAACCTTGGTGAGACCAGCAAGCTCCAGCATTGGGCTCTGGTCATTTATTTTCTTATCAAACAAGGAGCAGGGAAGCAGGGTGACTCCAGGCACCCCAACAGTGGGAAGACCAGGAGCCAGAGCTCCCAAACAGTTCCATGTGCTCCTGGGCAAGACGAAGCACCCACTAAAGCACTCACAGGACCAGCATCTTGTGTCCCCCCCTGCCTTTGGAGCTACCTGGCACTCGTGGCAAAGAAGGAGCCCAGCTGAAGCCGATGGTGAGCAGACGCCGGCATCCTCAGGGAGGCAGGTAGCCACGCAGCAGCAGCACTTCGTTTGGTGGGAGAATGATCCCCCATCACCCTCCTGCACTGAGGGTCTTGGCAGCACTGGTGTAAGGGCAAGCGAGCCTGGCTGGCTTGCTCTCTGGGGCTGGAAACAAAGCCCCACTCAGACGGACACTCCTGCATATATCAAGCAATACTGCCTTCCAGTCTAATCATTTCTAATCCCATCTGCAACCTAATTATTAAAAACCTTCTCCACTCAATAGCTGTAAATGCTGCACCAGCCAGGCGTCTCCAGCAGTAGAGCCAGGCTGCATTTCCAGGGAGCAAATCACACCCTGAAACCCTAAGCTCTGTTATTTAAGAAACACGTGAATGCTCTTACTGTGGCATGAAGTGGGGGGGGATGACCCAAGAAATATCAAGGACTCATTTGTTATTATGCCACTGCGCAATGAACCAAGCCATTGTTCCCTACCTGGGGTAACAATGCCTTTCAGAAAACACGAGTGCTTTTCCCAATGCGTTCTTTAAAAAATGTCAAGACCAAAGCTGCCGGAAGATCGGTGAACAGCTGGAAAAATAAAATAAAATAAAACAGCTAGCAGATTATCCAGAGGGTTTTCACACTTGATCTGTAAACACTCTTTTATTTAATAAAAATAATCATCCATTATAGCAACTTCTGCTTGTGGTTTTGTTTTGTTTTTTACATTAAAGCACAGTTTATTTGCTTTCCTCACCTCTTGAGGATTCAATTCTGAAAATGCAAGTGAATGTAAACATTGCTCTCCAGGTCCCAAGATGCATTCGGGGACCCTTGGAGTTAATTACAAAGTCAAAAGAGAGAGCAAAATCAACAAAACACTTCCCAAAAGTAAAAAGATTTTTTTCTTAAAGTCTCTTCCCTGTGCACCATATGACTCCAGAGAAAGCAAATTCATCTTATACATGAGACTTACACAAACTTTGCTTTCTCCAAACAATTTCTAAGACTTGTCAGTATTTAATAAAGCTGTTTTCATAACCTTAAAAGGCTTGCAGACTCATTTATTGTGACGAATCAAACATTTTTCCTTTTAATGTTCTCCAGAAATTTCTTCATGGCACAAGGATGTTCGATTTGTTCTGTCCATTTTTGTATTAATTTTTTTTAGCAGAAAGAGCTGAAAGACATTTCAGGAAAGGAGTGTAAAAGCGGTGTTAACTCTCTCTCCTGCTCCAATCTCACAATATTTACACATTTTTAAAAAAAAAAAAAAAAAAAAAGCTTAATTACACTATAAAATACTGGAGAAACTGTCAGTAAAGTTTCCCATTTCAGAGTTTTGCCCTGTGTAAGACTGAAAGAGGGATGCTTTCATATTTCCTAGGAAAAATGAGACTGGCAGATAAAAAAACTGAGCTCTCGTCCCTTAATTCAGAAAGGTGGAACAGCCTCTGCGCACAAACCCCCTCCTCTTCTGCAGGAAATCCCATAGGAGTTAACCCATCACAAATCAATACAAACGAGATAACATGATATACGGAGCTTTGCTATTTGCTTTGAAATGTTATCTATTTACAGTTGGAGGCGGGGGAAGCAAGCTACCATCGAACACATTTCTGTGCTGCAGCGTGGTATAATATCAAACGAGATTAACTCGTGCGCAGCCTGGCCGGATCCCAAGCCTCCCGTTGCACGGGAAAAAGCCCGTCACTCCATCACCGGGGACATCCCTGCCTGCACAGCAAAGCCACCGCTCCGTCAGGGTCTGCTTTAATGAATAACGAGAGGGCAGTTACCCCCTCAGCTGTATTGTATCACAGGCAACACAGAAATTAAATTGAATTAGGTATGATATTAAAAAAAAAAAAAACCAAAACCAACAACAAAAATAGCCAGTCTGGTGAGGTTTGTGCTCCTAAGCTTTATAGACAAAAAAATGACCGGACATTGGAAGTTTTGGTAATATTATCAAACTGTCAGGTAGGGCGAATGGCTCTAGTTGTTCAGTGGTTTTGAGTGAGGGAGATTTCAGGGGTGGGAAGAGAGGGATTTTTAAGGTATCAGAGATAATTAAAGCATTCACAGTTTCAAAGCTGCGTGCCTTACAAAAATTAAGACATTCAGATTCAGAGATACAATGCTGTATTTTACAAGGGGATAAAATTAATTACATATACAACAGGGGGAAAAAAAAAAAGATACAACAAAATAAAAAAGCCAACACCTCTGGAGTGGCATACTCCCTCTTTGTTGTTCATCTCACGGAGCTGCACATTGCTTGTCTTTAAAGAGTCAAACTGAGCAGTCATGAAAATATCCACTGAGAGATTCTGGCAAAAGAAAAAAAAAACCTAACAAAATAAACCAAGCAAGTCAAAAGCCATCCTCCCCTGGAAAGCCGAATGCCACGGCTTGGACTTCCACTTGCCTGCTGCTCCTCGCTGCTGCCCGGCATTTCCATAGGCTCATCTCGGGTTTTAAAGGCTTCCTGCTCACGAGCTGAGGGAAACCATCCCATGCAAGCACAGCCCAAGAGAGCCATGCCTTACTCTCCTACAAAGTCTTGAATTAGTCCTGCCGATAGCAAAGGGTCCTTCAAACAATCCTTTTCCTCTCTATCCTGCAGAGGATCCTTTTGAAGGCCCGTCTGAAGTCATGGTTGAAAATGGTATAGATGACGGGGTTCAAGGAGCTATTGCAGTAACCAAACCAGAAGAAGAACTTGAAGAGGGTGTCGGGCACAGAGCAGCTCTTGCAGACGGCCATCAGCGTATAGGTGAAGAAGAAGGGGAACCAGCAGATGACAAAGACTCCGATCACCACCGCCAGCACAAAGGTGAAGCGCTTCTCCCGGTTCTGCCTGCCCCTCCACCGGGACCCTTTGGTGTTCCTCTCCTCCTCCACCTTCCTGGGCAAACTGTCCCCAGGCTTAATCTGGCTCAGTTTAGTCTTGGTCTTTCCCCTCGACGGTCTCTCTGACTTCTTACACTGGTTGTTCTCCTGGTGCTCAGAGGAAGAGGTCTCCTCCATGTCTATGCCGTTGACCTCTCCCTCCTGCCCACCACCACCTCCTGCTGCCTTCTCTCCATTGAGCTGAGCTGTAGCTGGCAGGTCCTCCTTGTCGGTCAAGCCATTCTGCCTCTTCTCAGGGCGCTCTGCCCGCTTGTTCGGTGGTACCCTGGTTCGCCTCTTGGCTATCTGGTAGATGCGCATGTAGACCAGGATCATGATAAGGCAGGGGGCAAAGAAGGAACCGATGCTAGAGGAGATGATGTACCACTTCTCATCATTGATCTTGCACCCTGCCACCCCCTGGTCAGCCTGCTGCCCACTCTTCTTCTCTATGGAGATGAGTGGCGGAAAGGAGATGACGGCCGAGATGACCCAGACAATGAAGATGATGCACTTGATGCGGCGCGGGGTACGCTTGAGGTTGTACTCGATGGCTTGTGTGATGGACCAGTAACGGTCCAGGCTGATGGCACACAAGTGCACGATGGAGGAGGTGCAGAACAGCACATCCAAGGCCAGGTAGATCTCACACCAGACTTTGCCGAAGTACCAGTACCCCATCACCTCGTTTGCCAGGGAGAAGGGGATGACCAGTGTGGCCACCAGGATGTCGGCCGAGGCTAAAGAGACCAGGAACAGGTTTTGGGGGGCCTTGAGCGCCCGGCTAGTGAAGACGGCGATGATGACCAGGACGTTGCCGAAGACAGTGAAGAGCATGAGCAAGCCCGCCAGGCTGATGAGGGTGACGGTGGTGTGCAGGGAGTACGGCATGCCCCAGCCCGGCCCGGCCCCGCTGTCGTTGAAAGTCCCGTTGGTGCCGGGAGGCAGGTAGCCCTCCTCCTCCTCCAGCTGCCGCTGGTACTCCATGGAGGAGAAGAAGTGGCCCCTCTCCGTGAACGGGCGCTCCAGGTTAAACATCAACCCCGGCTGCGTGGACACCCCCGCCCTTCGCCCCCCCTGCCCTACCCGCGCCGCGCACGGCTCCGCGGGGCTCCGCGCTCCTACTGCGCCGCTGGCCGGGGCGGGGCTGCGCGGCGGCCACCGGGGGGCTGCTGGAGCCCGCGGCTCATGCTGGGGCGCTGCCCGCCGGGATCCGCTTAGCGGGGCGCGGAGCGGCGCGGAGCTGGGCAGGGGCTGCAGCCGGCGGCGGCTGCTCTGTCTCGCTCGCCGCCGAGCCGCTTTATAGCCCCGGATCAGGCCGGGGCTGCCGCGTCAGCCCCACGTGGGGAGCTGCCCCCGGTGCGCGCACACACACACACACACGCGCGCGCACACACACACACGCACACACAAAGACACGCACCCCGCACAGCCCCCCTCCCGCCCAGCACTGCGCCCCCCCCGCCGCTCCGCCCCAGCCGCCCCCCGACACGGACACGCGCGCCCCCCGCCCCTTACACACCTCTCCCCACGCACACTCACCTCGCTCCAGTGCTCACGCCCCTCACTCAGCGCACACACACACACACACACACAGAGCTCAGCCCCTTCTGTATTTTGCACACCCGCTCACCCCCGGCACCTCAGCCCTTACACACGCACCCCCAGCCCCTCGCCCACCGCCCCCCGGTCTCGCCCAGGCTCCCTGCCCAGCCCAGCCCACGGCGGGAGCAGCTTCATCCCGCCCGGAGAGAGGGGAGGCCCCGCGGCGCAGAGCCCGGCGGGTCGCACCCGTGGGGCGGATGCGCACGGGGCAGCCGAGGCAGAGGCAGCGGTGCTAGGGTGCGTGTTTGTGGGGGTGGGCGTCCGTGGGGGGACGCGACCACCGTGCAGGCGCTAAGCAGCCCGCGGGGCTCCGGGCACCCACCGCGGTGCGCCTGGGGTGGAAGTTCCTGCCGCCGCCAGCCCGGGCCGCGCTGGGGTGGAAGCTGCTGCCCCGTCCCGCGTGTGCGTGGGGGCACCGACGGGCTCCGCCGCGGCGGTTCGGCTCCGCTCCGGGTGCTGGGTGCGCGGCCGTGCTCGCTGGCACCCCCGAGGGCAGCGCTTACCCCGCGGACCCGATGTGCAGGGCTGGGCTCCCGGCCCCGCGGGGCGGGGGGGGGGGGGGGGGGGGGGGCACGGCCGTGCCGCTGGCAGCGGGGCGGAGATGAGGCGGGGACCCCCCCCCGGGCAGGGCGCTGCCCCCTCAGCGCTACCGCCGTGGCGGGCGGCGGCGGCCCCGGGCAGCGCGGGGGGGCAGTGGCACCTGCTGGCCGCGGCGCCTCACTGCACCCACCGCCCGCCCGGCCGGGGCTCAGCCCCAGCCGTCACCCCCCGCGGGGCAGGGCACCCCCCCGAGAGGGGTCAGAAGGAGCCCCAGCACCGCGCTCCACAGGCAGGGAAACTCTCCTGCCCAGGGGCCGGGGAGGGGGGGTGGGGGGTGTAGCAGGGGCCACGGAGGGAAGGGGGGGGGCCAGCCCCCCCCCGCCGCCAGTCTGCACCCAGCCCCCCCGGCTGCACGGGCCCTCCTGCCCCGCAGCACCCACGACGGCTCCCATCCCACAGCGCCAGATGCAGCGGACAGCCTCCCGGGCCCTCCCTCCTTGCCTTCCCCGTGCTCCCCACTGGCTCTCCCCAGCCCCACGGGCAGGAAGAAGGGAGGTGGGCAGCGGGCCCAGGCAGGCAGCGGTCCCCATGCCCTGCCCCACGGGATGCCCCGAACCTGGGGAGCATCCCCAGGTGCTCCTCCAGCAGCACAGGGGCTGGCATCACCCACCTGCGCGGCTGCAACAGCAACACGGGACTTTTTTAACAGCGAAAGAGCAATAGTGACGTACCTGGTAGCCCGCCCGGCCCCCAAAGCTGTCAGCTCTCGGCATGTACAGATTACTCACCCGTACGGCGCACGGACTCCAGCCCTTATCCTCTCACTCATGGTCTCTTCTCCCTCATTTTCAGATGGCTCTAATGATGCTCACTTGGTGCTCCAGATTCAGGCAGCTCTCAATTAATCGCCCTGCCGAATGCTCGGACCAATGAACGTATTTCCTGTGTGAGATGGAGGAAGCCCTGTCATCTTTGTCCCTGCGCCACACACCGTGTTATAAGCCAGGCCCAGGAGCAGTGACGCCCGGGAGAGAGGGAGCAGGAGTGGGAGAGACGGGGTCTGGGAGCCAGAGAGCACAGCTTCTGCGGCTGGCACAGGGCCAAGCGAGGGAAAATGAGGAGGAATCCCACTGTTTGAGCAAGGGAGTGCAGGACCCGCTGTGCCAGTTTGCCTGGGAAAAGGGCAATCTGCAGAGAGTGACTTAAAACCTGTAAATTGAACCCAAGATGACTGACATGCACGCACAAAAAAATCTCTGAGAGTAAATGCGATGTATAACCACAGACCTCACCGCAGAGGGCAAGTGGAGACACAAAGGGACTCACCTAAGTTGGCAGCAAGGCCAGGTGGGAGGTTGAGAAGACACTGGACTTTGTGGACATCTTCTGCCTTCTGCTCATTGTAGGGGACCTGCGTGCTCTGCAGGAGGACGTGCAGCTCTGCCCAGCAGCAGGTCTTGTTCTCCCTCAGATGCGGGACCTGCAGGGGCTTGAGATCACCGCCGGCTGAGGCTTCCTTGGTCACTGCTTGGCTGGAAGTACCTGGAGAGGAGGAAGGCATGGGCCATATCCTGCCTGACATGGGTAACTCCTTCTCTGACCAGTTTGACCACAGTTGTAACAGGTCACCTGCACTAAGGCCGCCATGGACTGTCCAAGATGTTCTGCTCCAGACCTAGGCCAGTGCCTTTCTGGAAATACCCTGCGTGCCCCCATGCTCCCTGCAAAGCCGAGCTGCGTTCCCCAACACAGGCAGAGAGCAGATTTAAATAACAAAACATGACTGGCTGCCTTAATTTTCTGTCTCCTTTTGCGGCTGGACACCCTCAGTCCGCCTGAAGCTAAACCCAGCCAACAACATCACTCCTGAGGCACCACATTGCAAAAGCAGAGCTTCTATGGTGGTTCTTTGTTGGCACAAAGAGTGTGAGGGGGACATATGAGGCCAGAAGCCCTGCAGAAAAGGGTTTGTTCCAGAAAAACCGCTGGACAGAGCGCTCTCTGCAGGCGGGGGACAGCTGGGATGGCATTGTATTCACCTCAGAGATGGAGAAAACCTGTCTCATCAAAGGCACTTTCCTCGCACTACCACCATCATTTACCATCATCTCTTTGATTTCGTTGACACCAGAAGCACTCAGCGCTGTCTGAAAAGTGACTCAGTAAAGCCAAGTCTCCCCTTTATTTTCTCTGCAGGTCGTCTCACGGCTCTGCCCGATTCTTGAGATGAAAGGTGGTCGGAAACTGCCGGGGCTGGCAAGGACCCTTAAGATCTCACATGACAACCCATGGCAGACGCCATCCTACAGGATGGCCATCTTTACAAGTCTGTACCATGCGTGGTGGTAATTTGTAATATTCATAAAGCCTGAACTCCCAGAGTCCTGAGATTAGGCAAGAAACTTGAATTTGTAGCCCCTGGGAAGACTGTAAAGAAAAGCTTCAGGAGTTAAAAAAAAAAAAAAGCAGCTAGTAAACAAAATTTTTGTATCAATCCCCTGGAATTTACATCAAGATGCTCAATTTTTGAATGTGTGCTGCTGACGGCGTTGATACGAGTTCTAAGGACTCTGCAGTTCAAACTCAGTCAACAAGTGCTTGACGAGACAGCCGGAAAACAGCCTGTTCTCTGGCGGCATTGCGCTCCGAAGAGCCACAGGAGCCTGCCTTTTCCCCGGGAAAGCAGCCTGGTTTCTCAGCAGAGCCCTGCAGAGAGCCGGGCTCGCCTGGCGAGGGGGGACAGCCTGGGTGCACGCTAATGAGCGAGGCTGAAGGCTATCGATCCTCCTCTGACAGCTCCCCCTCCACCAGCTGCCGTCCCGGGCGGGCGGCAATGCCCTTTCCGAGGCACGGCGGCAAAGTTTGCGTTCAGCATGCGTGCCTCGAGCGCGTCCCTTGCAAACAAGCTGACCTTTACGGCTGATTTCAGGTCATTAATGAGGCACGCCGCCTCTATGTTTATGCATCTCTTCCACCCATTTGCTCCGGCATCGCTTCCAGCAGCGCGGGGGGAGCCGAGACCACCCTCCCCTACTGCCTCTTGGGGAGAGGGAGCTGAGAAATGTTCGCGGGGTCTCAGGGCTGCTCACAGCACAGAGCAAATCACATACGGGGAGATAATCTCTGGAAAGAATCGCTATGGTAATAAGGCTGCAAAATGCGTGTTTTGAACAGGCAGCCCCAGGAATTGTTTATTTCCAGAACAGCAGTGAGATTCTGGCAAGGAAAAAAATAACAAGAGCCGCTGAAGGACCAAGACTTGCTTTTTGGACAGTCTGGTTCAGGGTTACAGAGGCTGGACAAACCTAAAGCTAGCTCAAGGCACGGCAGCACAGACGCCTAGGGGGACCGCATGAAAGGGGCAACCACGAGAACAAAGTGCCGAAATTATTTCTCAGCAGAAGCTTTCAAGAGCAGCTCTGTGCCAACTTGACACAAGCCGTCAAAGAGGGGAGCCTTGGGTTGGAGCCGTGGGTGCTGTGTGACCAGAGGTAAACAGCAGTCACAGTTTGCTTTGTGTTAGGAGATCTATGGTTTGCTCGTTTGCACTGATCTCAATATTTGCATATCCATGGCAGGAAGCCCTTGTTGTAGCTGTGGATTTTGATCATGCTACTGGGGGTGTATTTGAATAAATCAAAGCAGGGTGTCTTTCAGGACGATTTGCTTTAGTAACTGGGCTCCCTTGAGGATAACACACTGAAATCCCATGGCTTGTGACACCCTGTGGACTAACAGCTGAATAGTCCTTCACAGCAGCTTCGAGTTGGCCAGTTTTCCTCCAGGCTTAGGGCAAGCTGGTGGAGGTGCACCCAAGTCACGCAAAAAAATGCTTTTCCCCTTTACTGTGTTAACCTCAGGAGGTAAAAACAGTGCAGAAGCTATCAGGGGGAAAAGCACAGACCTGCTGCCAGCAAACCTGGCATTGCTGGGTGTGTGATGGTGCCACTGCAAAGAAATACAGAGTAATACAGCAAGCACAGCATCCATTTCCAGGGGGGTGTTTCAAATGCTGTGATTAATTTTTAAAATAAAAGGACAATCTAAATTTAAAAAAAAATAAAAAAGAAAAATCATCAGAAGTGTGGCTGCTCTGGCCACCCCTCCAGTCTCTTTGGGACCCCAGGCACTTTTCCTCCTGCACACACCTTCAAACCCACAGCCCTTCCTTTGCCAATCCACTGCTGAACGTGCAAGTTTGGGTTTTGCTCTTTTCATAGATCTCACAGCAATGGCTTCTGCAGAGCCATGTTTTTCAACAGAGTTTGTCTGGACTCAGCTGCTGGATGTACTTTTCCGAGTTATTTGAATAAAACAGTAGGAAATGGATAGCTGCGACAGCGGTCTGTGCTAGCACCTAATCCCCTTGTGAGCAGGGATGCTGCCGCCGTATCAGATGTTCAGAGGGGAAGGAACGGAGGCACTCTGAATATTACCTATGGCAGCAGTTCTTCGCTGCCCCCCATCTGCAGAGAGCTGGCTCAAACCAACACAAAGATGGATCCTATGTGACCACCTGCTCCTCCGGTGGTTTGGTTTTTTTTTTTTTTTTGCAAACAGCTTGAAAGCTCTGCTTGCCTTTCCTCATTAGCTGCCGTTCGGGTTGCCTGCCCTGTTCGGCAGGATTTTAACTACCAGGTTTGATTGCACAGCCCTAAACCAACAACCAAGAGAAACATTTCCGTGCTACGCATTATAGTGTGGCAGAGTCAGGGGTGAGGCTGAGACACAGGGACTGCACTTAACGCGAGCCTCTGGTTTATTTATTCATTATTTTCCCTCTTTTGCTTCTGTCTGGTGTCACGGTGGCCTCTGTGACACTAAAGGCTCGTTTCAGCTCTGCGGGAGGAGTGATGCAGAAGAAGCCTCCTCCCTGGCTGTGTCACTGGCCTTGTGCCTCTCAGGCACTTCATGCCTAAGGGAGAGAGAAATGTGCATTTTCTCTCTGTAGCACATGCAGGTACATACATACGTGTTCCTCTGTGCCAAGCGCAGACGATTGTGTTATTTACACAGTCCAATTTCCTTTATCCAGTTGCCTAGCTGAGAATCCTCCCTCCTAGCTGCATCCTGCAACGTGGCCTGAACTAACCTGTGGGGCCATCCCTCAGCATGGGGAGCAGCTCCGTCCCCCTTCCCAGGCTTCCCATCCTGCCAGCTGACAAGATCGATCCCACTGAAATTAGCCACTAATGGCAGAAACATAATAAAAAATAAACTAAACAGCCTATGGACCATTCCTAATACAGAAACATTCCATACCACTCAGGCGACTGACTCACTGCCTCCAGCAAAACCCTTTACCAGACTACAATGGGCTTTTCCATACAGATCATAGAATCATAGAATGGTTTGGGTTGGAAGCGACCTTAAAGATCATCTAGTTCCAACCCCCCTGTCATGGGCAGGGACACCCTCCACTAGACCACGTTGCCCAAAGCCTCATCCAACCTGGTCTTAAACACTTCCAGGGAGGGGGCATCCACAACCTCTCTGGGCAACCTGTTCCAGTGCCTCACCACTCTAACAGTAAAGAATTTCTTTCTAACATCTAATCTAAATTGACCCTCCTTCAGCTTAAACCCATTACCCCTTGTCCTGTCACTACACTATATGGGACCATGTAGCCAAAACACAGCGAAAACACAGCCAAGTCCTTCCAGCCCTGGCCAAGGGAAGGCAATACCCCCCACCATCTGGCATCGCTTCCTCCTGGAGGTCACCCCCACACAGCCCTGCTCAGGTGGGTGCTCCCCGATCCGCTCCAGCACAAAGGCAGCCGGCTGCCCCCCGAGCCCCAGCAAGCGATAACGGAGCCAGGAGCGTTGCTGTGCTCCCGGGGCTGGCAGGGCTCCGCCAGCAGCTGCTCCAGCCAGCTGCAAAGGGAACGGTACAGAAATGACCAGAAGGGGTTTTCTAACCAGCTTTTCAGAGGAAGAGCAGGTTGTCCTGGGCGTGTGGAGAGGCACCCAGGCCAGCGTTCAGAGAGGAGAAAGGTTGGGCACCACTCGCTTTGCTTGTAACCTTCCCTAAATGAAACCAATCAAGTTTCTGCAGCTGAACAAGTTACCTTTCATCAGCAGAGCCGGCCCACGTTTAAGGTAAAATTGAGGCTGCCTCACTTTAAAGCATTTAATTTCCCAACTGGGAGAGGTTAACATTCAATTACTCAACTGAGAAGTAACTCGTTCGTTCAAGTTTCACTCCCCAGGGCCCGAGCACGTGTCTCTGCCCTTTCCGTCCCCGTTCTTTGCCATCTCCATCTGAGACTGACACAGCGACACTACCTCAGGGTCAGGGGCTGCAGTCAGCAGTATTCATTCAATACCTCTTACAAAGGCAGAAGTGCCCCAGGTGAGCTGTAACTCTCCGGTTCACTGCACATCCCCAGCAAACTCCTTTGGCACAGCCAGAGTAAAGTTTCCAGCATAGCAAACAGCTCTGAAAAAAGAGGGTACAGCAGAGAACAGCCAAGCAGGGACTGAAAGTTGTAGTTCCCACCTGGCAAGGTGTGGGTTTCACAACAAGGGAAAGGGGGATTGCATCATACATCCCCTTCAAAAACCAGACCACAGTAAGCCGCTACAACAGGAGGCAGCTTTCCATGCACACTCGCATCAGGTTTGCTGTCTGTGTTTAACCCAGTTCATGTGTCCAAATGAATTCAGGGTGGCAGCACTAGAGTTAAAAAGATCAAAAAACCAGGGTGGCAGCAGCAGTTCTTGAAGGCTGAGCTGTATAAAAGGTCCAGGGGATAATTGCCTGAAATTGCCGGGTTCCCAGAAAGCAGAGCACGTCAGCATGGTTTCACAGGAGGGAGGCCGCTGGGGAACGCAGCAAGACTTTCCATGTTTTCCCTTATTACTTATTTCACCATCTAGTGGCAAAAGCAAATAACGCTGAGAAGCAATCCAGGAGCTGCAGCTGGCTCTGGAAGGAGACCTTTCTTTGCACCAGCTTCTCCCAGTTACCCCCCACAGCTGCCTGGGCCAGGGACACAGAGAAGGACACGGGGGAGCATCCAGCACATCCCCCAGTCCTAAATCGTGGCCAAGACTCCTCTGCACAGGCTGACTCCCATCCCAGGACCCTCTGCCCAACCCTGGCCACTGTGTCCCTGCTGTCCCCCCACCTCAGCTGTAACCCACAGGCTGCTGTAGCTTCTCTCGCCAGGCACCGGTAACCACCTCCCACCCTCCTGTCCTCCAGCCTCTGCCCAAAACCACCTGGCTCGCCCTGGGGAAGCACCAGCCCCAGCTCCCAGGGGCACAATAAGCAAAGACAGCCGCAGAAGAGCGGCACAGAGTAGGGCAAAGTCAGGTCTCCCAGTGATCAAACCCAGCTTGGCTAAAGGCGCAGGCAGAGCTAAGCCCCCAGGAAAAGAGGTCGAGGTGAGCAGAGTCCTTCTGACTTGAGGCTTCTCCTTCCCCAGCTCAGCTGAACCATTTGCTAGGACTGCGGTGGGTGGAGGAGTAAGCATGTTGGAAAGGGACATAAATACCTTCAAGGAAAAACCTTTACTGTGGACTCAGCCTGGCGTTAGGAGCTCCGGCGGTGCTGCGGAGAGCTCGCCCTCACCAGCTCTCTAGAGGTACTCGCTCCCAGTGCTGCCCCTTTGCCATCGGGCCATGTGGAAGGGGATATTTCCCCCAAGGCCAGGCCCCCTTCCCACACCCCGGCCACAATCTGCCCACTGGGACGTGGCAAAAAGGTTTGTGTGCGGATCTGCTCCGTGGGAGGGAAGGAGGGGGGACCTGCCTCTGCAGAGGGACTTCCCGAAGAGGAGAGCTCGCAGAGCGGGCGCAGCCCTCGCAGCAGGGCCAGGGGCTGCCCTGCGTTTGAACTCTGGCTGGCAGATGGTCCAACACCTTCCCGGCCTGCGTGATGATAGCCAGGCGAGCGGAAAGCCAACAGAAACATTCATCATCCGGTGGGCACAGGAGGGAGGGTTCTTCTCTCCAGGGTTTCCATCCTCGCGGTGGTTTGCAGATCCTGCATGCAATGTGCTGCAGAGGGAAATCCATCATCCTCACTGTGCTCATTCCCTTGCTGCCTACAATACAATATCCCTATGCAGATTGCAAGGTACAACATTTTTTTCCTGAGAGGCTCAAATTAAGTTTAAATACCAGCTTTTGATTTATTTGCTTATTCAGCACTGTCAGTTGCTTTTCAGCAATACAAAATAGCTCTCTCCCCAGGAAACATTTATCCTATCTGGGAATACTATACCAAGGGTGGTAATGTATAAGCAGGACAAAGCACTTAAGAAGAAGGTAGGCTGTTATACTAGATGCTGAGAGAAGAGGTATAAAACATCTCCACTTGTGCTTTTCCAACTCAGATTTTCCTTTTCCCTGGAAACATCATAGGTAGCAAGGGAAATTCCTGCTATGCAAAATTCAAGGGCAAAATAAATCCATGTCCTGCTCCGAAACGTCGCAGAGAACTAAACACATACCAACAAGCAGTAATCTCTGGTGCTACAAACTCTTCCTTTTGTTTTCCTGAGAAGTTGTTTTCAACCCTGTGCAGAGCAATGCCAGCAAATTCTGCCACAGTTTTGTCTTTGCAGTTGGATGAAGGATACTGCAGGGCAGTGCTCTCAGCAGCACAGGGTGCCATCACCGTCCTCACAAGGCTTGATGTCTTTAACACCCTCTGCCACTCCGAGAGCAACCCATGGGATTGACAGCTGGGGGGAAGGAAAGGAGAAATCTCTGCTACTTCACGTGCAATTCTGCTATTCAGCCTGTCAGCGCCAGTTAAACGCAAGGGCAGAAGGACTGAAAGGGAAAGCAGACTGCGAAATGCTGGAGCTCCCCTACAGACAGGGAGCGTTGAACCCACCCTGAACTGTTCTTTCCACTTGTTGAGGCCAAACCATTTGCTGGGTCACAACCGCAAAGTGGAAATTGCCGTAGAGCATCCAAGCGTTACCGGAGGCGTAGTCCCAGTGCAATCAGACACACTGAGAGGAGAACAGCACAACCGAAATCTCAAGACTTAACAGTTCCCTTTCAGTTCAGCTAGGCTAAAAATGTCCCCTAAATCCTCAGAAAGGCAGCTGATTTTCTGCCTTTGATCCACAGCCGCTCAAAACTGGTTTGTTGAGGAGACCAGCAGGCAGGGTGTATGGGATCAACCACCCCACCAGGAACCAGGCTCAGGTGTTACCGAGGAGGGTTCCAGTGTCTCCAAGCACTGGGACACCTCGCCAGGCCAGCAAAGCCCTCTGGAGCTGAAGTCACTGAAGATCACCTCATTCCTCACTACAATCCAATCTCAATGGTCCTTAAGCAGAGCTAGAGACAAGAGTGGTAAAAAGCAATTGTGGCAATTTTAACAAATATCTTAAGTAAATCTAAATGTTTTAACGTTTCTGGGGAATTAAATGTCTGTATGGAATAAGAATGTCATTTTCTCATTAATATTGCACTAACAATTTAATTGTGGGAGCATATGGGTTTTCCTAAAGCAAAAGTAATGAGTATTATTAAGCATTACACATACATCAGGACTGTACAGACTGCTAAGTGCTCCATGCCACTTCAAAAACTAAGGCATTCATCCTTATTCCTAAATGGTTTGGAGCAAAGACTGGCCGCAGAATTGTCATTTAATCAAAATTTATTCCTATCCGACATGTACCCCAAGCCAAATCATTTATCTGGTAAGTACTCAGACATCAAACCCCTTCACAGGGACTCTGACACCATGTAAAACCCTGGTTGCTGTCTATAAACCAAGTATCCAAGGAGCCAACAGAGAAGCTGCAGAGCAACACACAGCTGTGCCACATGCAGCAAATCCATCTTTTATATTTCTCTCTCCCAGCCATCTCTTCCCAAATCCTGTTTTTTCTCCTGGTGTCTCCATTCTGCAACAGAACTAGAAAAAAGGGGCTCGTAACCGATACAAAGTAAGTTCAGAAGAGGAACTGGGTGCACCAACAGGTATATCGATCGGAAGCCACTCATCTCACATCATCTTTTTGCCCTCCTTACCCTTCTCCACTTACTTCAGCTCAGCACAGTGTAGGAAGCACCAGGGTGAGATAAATGGCTGGCTGCAAAAAAGAGAGAAATCTCAAGTAGGAGAGATGGGAGGTGAGAGCACAAGTGGAGAGAATGAGATCAGACGTGACACTGCAAGAGCTCACAGCAAAAAACCCAGGCTCTGCTGCAAAAGCCCCTCCTTCTCATGGAGGATTCTGCTACTTCCAAATACGGTTCTGTTTTAATGCGACATCAACCCCCCTCAAATTTCAAAAGCTTCTTCTCGAGAAGCGGTGGCCTGGCTCCAGGACCATCCATCTGGTGGAGCCACAGACACAAGAATCTTGGCCGCGCTCTCCTGCCTGGCAGGCTGTCCCTGGAGCTGCGGCTGGGTGTGGGCCATCAACGGCACCAACCAGGAGCCACTGGCCACAGGGGACACGCTTACTGCTTTGCTCAACTTGCTTTTAGGGAACATCCTCCAGCGCCTTACACCCCTTTCCAGGCAAACCCCTGACTCCCTGGTGCTGCTGGGAATCCCTCCTGGTCCCCCACACCAGAACCTGTCTGATGTGGCTTCTTGAGAGGCTGGAGGTGCCCAGCGGACCTAAAAAGAAGTACTTTACTTGGAGAAGGTAAAAAAAGGCTGAAATCAGAGCTGCCTGGCTGACCAGTGGCTCCTTACCTCGCTGAATTTGTTGCCCTCTGCTACGCTGACGAGGATAGATGATTTCAGACTTCTCAGTTGTAACTTCCCACTCAGTTAACATACTTGGCAAGGACAGAAAAAAGCTGAAGGACATCCAAAAATCTTGGGCCATACAGAAAGAAGAGCTTTACTGTGTTATGCTTACCATGACTGTTTTCAAACAACATTGTAAGATTTTCAGGGGAAAATGTATTTCCATTAAAACTGTCCACGTGAAGTTTGGAAATCACTTTAGGCAGCACAGCGGTAATAATGCGGAACAAAAAACAAACCGACTACTACTAGGTCAAGCAGAGTAACTACCAAACTACAGCAAATTAAGGATTCGTTATGAGTCTTCACAAAGAAATACTTTACCAATAGAAAGGAAAAAGAGGGGGTTGTGGAAAGAGCTTTTAAAAGGGAACACTTGTGTGCAATTTTGCAGATAGCATCTTGCTCAGAGGCAGTGGTGTAGATTGATCTCTAAAGACTCTTAAAAGGTTTTGCAGTGGAAAAAATAGTTGCAAGGCATAGTCAGATCGTTAACTGTGCAGCCCAGGCTGCCAGCTGCTCACTCAAATACTCCAGATGGCTCCTCCTCTAAAACATCATCATTTGATCTTGGTAATCAAATTATCTCCCACTCTTACAATCCTAAGTGAGGCAAGGCTTGTACGAAGAGATGATGTATTTTATTTGACCGAGATGGCTTGCGAAAACAAAAGAAATTAGCTTTCAAGGCACTCAGCCTCTTCTAATTGTATCACAGCTAACCATCTCCAGCCCTTTAACACCTTTCTTCTGCCGTTGCCACCACACGCAGCTAAAGCACCAGCAATAAAGCTGTCCGGTGTCCAGTTTTTATACAGTATTTGCACATTAAACGCTTCAACATACAGTAAGTACCTAAGTCAGCAGCTTCCCACTGGTGGAGAGTAGGACCTGTCGCTGGAGAGCAGCGTTGGGAGACCCGGTATCCTGAAGCACTTAGGCTGGATTAATTACACAAACATGTAATCTGTCTCACCAGAGTCACCCAAGACATCTTTGAGGCCTTTAATACAGCTTCTAGGACAGAGGGTGCCAGCAACAAGACATTTTCTTCACTTTTCAGTCAATTAGAGCCAACGTGCTTTGTTCTTCCGAGGCTGGACTCATCCGTGGATGCTCACTTCAATCATTTGAGCAGAAAGTGGACATGACCAGCAAGTTTCCCCCAGCCCCGGTGGTTGCCGAGCGCTGTCTGGCTGACACCAATTATCAGCAGAATGCTACTGGGGCTGGGGGATATTGCTTTTGCTTTTTCTTTCTTTTAAAAAAAAAAAATTAAAAAATAAAAACAACCCAAAAAAACTATGGGAATTTCTTACATAGCTTTCTGCAAAGGCTTCAAGGAGCGCACTGTCAATCTCCAATTCTCTTCCAAAGAAACAACACTAGAAATTTCCCAATATTTTCAGAAAGTGTTGAGCTTCGACAGCTTAAAAAGGCCAGCTGAAATACTTGGAAGTCACAGCTTCCAAAACGATGCACTCTTACTAGCATGAACAGAGTATTTTAAATCCTGGTATTATTTAAATCAGCATACTTATGTAAAATTTAATATTCTTTCTCATACCTCGTTGCAAGAGATAACAAAAGTCAGTTATAGCTAATCAGAGGAAACAATTCAGTACTGCAGTGGGTGGCTTGCATCTGAAGTCTAAGCCCCAATCTGATCGTTGCCTAGTGGGATTATTCTCCACTGGAGTTTAGCACTAAACTTTTATCACCTGCTCAACTTTAATTTTTGTAACAGAGCTGTACTTTTATTTCACAAACTAGAAATACATAAAGAATAAAATAGCTTGCTAAAGGCCATGAATTAGGAAAAAATAATCAGAGCTGGGACTAGAAAACTATGGAGAAAGGCAGCAAGAATTATCACAGAATGGAAGAAGGTTTGTTTGAAGAGAAGCTAAAAAAATAGAAATCTGACTTGGAGAAAAAACACTGACGTTTATGAAAAAAAATCCTCATGAGTAGTAAAAAGCAGATGAACAGGAAAATGACTGTTCATAAATTTCTCAGAATATAAGAACTAGGAGTCACCAAATGAAATAAGGTGGTGTGGTTTGAAACCAACAAAAGGAAGTACTTTTTCACCCAGCACATAATTATATTGTAGAATTATTAGACACAGGATGTTGCAGAGGCCAGAAATACAAATAGATTTAGAATTTAAAAAAGAAAAAAAGAAAGCACTTTCTTCTGTGAATTTGCCTAATCTATCAAGGGGCTACTAAATGCAGCGATGCAGATGCTGCTTCCCTTTTCGCAAGCCCCTCAAACACTGGTTGGTGAGGTCTGGAGCAGTATGCCAGCGGAACGGCATGTCCCTGTCGTGTTCCGTACATCTGCCACTCAGCCCTGTCGGACAGGGGAGGGATGGATGGTACGTCGTCCAACATCACTCTCGTGGTGAGGCCGGCCAACTCCTTAGCTGTGTGTGTTCAGATTGCTGGATCGCTTACAGGAACAGGGATCGACTCACAGACAGACCCGTAGGCAGTTTGATCAGACCCTCTACTGATTTCAGTCAGCAGTGATCTGATGTCAGGACAGAGGTACTGATTATTGCAAATGCGACTGCTGCACGCTATGAGAACCTGTTCCAGTTTTTAAAGCAATTGGTGCCCTCCTTGTCGTCATTGTATCAACTGCGGAGGCCTTGCTATTCTGATTTCAAAGGATATTAGCAGTTTCTTGTTTGTAGGACATGATATAAGCATGACCTTCTTGAAATAGTGGCTATCGTAATGAGCTTTACAGAGTTAAAATACAACAGTTCAGAGTCAGCTCGGCAATACTGTCTTTCATTAAACTGGATGTTTAAATGCAGGCGTCTGTCTTACAGGCACCAGAACTGTACGCCTACTTTAATTTTGTTGCTGTTGAAATGCATTTTGCACTAAAATCCAAGATTTATTTTCTCTTTCAGAGAAAGGGTTGAGTTGTTTGGGTTTTTTACTATATGCCCTACTGTACTGTAACAAAATGAAAGTAAAAGATCTTACCAACATTTGCTT
The DNA here is from genome assembly GCF_011004875.1 of Balearica regulorum gibbericeps. Classification (NCBI taxonomy): domain Eukaryota; kingdom Metazoa; phylum Chordata; class Aves; order Gruiformes; family Gruidae; genus Balearica; species Balearica regulorum. The sequence continues at coordinate 11,301,288 of NC_046190.1, forward strand.
TAAAAAGGTGTCCAATCTACGTGACCAAGTAAAGCACTTACTGTCATAGAATTTTTGACATTTCCTTTAAGTGCTATACATGAAAACCTACATTTTACTTGAAAACAAAAAAATCTTTTTAGAGTGATGAGTATATAATGAGAAAGCAGTTCTTAAGAATTTGGGGCACTGCAGTACAACTTACATCCAAGTTAATGTTAGACTAGAAATACTAGAAAAGTTGCAAAAGACTCAGTGGCAGCTTATTTACAAATATACTATTTATAATGAATGCATTGATACAGAATGACTCTTATAAAAAAGCAAGGCAATCTTTTATATAGACATAACAATCAACATTACAATAATTCAGATTAAAAGTACATTTTTGTAGACTGTTTACACTCTTGTTTAGCTTTTAACCACAAAATTAGTGTGGTCTGGTATTTTTCCACAGCAAAAGTCCTGTGCAGTCCTGGTTAAGACCTAAACATCAGAATAATAAACATAATTTTCTGATCTTTGCTAACGTAAAACCAAAAACCATGTGTAGATACTATCATTTGTTTGCAATTGTCCTTACTGTGCCTTGAAGTCTGTGTTGTGCAAATTACTGCCAACTGCACATTTCTAATTAGAAGCTATTCTAGCATGCCAATTTGATACAACCAAGGTGTGATACTGACTACATGAAAATTGTTAGTTGCATCCAGATATGAAGACTTCCCTGATATGGGTTTGTACTGATTCAGAAACTTAATTTATTTGGGTTTTGTTTTTTTTTTTTAAAGAAAAAAAAAAAGAAAAAAGGGGGGGGGAGAAAAGTAAAAATAACCTCTCAAAGTTTTCTAATTGTTAAATAAAAGGTATTTTTCAAACTCCCAGGATTAAAGATGATACTTGAACTCCAGGTGACACAATGGGTTAAAGCGCTAACCAGCTAGACAGTTTGAGTACTAATTTACTAAATCATGTACATGAGCAAACACGGCCTTCAAAAAGTCTGAACATGCACTTTCTCACACATTAGCAAGAGATGGACAAAACTGCAGGGAAAACCTTAAATCCAAGAGAGGCACTGAAGCAAATCTTCTACAACCCAAATCCCTTTTGAAAAAGGGTGTATGAATTTCAGTTTCCAATAGCATCTGGCAAACAGAAAAGTGCCAATTACACAACTGTGTGACCCAACTTTACATGCAGCATTTCCACTGCATTTATACTAGACAACTTTGGCAGCAAACCTAAATATGGGACAGCCAGAGACAGAACATTAATGGGTTTATACCAAAAGAAATAATTTTTGCAAAGAATTACCAAACAACTTTCTGTTTAGTAAATTTAAATGCAATGTGACCAACATAAGTCACAACAGCAATTATTCCTTCTTTTCACTATTTAACAAATCCCTAATCTGCTTTACACCTTACCAGACTTCCATAATACTATATAGTCTATAGTACAGTAATTTAGCTTGTTAAATCAAGGCATGATTCAGGATAGTGTCTTTATGGGGCATGTACATATATATGTACATCTTCTTATGTACATAGGCACAAGACACATACAAAATTGATATTTTGTCTATGGGCAAGCAATCAAGGTCATGATTTTCACCCCAAGTAAAGATTGTCACACTTTTCAATAACCCTTCTAAATTATTTCCCCCAGTATGGCAAGGGGGATAAAGATTTAATCCAAGTATCTGGGAATCACCTGTTTCTCCATCTCGTTTTCAAAGATGCCGTAAAGAATTTCTCCACCTTGTCTATGCTTTCACACATATATAGATACACATATACATATATGTATGGATGTCTACGTACACTTGTTAGGATGAAGTTCTTTGCATTCATACTTTAACTGATAGGCCAAAAAAAGTTCTTTAACATGTATAAGGCCAGCACGTGTGTCCAACTGAATGTCATCAGGATTAAATACAAATTAGAAACTGCAATCCAGCAACCTTGGAAACACAAAAGTCTGTTATGTCAGGAGGTAAGACTGTTTTGAATCATCAAAAGAGCTGGATTTATATGGATCTGTGCATAGACTTGGATATAAATCCATGTATGTACTTATATGGATTTATATGTATCTATTCCCAAGCCATGCCACACATTTAATACTTAAACTTTCGGATAATTTTAAATAACTTTTCAAATTCTTCTGAGTTAATTTCTCCTGTACCAGAACTTCTCTCACATTGCTTTTATTCAAATGTCTCCTGAGACACTGAAAAAATAAGCGTGCACCTCAGAATGTATAAAATTAAACTCCTAGAACAGGGCTCAGGATTATCTAGCGTTGCAACAACCATACTAGTACAAAGATAGTTTGAAAAAATATCCTGTTTTTAATATAGTAATGAATTAAAACATAGCTTTATTTATTCCTGTAAGTGTAATGAAAAGAATAGTTTGTTTTTAAGCGAGTGTAACAAGCACTATTTTTGTAGCCAACTTCTCCACAAAAATTTATGGGAGAGAGGGTCAGCTCCAATCATACAGTCATTAACCATGTACCTTAACAAGGTGAATAATCAACATATTTACAAACTAAACAAATTCAATCCCATCAACGCTTATAAAAGTGGGATCGAGGAGCAGACAGGGAATGAGACCAAGATGCTTGATAACACAAGGGGTCACCACATTTGTTTTAAGGAACCATATTAATCAAACCAGTTTCCCCTATTGACCTGAGGGCACAAATATGGATTTAGCAATATATTCAGAAGTTAGATTACAGTCTTGATACTAAGCATTTCAGCATCTTCATATTTTAACAGCTTAATGCCAAGAAAGATTAACTTCAGGCAGAACTGTAAGGAACTAGCCTTTCACAAACTAAAGTATAAACTGAAAAGCTACAGTAGATTTAAAAAAAAAAAGGGGGGGGGGGGAACAGAGTGTGTGAGAAAGAACAGAACATTACTTAGTAAAATCCAGTGACATCTACAATAGTTTTACAGCATGTTTAAGCCCTCTAAGGTTTTATATCTCCACCTGCCTTCCATTTAAACTTACTCCTTGTTAACGAAAAGACGTACGAGAAAACAGAATGCAAAAAGACCAAGGCAATACATCTAAGTAAGCATGCCTGAAAGCCAGAAATAATATTCCCCAAAGTTCTGCATGTGAAATAGGTTGATTTGATTTGGTTCAAAAGGTACAGTCCTCTAAGTCATACTACCCCAGCAGCAATTCCAATGAGTATAAACTGGACAGTTCTTGAGTAACCGTGGAATGCAACCGCCTTGAGTTCCTACCCTCCTGAAAAAGGACAACTGGCCCTGCAAGTGCAGCAATAGCGTAAATCTCCCTGAAGCATCTTCTGATCTTCTGCCTTTTAAACAACCAGGAAAGTCATGATAAAACTCAACGTCCACTACTTACAGTGTTTCTCCTTGAGCTACCAACATCTATGCACAAATGAAAAAGGTGCCTCTTTTTTAATCGATCGGTTTAATACTGAAACAGATAGGATGAAGTTAAAAAAGAATAATCAAGATACTGAACTGAATTTTTTGAAGCAAGTGCCCCAGCTGTGGGGAAAAGTGCATTTAGTTCAGCAGCAAAACAGCACAGTGTGAAGATATTGTGCTTGGACACAGAAGTTCCATAATGGAAGGAGGTACAAGGCAAGTCAAGATATAAAACCATAGTACATTGTTAACCAACCTTAAAACTTACATATATTGCAGTGTTTAAAAGTAAGACACATTCATTTATTGTACAAGGACTATAAGGAATCCTTAAAATTGCCTGTTGTAGTTTATGACTCAACATTGTAATAAAAATGTACATATATATTATTTCCTTGCCACTTAACTGTACTGTTAGACCTCATGGACTTGTTACTTCACAAAATGAAAACCGCTCTTCACTGAGTATACTCAACGTTTTACCAATCTGAAAAGGTTTACTTGTGCTAGAAAAGACCAACCGCAAAAGGCTCAGTTCAGATATGTTATGCCTGCAACTGATAACTCAGGGAAGCAAGACTTAAAGGAATTCAAGCTTTTTTTTTTTTCTCTTTTCTTTTTCTTTTGTTTTGACTGCATCCTTTTCACCTGCCAGTTGTTCTGATGAGTATAAGTTTTTAGTATACAAACCGGTTGATAAAAATTCATCAGCAGAGGCATATAAACTCTAGATATGATTGATTAAAACAGAGCAAATCAGAATAAAACAAAATCCAGTGATTTACTCTGACTGTAAACAATATAAAAACACCATTTGCTTCAAATCTCAAAATAAGTTAAAAGAAAATCCCAACCTCAGGACACATGACCCTTTCAGGTTTTGACACAAAAAAAAATAAAAAGGAGGGAGGAAAACAGAAAAGTTCATTATATAAAGGTTATACATTTCTCTTAACTGAAAGTAAATCTAAGCAAAACTATTTTTGTCCCTTAAATTTAAACTTTGAGTTCATTGGCAATTGCTTTAAATGAACTGGCATTTCCAGATTATTCAGACAACGTCCATCAAATTCAGCAAAGAAAACTTAGACAAGCATTTTTACAGAATAAAAAAAAATTCTAAATGGCTATGATTCCTCTATTAGCAGAAACACATAATGCAGTCTTAAATTTGCCTTTTTATATTATTTATATATTTTATATATATATATAATATAATATAAACCACATATATTATATTATATATACATATACAGACAATTACAACATTAATGCAGTTTGTATTTTGTACAGTGTATTGGACAATCCGATTAGCATCAGACCATGGCACGATATGGTCCCTGCATTTTTAGGAACTGAATGATGAAGGAGGGTCCTCCTGCAACAATCTGAGGTGGAAGGTGGCTGAGCGGGCAGTTCTCAATACTCATTATTGACAGTTTGCTGCAAAGAGCCAGCTCAAAGGGAAGGCTGTGTAGATTGGGGTTGTCATTCAAATACAGTTCTTCCAGGTTCTCCAGTGTACCTGATTAAAATAAAATAACACAAAGTAGTATTTTTTGATTCATGCAGTTTATAACTTTTAGACAGAAGCTCTAACTCCACTTCAAGATTCTTTCCACTGTAGAATCTAGAGTCAGTGACTCATTTTATCTATTCTCAAGCACCGGAACCTGAGCAAGAACCAATTTGCTTTAGTTTCCCTGTAAAAATATCCACTACTACATCTCCTTTCGATAACAACTGAATTGAGAATACACAGAATAAGAGAACTGAGAGGGACTTCACCATAACTGTTCAGGCAAGGGCTTTGCAATTGCAGGCAACATTGAATAGCTATCTAGTTAGAAGGGCCTAGAAAATATTTATACCATACAGTATGTATTATCTCTATAAAAATATCTATGCCATACCTTTTATTTAATTAGAACCCATACATTAAAGACCTGAAGCTGTAACTGTAATGCACCACAGGAGGAAAGACGGAGAGACCTCTGCACAGCAGTGAATTTATTAAATGGAACAAACCTGTGTGAAAAATTCCTCCTGAATTCAAATTTTACAACCTGCCTCTACTACAGATACTGCAGTATAGATTAACCAGAAGATGGAAAACAGGTTATTTTTTCTTTCTTAAGACTTCCACTTCTCCACAGCAATCAAACATCAAAATTAATCCATTAAACCTAAAAGACTATTTCATCTTTCACAAGAAAGAGCAGTAGCCAGGACTCAAGGGATGGAAAACCAGCAAAAAAGGAAAGGCTAAGTAATAATGGGAAATAGCTGTTAACTTTAGATGAAGCAGTCACATCTAAAAATAGTTAGCTATTCTCTCATCTGTTAAGACAACCAGCTTAACCAAATTGTACTCCTACAATAGTATTTCAAGTTTACTTACTTACTTCCAATTCCACAGCTCATTTCCATAGCATCCAAACTCTCTCCACTAACATATGAACTAAATTACAAAGCTCCAGATTTAGAGTGTTTTAGGCCCTTCTCACACTGAGGCACATACAAGATGAGCAGAAGCTGCAACAGCTCTTCACTAAAGATGCTGGGAGAGACAGACCATGTCCCAGCCTTCTCCATCTGCACATCATTGTTTCTAACCACCAGTGAATTTCCTTTCTGACACAGACCTCTCTCCAAGAATAGGTTTATGAATTTGAGTGACTGATAACACACAACTTGCAGAAGAATTTGGAGAGAACAGGAATCTCACTATTCCAGGTTAGTGTGCACTGGGCAGCTTTCTTCAGAAGAACTGAAAAGCTCTAGACCACTTGTTTCACTTCAGCAAGATAAAGATCATACCCTATAGTGCTGTTCCTGTGGCGCATGCTCACATCAGGTTGCATATATCTCGAAGTTTCACATGAATATTGTGGCCTCTACTTATAAGCACAGTAGATGCTTATCTTCTGTGTCAGTGACTGCTTTGGCTCAGGCAAACTGCATAAATCCAGAAAAAGGGATCTTACCAATTTCCTCAGGAAGGTGTGTGAGAAGATTCTCTCCAAGCCCAAGGTGCGTCAAATTGGTAAGGTGACCGATACCTCTGGGAAGGGTGGTCAACTGATTATTAGTCAGAACCAATTTCTAAGGGAAAAAAAACGTATTTTTTAAAATTAATGATATCTGCTTTGAATGACAGCAAGTAACAAGATATATAGATGATAAATTGATGGATTCTACTCTCCAACATTTGAACAAAAAAATTTCTACCCTTCAACAACATTTCAGATCTCTCATTATTGTTTCACCTGCAGATCCTTGAGGTAAGCTATTTCATTTGGCAAGGATTCCAGTTTGTTTTCCTCTAGATCTAGCTCTCGGAGTTTCCGTAGATTTCCAATTCCATGGGGAAGTTTCTTTAGTAGATTGTTTGACAATATAAGAACCTAAAAAAAACCCAAAACCAAATACACAGAATTTCAGCTACACAATTAGTAAATAACAATTAAGACAGGATCTTCTTATATTTCCAAATAATGAAGTCCAAGATTAGCCTACATTCAAATTATGGAAGCAAACTGAAAAGATTTAAAAAAAAAAAAAAAAATCAGTGATTAACACCACTTCTTTAAAGTCTTTAATGATGCAAATACATAGATTTATGACAGAATTTTTTTCAAATATTATTTTACATAATAATAAATGCAGAACAAACACAAAGAACACCTCATTTCTTCAAATGACCAAAGAAAAACAATTTCTTCCTGGACTTCCTTATCATTTTGTTATCCTTCCTTACAGCTACCTCATAACCATGTTTTACATTATTTGCTGTGCTTGCCAAGTCCTCTTTAAAGAGCTTAATCCTTTCTTTTCTCCCTGTGTCCCTTTGGTTACGAGCAGCACAAAGTAAACATGCAGATCAGAACACCTAAGCAGAACCCTGCAGAGATATACACTGGCTTTTCAACATGGTCTCTTGTCACACACCCACCCCTACTAGAGTCTTATCCTCTTGTTTTTCTCCTCCTTTCTAAGTTGAATTATAAATATCCAAGCTTCAAGAAAAGTATTCTTATTTGCAGCATCATTTAACAGATATTAATACCACAAGCAAGTTAACAGGCATTACACTAGTATACTATTTTTCCTGCGGAGAAGTCTGACAGTCCTTAGAAGTAATCAAGCCTCATAACAACACAGTGAGCAGTAAGGTAATTAATTACGGATTAAACAATTCTATTATCTAGTTATTTAACAAGGCACGTTGAAACACAAAGGATGTGAAAGAGCACGCACAGTGCCCCGCTAAGCCAGCCAAGGCTGCAAATGCCTGGCTTCTACCACTGCCAGCTCTCACCAGCTTCACGTACGTGGAGACAGTGAAGGCAGGAATAGAATAGAAAATAAAGCTAAAAATCAAAGTGAAAATCAAAATGAATAAAAGTCAACATCTGAGCATTAGCACAAGCAGTATTTTGGTGATCTTCCTTTATGCGCTACGATATACACAGAACAACGAGAATAGTAATGTTTTAATCACATATCAAGAAATAAAGGCAGGAACAGAAAATATTACCTACATGCAACACAGCTGACTTAGCACTGCTGTGGGAACCTTCACTTTTGTGTAAACACCACCCAAATAGTTCTTTGTATTTGATTCTTTAATTATAGAGAAAAATAGTGCTAATGGGTCTGCCGACCATGCAGCTGAGACCATGCAGCTCTTCAGCTTCGGCTGCAAGTCCAGTTGTTAGAGGTTACTAACTTCCCAATCACATCGTTCACAGCCTTAACTTAAAGGGGACAGGGCCACTAAATAGCTATTACTCTGCCATATCATTTTTGCCCCAAACTACAGGTATTATTAATTACTGAGAGCAGCGGTCACACTGGAAATCTGCAATTTCAAATATGCAATTTGCTGCTGTACTTTAACAGATTTTTCCCAGCAACTCACAAAGGCTACGAAGTCCCCTCAACTGCCAGAACAAGCACCTCTATCTTTATGTCCCTCCAGGGCAATTACATTTATCTCTGCTGATGGTACCTTCCTGGGAAACAGGGCTAGGGGACACAAAGGTTTAGTTCATGGTTTCAACCTGTAAGTTCTTCCCCCTCAAAGGCTGAGAACTCCCACCAGGCTGCCTGCGACATTTACAGTGCTACATTCATTCAATTCATCTCTGGCTGTAGACCATTCTCATTACATTTTTCTGATCCTTGCTGTTTCCATGCTGGTCTCTCCAGGAATTGAACTGAGTTTGGTGCCATTTCATTTACAACTGTAACTTTCTGTTGAGAAAAATTTTCTTTCTACACAGTTAAAAATATATATGTAGTTAACAGACACTCATCTGGAGCCTAAAGAACAACATTTAAAAAGCTGTTGAAAACAAGCATGAACAGATGCAACACATCTATTTAAATAGCATACACACACATATTTATTTGGCTTTATTCAACCCAAAAGTAATATTACTTAAACCTGAAGTAGAGAATGCCTGTTTGTAGGGATTCACTTAGTTCATTTATACTCTTCTCACCTCAAGAGAAACAAGGCCAGATACATCCTCAGGGATTTTTGTGAGCTGATTAGTCGCTAAGTTCAGTTCTACCATACTAGTCCAAGTCCCGAAGTCCAAGGGAAGAGAGGTCAGCTGATTGTCCTGTGATTTAACATATCAAACATTTAGGGTCTGCACTTGCAAGAAGTTGGCAAGGCATCTGAGAGATTAAACAAACTGCTTACAAAATACTTCATAACAAAATAGTAGATAATTAAATCAGAAGAATAAAATGTTGATAACTGGCCAAATTTTTTTTTTTTTTTTTAAATTCCCCAAAGCATAATAAGCAGCCCCAACCTAGAGTTACAGAATTGACTCTGTGTTACTAATATGAACTGAAGTGGAAAAATTAGAAGTCCTTAATTCTTAAGATTTCATACGTCGCCGTAGTTAAAACATTTTTTGTCCTTTCTTCACTTAATACAATGGAGGAGGGCAGGAAGAACAAAAAAAAAAAACAAAACAAAAAAAAAAAATCACCATAGCTTACAAAGGTGCAATCAGCCACACTGGAATTCTAAAAATATATGGAGTTTGCTACAAAAAAGAAAATACAAAACAAAAAGCTCCAACCTCTCCTCTCCCAACCAGTAAAAAAGGTGACGTAGTTATAAAACAACATAAGCAAAGCCATTACTCAAGATTCTGGCTTCTTGGCTTAGCTGGGACACAGGGAACAGACAGAAATGCTTCATAGCTCAAAGTCTGAAAACAACAGGTACACATGGTTTAGGGGAGGAGAAAACAAACCAAAAAAAAAACCCCCAAAACCAAACACAAACCAGAAAAAGGGGGGAAAAAAACCAAACCACCAAACATACCACAAAGTAAATATACCTTAATGGCTCAGAGTAACAGCAGCTGAAATTAATCTGAACATTTTACTGCTCAAAATGTTGCTACAAAATTTGATCTAGCCCAGACACTGCAAAAATGTAAAAAAGCCTAAAAAACCCAAAAACAAACAAACCAACCAACCCACAAAAAAAAAAAAATAATCCCCACAAGTCATACAAAGTCCTGGTAAACATGCAAAGTTACAAATGGGTACGTGATAAAAAATGGTCTTAATGCAAATTGAGAAACCATTTGTGCCAAAAGATATTCTAAAACAGTGGCTGAGCATAGCTATTGCCTAAACATTTTTTTTAAATAATTTAAGAACTTGAAACAAACCCAGTCATAGAAAAATGTCACCTCTCTTCCCTAGTTCTCTTCATGCTAAGTGTACATAGCACAGACATAAAGGCTCTTTTTCTGTGTGCTCTAGAACTACTGCCAAAAGTCTCCAAACTTAAATTTTGAAAGAATATATTAAAAAAAAGATTTTCTACATAATTTTGTTTTTAATCTAAAGTGTAACAGTAGAGGGGGGAAGAAATAAGGTACTCTACCTGCTCATGTCTCATTTGAAAACTCGAGAACTTTGCAACCAACTTTCTTGTTTTCATTGTTCAAACTCGAGCAAATGTGATAAAAGTTTAACTAACAAAAATAAAGACAACCCAATAACATCTTGATAGTACATTTTTAAACTAATACAGAATTGTTTCTGTATGTAAGAGCAGCAGCATCCGCTTCAGCGTGATAAATTCATGCCTTATATCATTAAGTTTGCCAGAATTCATGGAGCAGCAAACAGTGCTCCTCATTGATTTTACACACAGTAGCATGTTTCTGTGCCTCACCTTCATGTTCAGCTTACTTAATACTTTAGCTCTAGAGAAAATTCCAAAGGGGATTTTATTGATGCGGTTGTGCTCCATATTGAGAGAGTAGATTGTGGAGAACTGGGACGGGCCACCCACGGGATAGGACTGGAAGCAGTTCCTGGCCAGTGTTAAACTAGTCAGTTTGACAAGGCTGGATAAAAGACCCTGTAGAGAGAAGAAAACCACCCAGGAACTTAGGACAGATTTATTTGAATACATCTCCTTTCCCTCATGGGTCTAATTAGAAATGTTTTACACCCCTCAAGTCCATCCCCTGAATAAGTGTTGCAACACACAAACCAGTGTTAAATTTGATAAAACTTCCATCGGCAACAATCTCTGCTCACAGGCGTCAGCCTTTACCTTATTTCCCCCTTTCTCCTTACATCCTACCAGATACAAAACACCCCAAACATATCATACTTAAAAGCAGAAATTTACGAAGTTTTGTCACACTTTTCTCCTCCAAAAGGTATTTTTTTAACAACACATTGCTATGGCTTGGGCAACTCTGAAGAGCGCAGGGGCAGCGGCTGGCAGGCGCAGTCAGCAGCATGTCCATCCTGCAGAGCGGTCCCGGCTTTGGCCAACGCCACCCAACTGCAGCTCAACCAATTTGGACGCCTGCTCACATTTGAGAGTGGAGCCCAAAGAACTATCAACTGCATGCACCATTTTTTCAAACTGGGGTTTGATACTTCCAATACAAAGTTTTGTTAATATAATAAAAATCCATAAGGTGAAGCTTCCTTTTAGGCTGTAACAATTTCAGATAACCAGGCAGGACAGAGAAAAAGAGTGGGAAGGCAAGGTTTTGGAAGTCCCATTTTTTGTCCTCTTTTCAAAATATTCCGAAATAGTTAATATTCCACTTCCCCCCCCCCCCCCTTAAGAAATAAAAATCAAGAAGCCTGGAGTTAAACTGGATAGCAATGGTTGCCCATTGAATCCAAAGTCTCATTTCACTTTGCAATCTAATTAGGTTCTACAATCTCAGCAGCACGGATCTCGGTGTTTATCTGTTAGTTACGTGCCCAGCACGTTGCTGGAACTGTGGGGATGAATAATGAGATCTAAATTACTGCTGAAGTGTCACCTTTGCTTATTACTATGCCAACTTGAATTCAGCCCTATTTGCTTAAGTATTACAGAAATTGGAGATTTATGCGTGGCATTACATACCATAAATAATGCAACATCTCCAATCAGGAATGAGCGGTAAGAAGATAATGATTCCAACTATATTCCTAATGTCAGTACTTCTGGATTGCAATTTCAGTGCTGCACTCACTGTAAAAGCTTTAAGAACATTACTCTGCTCTTTCACCAGGAAAGCTTTGGCTACTTTTCTAAATAGTTTATTACCATTATTGTAAATAAAACAGGATTAAAAAGGAACTTTTCTACATGTCATGGCTAAAACTTTAAGCACTGAAATACAGTTCTGGGGACATCTTGGCAAATATCAGTGAAGCAATTTTCCCCCTGAAAATAAAATAATGGATCTTCAAATCGGTATTAATCTAACCTAATTATTAACTAGTATAATCTTTGCTTAGGAAATACTGCTTCTAGCTATACTTTAATTAACGGATATTCTTTGTCCTAAGGTTAGGCAGTCCCTGAGCTCTGTTACAAACACACTTTTATTGCTTCAAATGGATCTTGGCATTTCAAAAAGCCATTTTTGAAGTCTGCTTCCATACAAAAAAAATATTAAAAATATGTTAGCTAACACACTCTAATAGCCTAGAGTAATTAAACACATTTGAAGGGAAGCAAGAGAGCTTTGGCAGTACAAAGAGAACAATGCTCTTATATCTATGAGAGCTGTGACAGTGCTGCCTTCTCCCAGCCCATCCTTTTAAGATAAAATATTTATTAGGCATTGTGTCAGCAGCTTCAGCTATGCTTTGAAATTCAGAAGTTTCTTCTACAAATACTGTTCTTTGTTTTATAGCACAGAATGTTTTACTTTAAACAGATTACAGTATAAACTATAAATTTCTGCAAGGTAGCAGCTTAAGTGTTAACATACTGTTGGCAAATATACGTGAAGAAGGCAGCACAGTTGCAAAGAGTTTTGTTTTATGACTGAACATATTTTAAAGCAAGTAATAATCCCTCACATTAGCTTTTTGTAATTATACCGTAGTTGCTTTTATAATATGTTTGGGTGGGGTGGGCTAGCTTAGCTCTCATCTTAAAAGCAGCCTGGTGGCTTTCAGTCAGCAGCATTTTCTTAAATGATAGTTTTACCCAAACATTTATTAATTTCTCTGTTTTCAGTCTATCATTGCCAAGTTTAGAAATTTATCTGAAGGACAGTAGTTACTTACTGCACTTTGTTACTATGAATGCTTTGCCTAACTCCAAATGCATTGTGGTTTTTTCTTCTTTTTTTTCTTCTATGTTTAGTTTCCTATATAACTCTTTGGATACATTTGGAATTCTTTTATACTAATATATTTTAAATTATTCTTTTTTTAACAACTTAGGAAAGCGGTTTGGACCGTCATTAAAACAGAACAGAATAAAACTCTATGTTGTGTCCTGAAGCCTTCTTCTCCAAACAGTTCTAAAGCGATAGAAGAAATGTCCAAAATAAGAATCAGTAACATCAGATATTTTTCTGTCATCTGAGCAATTCTGCCCAGGCACTAATGCTTCAAATCAAACATTTTCTCTAGCTGTTTACTAGCACCAGAAGTATGCAGTACGCACCCGAGCATCTCACACTCTGCTACCTTGATAAATCAGTCTCAAGAAACTAAGAAAAGGAAAATCAGGATGAAAGGTATAGCCAACAGTTGAAATAATTTCAAAGTCTGCAGACATCAAAGCTGTATTTAAAAAGTAATTAACTACTGCAGCTATCCAGGATGGTGAAACTGGGCTCCACAGAGGCACCTTTCAGAGAACTCCAGGGAAGAAGTACAGAAGAACATACAGATGCGTGAGTTACTAGGACTTTCTGCTTCTCCACCCCAGAGGTAGCAAAGCATTCTGTTCAGGGAACGCGTTACTTGATGAGACTGACAAGGTGGCTCCAGAACTTCTAACTATGGACATTTTACGTGGTCCTGCACTAAGCTTTAAGCAAGAGAGATCAAGGTAAGGCAATCAAGTGCAGCAACTCTGAAAAGCAAGAAAAGGGATTTCTCTTCCTCCTTCTCTCAGGATCCTCAGTCAGTCACTGGATATTGGAAAATTATGCAAATTTTTATTTTCCATAACTGACAGAAGGTGTGTCAAGGAGTTACCAGATGACAACTCATTGGTGTCAACAGCACACTTTTCCACGTTAAAACAAGAATGTGGAGGCCAAGTAGCTGTGACAAGCTTTACCCACTCACTTAAAGGTCATTCTTGCGTCAATTAGATGGGTAAGAGATATCCCATTTTTCATTTTTCTACTTCTTCCCTACCTCCATGAAACAGAAACACTGAGAAGCTCTTATGTAGCTTGAATGGTGGGAACCTGGACTCCTTATTTAAGATTTTCTAAAGAGACAGGACAACAAACACAATCACATGAATTGGTCCCGCTTTTGACTGAAGTTGTATGACATCAGTTCTTTTATACTAGTTAGACACACCTGATATGTACAGAATTGCAATATTTCACACACATGTAGATTAAAACAAAGGGTGTTCCTCAGAGCTGTGATGCAAGATGAAGTAATTTCATATGTTCCAATCGCTCTACAAAACAACAACATTCCCTCCCAAATCCACTCCCTCTAATTCTCACCTCTGGTAAAGTAGAAATGTTGTTGTTCTCCAGGTTCAGTTCATCAAGTTCACTGCATTTTGCTAAAGACTTCGGAATTGCTGACAGCCTATTGTACCTCAGGCCAAGACGACTTAGACTGGACAGATTTCCTACAGGTAAGAAACAGTTATTAATATATCGTTAGATTAATGCAAAGGCATAGAACAAGGTTTGACTTCTGATTCTTCTGTTGTCTCACACTCTACACTTCAAACTTTTCATGCCAGGAAATGGAGCTATCATCCCAAAACAGGAGATTCACCAATTACAGTGCTTTCCAATGCTGACGTCGACCATTCAGTAGAAGTACACTGTCCATTTTACATATTCTTCTAAAGTTCTGCATGATACCGTAAGCAAGCAAGGCCTATGTCCTATTGTAGCAGTCCTTCTATCCTGACCTTTCTACCAACAAACAACTCTATCATTTACCAGATGTCCCCAAAATGACTTTTTTAAAATTGCAGATAGCATCATTAACGCCATGACACATGTTACCAGAACTTGGGCATACATCACACAGCTCAAGTCCTGGCGAAACAATTTCCTCTACAGGGAAAAAAAGCCACCATCCGTTACCACACTCCAAAAGCAACAAAGTCCTTAAACAGTGATAGGGGAAAAAAAGCAAGCTTCCAACTTTTCTGGATGATATTGAAGGAAAAGTCTGGAGGAAGTCCACAAAAATGTGGACAACAGTGCATGTAAAAATCTTACTGAATATTGCCAAGCCAACAGTCCTGGTTGATATGTATTTCTATCAGGAAAGAAATTCTTGAGAAGCTTGCAACTTGAAAATTTCCCATCTGAAGCTCCCTTTAGCTCCAACCTTCACCATCTAACAAGTACTCAAGACCAAAATCAACTGCTTAAGGATGTCTTTGAACTATACAGTGCTGGGGCTCTCCGACATGTAGTAAGACCTTGAACTTCACTGAAAAGTCAACTGGCAAATAGTACGAAGAAAAGCGTCTGACTCATCCCTATGATCAGCAAACGCGTCTGTGCACATGCGTACATTGCACCAGTGGAGCTTGTGAACAGATTCACACAATCAATCAGTTCCTTGCAAAACATCTGCTATTTTACACTCATTTTTACAGCCACTCATGGCACAAGACATTTGTTCTGCAAATTGAACTACCAGAAAGACATATTAGAAAAGAAATGTCAGATTTAACAAACGGCAGCAAGAATAACCAGAAATAATTTAAAAAGATGAAGGGAGCGTAATACGTATAACTACTCATTAAATGAAGGTTATATTAATGTCTATGCATACCTACTTATACAAAGGTTACTGGAACACAGCAAAGGAAGAAACAAATGTAGTGTATGAAACATGCTTGGAAGCAAAGGATGAAACAAAATAAAAAGAAACGGAGAATGAAAATTAATACAAATGCTACAA
Organism: Balearica regulorum gibbericeps; assembly: GCF_011004875.1. Lineage (NCBI taxonomy): Eukaryota > Metazoa > Chordata > Aves > Gruiformes > Gruidae > Balearica > Balearica regulorum. The sequence goes on from NC_046190.1 coordinate 11,317,126, forward strand.
CAGGATCTGCTAGCCAGAGGAATAGTCTCAACAAAGCAAGTGGCAAAATACCTCTTTCTTGAACTTGGTCAAAATAAATTGTAAGAACTTGGTCAAAATATACTGTAAGAATGATCCTACATCACCGAGTAGCTGGGAATGTAGCTAATAAAAACTAGAAATTGGGAATGCTGTATGATTCACTGTAGTTACTAAAATGGAGATACACGAGAGCAGTGAAAGTAAAAAAAAAAACCCAACACACACACACACATCCCCCCAAAAAAACCAAACCAAACCACCTCACAGAGAAACTTACATAGAAAAAAATTATCCAGGTCTTTAAAATCAAGAAAGAAAAGAGGATGAATTTTCAGTGCATATCTGATATTTAGCTAACAAGCTTAGCAACAAATTTCACTTAGTATTGTCAAAAACGAAACAAAAGTTAAAACAAGAGGTAGTCACTCGGAGCTGCTTAACTAGTAGCATCTCCCATTGGGATTTTTATTTATACTTTTTAAATGCTTTCTTTCTGAGCAAGTATACATTTAGCATTTGCAGAAGCAGCAAAGAAAGCATTTAAAATCGAGGGCTATCAATATTCCTCGCCAGTGCACAAACTTTCATCTTTTGAGGTTAATTATTGTCTTTAGTGCATATGTGCACTATAGGATTTAAGACCTCTTTTGAACCTACAATCCACTAGTGTAAAGATGCACATTGGTACATCATGTAGCTATTTCAAGTTATATTTGGCAAGATGTGGCATTGCTGGCCGTATAGGAAACTGGCCTCACTTCACACGATAGCCATCCTATTGCAAGGCACCAAGATTGTTAGGATTTGCCATTCTAGGGATGAACAAAGCATATCCCAATTGTGTTTCTCTGAATTGTTATTTAATGCTTTACAAACAAAACGAATGACACACTTTACACAAAATAAGGTATCAATCTCCTGTTCTTTTTCACTACTTAAACCTTGAGCTAGATGCTGATCTGGATTTTTCAGGCAAAGAGGACAAACGGGGAACGGCTCTAGCAGACAGCATGATGCCAACTGTTGCTTAGCAATACAACGCTACTATGCCAATTCCCAGATTGTGAGCACAGGTTGTATGTATATGGCTCTCTTCCTACCAGCAACATGGCATTTCAGAAAAACGAAACAAGGCAGCCATTAGAGAGAGTCAAACTGTACCATAATTTTCCAGGAGCGAATGACACACGTTGGCTATCCTCATGGCATTATCAGAAAGGAGGCATAAATAGCAGCTCCCAGTAATTTTTTCTTATCATAAGCAGCATTTTTCAATAGAACTTTATCACTGTTTCTCTACTAGTTATCTTTCTCCTCCATGGGGAAGGCATGCAAAGGCATAATAGAAGACACATCCTGCATATACCACATTCCCTGAGAGTGCTTTTACATACCACAGCACTAAATAGAGTTATTCCTGAGAACTGCCGTAAAAGCAGCATCATTTCAGCTGGAGCTTCACCAGCAGCACCTCTCCCACTGCTCCTGGAAAGGCTGTCCTGCACCCAGCTGATGCAGGCGTATGGGCCACCTTCTCATTTCAAGCCAGTATTTATTTATAGCCAATTTATTGCCATTTAGTCTCGTGTCAACAAGACTCATATCTTTTCATCCTCATCACAGTTCATATTCACACTTCATTGTGAATGTATCACAGTGAAAAAGCCTTATTAGGTTTTATCTTCACATGCTGGAGAAGCCAGATCTTGGTCTCCTCTTCACAAAATAGGGTGATCCTTATAGCTCTTCCCGCTGCTTACTGGGTTTGTCTTTTAAAACTCTGGGCATTGCTTTAAAATTAGGAGGGTCGGATTTAGTGGCCAGTACAATGATGTTAATATTTTCTTCCATGGTCCATGGGGCCAGCCGCTGGGCAGCTGGCTAACATTCTCAGGCCACCTCACTGGCTCTGACCACCAAGTGACCAACTCTGGTTTATAACAGGAATTGTTAACAGTTGCTAAACAGCAGAACTTGTGCATTGCACAAACAAAAATGATCCCACTTACAACTCCCTGAGTTCAGGTTTGCCCAGCTGATACTCATATTCTGAGTCACTTTACAGTGTGTGCACCCATCTCCATCTTCTCCAGTTCAGTTACTGGTTTCTGAGATGGTACCATAATAGGTACACCGCTGATGTGGTTAAGTCTAAGAAATAAGGCGAGGAAGGTAACAACTGGTCACGATCAACTCAGTCATCAGGATCATTTGCGGTTGTACTTTTCTGTACTGAAACCATACCTCAGCGGTTCTTCTAAAACAGCCCCTCGCAGGTAGAGTTACTTAGAAAATACAGCACTAGATGCTCATGAACATGACAGTTTGATAACCACAACTGACGAGCAGATACTAGCAGGCAAAACAACAAGCAAAACCCCTTCCAACTTGTTTTCTTGGGAGCCCATTACAAAAACCCTTGTAAACTCAACTGCCCTGTGTGTTAGTACTTCTAAAACAATACTGAAGCCTGACTAAACCCTAAACTTAAGCCAGACCTAAGAAAGTCAATGCAAAATTGATTCAGTTCAACTTCTGGCATGAACAGTCGCTCTTGGGAATCAGACTTCACACAGTCACCTTGTTTCAGGTTCATTTTCTCACCAGCAAATCATACTAACGCCCACCAGTGTGCTCTACGTTGCCCAGCTCTCAGGTTTGAAGCAATGTACATGCAGAATTCGTAACATCATCACTGGAGTGACTGCATGTCTCTCTCAGGGTTAGATGTTTAATTTACACAGAAAATAATTAAAAATTACTTGGAAGCATGCAAATCCAGAAACATTAAATTAAACTCTGTTACAATAAAAGGGACTCAAAATAGATGGTTTAAATTAAATTCTTTATTAAAGGTACCTCAAAAATATTAGTCAAAGAAAAAATAGGTACTTGCTACTCCCAAAATGAAGCGAAGACTGGAAATAAAGCAGAAAACCATGCTTACAAAAATCACACTTTTTAGAAAGACCATCTGAAGTGGTTCTCCAAGTAGGAAGGAACAATACATCTCTTTCTTGAGTAATTCAAAATCAGGAGAAACAGGATTTGATATGTTGAATAATAGAAAGACATCCAAATTCCTAATTCAAAGTCCTATCAGTGCTTTCTAAAAGGAGTGACAAATGTTCACTTCTTCTGAGACTTATCACACTTCTTGCTTTCCCTCCCTTACTTTAAATAATCCTTTAAATTCCCTGTCCTTAGATGAAGGGTCATTACTTAGTGAGAAATATTACTGCATCATTACTAAAAGATGGAATAATTAGTCTGTTTCATATAACTTAGTTCATGAAGCTAGTTTGCTATCAGGATCAGTTGCTTTCTCCTAAATAAAGCAGAAGCATCAGATCAATTTAAAATTTCTTCACTAGAGAAACTCTTCCGCAGATAATGTTTAACACACAAATTGGACTTACAAGAGCTGTGCACATCAAAAACCCATGAGATTGTAATCAAAAGTATACATGAACCTCAACACACAATAGATAATTGCAACAACTTGCTACAAACATCATGGCACTATGAAGTATTTCTGACGGTCTGACCTCTACAAATATTTTTAGATTTTGATTTGACTGAACTTTGCACACAATGAGTAGCCACCTATTAAAGAACACATTTTATATTACCACACATTTCATAGAGTACAGTTCTCTTGATTTACTAAGGGATCTTCTTCTAAGAAAGATAAATTGCTGGTTTGCATACAAAAAGTACCAGATGTCATTTTTAACAAATAGAAATCAAGAGGTACATCCAAAATGAATAAAAAAGTTTAAAAAAAAAAATTCAAACTTGATGTGACTTAAAAAAACCATAGATGAATTAAGCTTAATACACCACATTGCATTAACCTTGTAGTGAGAATAACAAAGGTGACAAGATGGAAGAAAAAGCCAAAAGAGGTTCAATGTGTATGTTACAAAGCAGGTGGGACCTAAGGGCCTTAGAGTTGAAAACTGTATAGGAGAGACTAGACAAGCTAGAGATGGCCAGCTATGGCTAGAGATTAAACACTGCATTCAAATGTTTCAAGAGTGCTCCTAGCCTAAAAGAGTCAGAAGATGCCTGTATCACACTTTGTACTTAGGATGCATTAGTTTTTCCAGATGTCAGCCATTCTCCATGACAATTGTTGAACAGTTTCACAGATTTTTAGGTGAAAGGAGCTGTTAATATGTTTAATCTAATCTTTTGTCAGGAGGCAAACCATTTCCCCTGATAGCTGTAGAGTAAAACGAAAGGCTTCAGATAAACCCTTTTAACCTTCAGTTGCATTCCACAAGCAAAGACGATGTCCGCCAGCGTCCAGCACTGCAACAGCGTGAAGTGACTGGTCCAGCAAGACATCCTGAAAGTGATCTCAGCGAGCATGTTGCAGAGGAAAGCAGAACTAAATCCCATAGTCATTACTCATGTGATCTGGGAGCAACTCCTTCCTAAACCAAAGCCTATAGATTTGTATGAATGTAAACTAACGTCATCAATCATCTGAGAGAGGTCAAATCCTTTCTACAACCTGCAGGGCTGGAACATCCCTAATGTTTAACATGCTCCAGCTAAAAGCTGATGTTTTAGGAAAATTGGGAACAGGGACAGAAAGGTGATGGGAGTGGGAGAGCAACCACTCAGGAAAACTGTACAAGAGAAGAGAATCCCTCCTGATCATTGCTACCAACTACCAAAAGCAAAGCATGAAATGTAATTTTATTCTTCCAAACACAAAGGTATAGTTGAACACCACACAAAGCTTGTCTTATGAAATCCAGATTTTATTGGCTTAACAGTTAAGTGATTTTTAGTGTATTTTATTTTTTCTTTCCAGCCAGAAATATCTGCTGATATATCAGGCCAGTGTAGGAGGCAGAATCAGACTCACAAACTACAAGGTCAGCAGGATCCATCTTTTCTTGTCCTGGTCAAACCAAAGTGCATTATCCTCCTTCCACAAAGTCTAGGAATTCTTCTAAAATATGTTATCTACTAGAAAACTATTTAACATAAATTTAAAATTAATCTCTACCACCCTTATTACTGGTTTAAATGCCATTTGAAGAGAGCAAAGAGATTCCTATCTATTTTCAGTCTAACAGTATCAACCAAAGGCAGGTTTTCCCTCATTATTTCAAAACTAAGGCTAAGGTGTGACCATGTCAGCAGTTATTTGTTTTTCAACTCTGATTCAAGACCATAATCATTGCCGACTGCATGTGTGTGAAAGATGCATGCAAAATGCTGGCAAAAATTGAGTGACAGAGGCTCGAGTATCTGACGTGCACCACGCACAACATATGCATAAGGCTGGGGAGCACAAACTCTTAGCGACGTGTTTCTGAAACTAAGCTATGAAAAGTCAACTTCATTTAACATGCATTCATCAAAATGCATGTAACTAATAGACCTGCTTGAGTCAATTCTGATGTGTTCCTCTGTATCACTCTTCCCTCGTGCCTGCTTCTTACATAAATAAGATTATGGGCTTTTCCTTTCTGCAGTATACAAATCATTCTGAAAATGCTGAGCTGCAGTTATAATATAGCTGTACTTATTGGTCTCTGCATTTAATTACTGTATAATGGTATGTACATTCACTAAAATAAACTGTCCCTATCCTAGTCTTACCAGGAAGAATATCCAACCAAGATACAAATTTAAAAATATTTTCATAAATACACATCAAATCAATAAACTCAGAATTAATACACCAACAGAAGCTAGCCTAACTTTTACAGAAAAACAGTACATATGTATTTAACTATATCAGGCTTGCACTGGAGATTTATTTATTTAAACAAAAAAAAAAAAGGAAGTTACAATTAGCTGAAAATGATACAAACATACAAAACCACATTGCAGAGTCAAAAGCAACAGTTGGGACTTATTTGGGGCTATCAAAGAAAGTGTTGCATTTTACTCAATTTATACTTCATACAATAACAAAAAGCTCCTGAAATTTATTTAATTTCATTTTTCATTGGTAGTCTTATTTTCCTTTTCAATTGGCTATTTAAAATCTTTCTGTGAAATTAAAGACTTATGTAAATGTAAATCAAATTGTAAGAACAGTTTATACCTAACTGGCAATGCAGAAAAAGCATTAACCTTTCCTAAATGGTAGATGTGTGTAATTTTTTAAGTCTGCCCTACTTCATAGAATAATCATAAAGTGTATAACACATGAATATGCATTTATAATTTTAGCTAATTAAGAAATGTGAGAATTACTGCATTTAGACTAGAGATCCACCTAGTATTTTTTCTCCAGAAAAAAAAATATGCTCAACAGCAGATACCAAGAGAAGAACCCAAGAAAAGAGAAAGCACACCCTGAAACTTCCCCAAGAGCCGGGGGAGATTCAACAGCGTGTAGCTCAACAACTTCCCGAATTTAGCAGCAACTGATAGATTTTTCTTCTGCATAATTGTCACGTTGCTCTGTGAGCTTTCAGCATCTACAGCAACCTGTGCGAACACTGACACCCAAGTGTTCCCTACCCATCGCACGCAGCACAGTCTGTTTTTTACTGGTTTGAGGTTGACACCTCACAGCTTTTTGCTTCATCCCTCCCGCTCTGCCGTTGGAGGAGGCAGTGAGCAGTCACTTCCCACTTACCCTCCCCTGCCACTATTTTCTAGCCAATTTCACTGCTTTATATTTACTAAGTCTAGAATTGAAGCCAACAAGAACCAGAAGCTTCATTCCCTTTATGAGACCACCATGAGAAACAGCGAAGGCTTATGTAAGACCGAAAATGAGAAGAGTGGGAGCCACCGCTTTCCCCCAGATAAAGAAAAGACCGAGCTTATTGCAATTGCCCAATACTAGCAAAAACTAATTTAAAAATGTTTCATAAACCGCGCAGACCAAGAACAAAACCTTAGATAAAGCACCAAACGCTGATCAGATCTCTTAGTGTGAGACTATGGAAATGGGCTTCATCCTGCAAAGTACTGAATGCCCACAGAGCAAAGCACCAGGTCACGTCCTTCAATTTTAAGGATATGAATACTGCCATCAAAGCTGGAGCAGGAGCCTATGCAACTGTGCTCCATCAGAGTGGCGAGTAATTAGTAACATCAAACCCATCGGTCGCCTACGAACATCACCCCTGAGCATCGAGGGAGCTGCAGGTGCTGTGCTGGGTTTCATCAGGACCAGCGCATTTGTCAGATGTTTCAGAATAAGACTTTTCTAGTTTTTGCTAATCCTGCTAAACTGAAAATATCATTTTAAAGTAGTTCCACTTTTCTGCAGAAATATCTTTGGTAGGACATCTAGGGACTTAAAGCTCTCAACCACAGTTTCTATAACCTGAGCTGTACCAATTACATATGCCTGGTTCTGGTCACGATGCTTCATGTTTTATCAACTATATGTTTTAAAAGCACAATATCCTCTCAGATGGACACTGGGGCTAAAGAGGTTAGAAGCCTAGTTGTAGCACAATTTCAACCAGCAAAAATGGCAAAGCTACCCCACATAATATTTGCTTTCACGAGAGTCGCGATTTCAGCTTCTGAGCTAACGCGTCACAGCGAAGGACAGGAGTATAGCGCAGGGCTTTGAATATGCCTCTCATTTTCTTAACCGTCTCTTAGGAACACTGCCATGTCAGACACTGGAAAGTGTGTCCAGTGACAGAATTTTTTGTGCTTTTAAAGCATCCTTTTGGAACATTTACAACTGACTATTCTTTTTCTTATTAAAATGCCTGTTGCCTTAAATGTCCATGAATATGGCACATTTGACTATACTCAAACTGCACACGTAAACACACAAAACTAGAAAATTACAAAACAGATGAAGAATCTGATTTTTTTTTAAAAAAGGCTGTAATTCTGTTTCTGTTAAATTTCCTTCTCAAATAAGTGTTTCTATGCTTTTAAATAAGAAATTGTGAACACATTTGTACAGAATGCTAAAATTAAAAGTTCAAAGAGGGAACACTCACAATGTGGCATTTGCAGCACAAAATTTTCTAAACTAGCTTGTAATCCAAAGAAACACTTTACTCCACCCAGAATTTGCTTTGTCTCAGAAACCCAATTATTATTTTTAATATACATGGTATGTTCTTCATCTTCTTTTATATATCTTTTGGATATATTAGTGTGCCAGCTAAGTATATAGAGATAAGACACTGTGTAAATAGATCATAATTCCCCCACCCCTCACCCCCCCACAAAAAAATCCACAACATGGGGGTTGGGGGAAAAATCTGCAATTAAAATATTAAGTTAAGATCCCACTATGATTTTGATTTTAGACTTCAGACTCTTGGAATGTGCTAAGCCGTTCCACAAAGCTCATTTTTCTTACAGGAAGTGATCTAATGTACAAAGTACTTTACAATTTTCAATCAACAGAAATACAGATATGAATGTATTAAGCCAATATCTATAAAGCAAGACATTAGGTCACTTCCTGACAACTAATATCTAAAATCGACATTTGTTACTGCACGAAAGCATGCTTATACAGCGGTAGTTGAAACAAGAGCTTTGTATTTTTATAGAGCGGGTATATTGGCTCTGCTACCTCTGTAATCATTGCTGATGCATAATCCCTGGCCTGCCACTCCCCTGCATGTCACCCTCCAACATCCCTTCCTCACAGCTCCGGCGCGTTTCAATACGGTACTGTTAGTTAGAAACCAAGACTTTTTTCCCCTCTTTTTTTTTTTAATTAATTAGCAGATTCAGAAATCTTTCTGTGGTAAAACCAAGACTTGGTTAGATAGTCCAGCAGTGAATTTAAGAAGCATTTTGCAAGGTTATTTTTTGGTTTGGGTTTTTTTTAATTTTTGTTTTTGTTTTTTTGGGGGAGGGGAAAGAGGGAAGGGATCCTTTTTGAGAGGAGGGAGAAATAGAAAAGGAAAGGGACTTTTTCTTTTTCAAAGCATCCCTCTCAAGAAAAAATAAACAGGCCTCCATCAAAAGGGTGTTGGTGGGGGAGGAGGGGACAGACCTGGCAGTAATGGAAAGTCTGTTCCGTAACAGGAGGCTCATAGTACATTAAATATTTAAAATGAGCACATGTGCTTGGTCGGTTTTGTACCCAGTCTGCGACCCCCAGCCCAGTTTGACCGAACTGGGGAAACGTTACCAGCACTTACACATTAAGCATACTGAAACCCGGCAGCGTGTAAATGCTGCCAGAAAAGCCCATTGTGCCAAACACCAGGTAGATATCAGCGAGTAGAGAAGAGACAGGAACCGGAGCGAGAGACGGAGAGGCTGGAAAGCCCATCCTGCAGCCACGCCGAGCGAGGCATGCCAGGCGGCCACGCGCCATTTACTCGCTGGGTTTTTTTTCTCTGTACTCAGAGTCTCTCGCTGAACAATCCTAACCACAAAGCAAGCTGTAATCTAAAAATCAAGCCGCAACTTGCTTTAATGTTGAACCAAAACTGCGATGACTAAGAAATAAAGCCAATGTTGCTGAACTGGCTACGGCTGCCTTTTCTGTAACATGCATAAATGTAGGTTGATCATTATCATTTAAGTTGGAGTTTTAAATTTTTCCCTTCGGTATTCAATTCTGTCTGTTTATGAACTGTATGTGGCACAAATACCAATTTCTGATATTAAGTTTTTACTCTAAACAGAAAATCTCAGTTGCTACACCTTGGTCAATACAAACAACAGGTATTTTCCAGTGGAGCAAAAACTGAGCCAGTGTCAGGTTAAAGACACGACAGTGCACTGCTCTCTCTTACCATTATTCATCTGTCTTTAGTGGTTTGTTGAGCTATATAGCATTGATATTCATCTCAGATAAGCATATAGAGACATGCCTTTATACATTTAAAAATAAGTAACTTCAAAAATCTACAAAGACAATACAATGGAAAAACAGAACAAAGAAAAAGGCAGCAATCCAGTCCAACCAGGTCTGAATCTGACTCAATACAAACCACCTAACAATAACTTTCTGAAGAAATAGGTACGTCCAAACTATCTTGATTGCATAGTCAGCAATTTCCTATCACAAATTACTTAACTGCCTAAGTCACTTTGTGCCTCTCCTACCCAAAGACCTTTCCCTGTAAGCACAGTCTTGCACCATATTATAAATAAGATTTTTGTCTGCCAGTCACTAAACAACTCAGTAAATCGTACCGCTATTCTGCACAAGAAATCAAAATAGTGGTCTGTAAGCCCTGACAATGGAAATCTCACGCTTGCTTAGAGAATTTTTCCCATAATTAGCTGCTTACCCAGAGAACTCACTTCCTAAATATGACATGTACATTACACATAAATTTTATTTAAAAGAACTTTCAAGAAGATTTACAAAATAGCTACAACAATAAAGGCTGTGCTTATGAATTGTGTAAGTTAGATGCAAATTCCAGATGGAATGGGATCTCCAGAGTTTAAAAATATCATCAATCCAGGAAGGAAGTTTAGTTCCACTGGATACTTAATCAATGCAAACTCTGTCCAGGTCAAACTTTCTAAACAAAAAGCCACAGTAGCTCCACACTCAACAATTTACTGCTAGAAGAAAAGCTGAAGTGTTGTTAAGTGGTTCCTCACTCTTCTGCTCATTCACTTTACTACGTGTTAAAGTACATTAACAAAATGTTCAATATAAATATTGTTTAAGTGATAGCTTTCATTCTTCCGAGTACGTTCTGGTTACAAATAAGAGCTTAAAATCATGATGGCCTTGTTTTTTGTCTTTTTCAATCACAGCATGCATCTTTCTCTGCCATCTGTTTAAAATTGATTTAATTAACTAGGAAAAGTCATATTTTGTTGTTTCATGCTAGATAAGATTCTAAAACCAATGAAAATCATGTTTATTTCAGTCTTATTCCCAATCTAAGTTGCAAATCCTCTGTATTTTATTGCATTAGAACATGGACTTTGTGGACTTGGAAGGTTTTAGTTGTTCTACGGAAGAGCATAAAATATACAGAAGTTATTAAAAACATTTATCTTTAGTTCTGTATTTCTTCAGCCAAGGACATTAGTTAAAACTGCCTGCTAAAGACTAAGAGTCTTTTAGCCTTTTATTTCTTTATATGCTCAGTTTCATTACAGTATGTACAGATAAGCTGTAGATATTTATTCATAACCACAGAACACCTTAAATCAGAGTTAGAAGTGATGGATTTTTTTCCATATAACTCTCATTCTTAGACGACGCTGCACTCTGCAGCGCAGCTAGATTTAATAATGTAATTCAGCAAGCTAGAAACTACATGTAAGGTAATGCACACACCCTTTGCTTTTGATCTCAAGCGTGAAGCTGTCTTGAGCTGAATACCAGTCACTCTACAGTCACCAACCAAATACTCATTCTTAAATTTGTTCCTCTTACTGAACATTTTGAAAGAGTGATTTATTTTGTCTTCTCCAGCCTCTTCACATACCTATGGTTTCTGGCAGGTCCAAGAGCTCATTGTGCTGCAAGTCAAGGTTGGTGATCTGCGTGCAGCTTCCAATCTCTTCTGGAAGATGTTCAAGCTGATTGTGCGCTACATCCAGCGTTATGAGGTTACACAACTCACCTAAAAGCACACAAGAAAACCAAAACATCAACTTCTTTAATATACAGCTCTAGATAACGAGGTCCACACAGAGGTTAATAGAATCAAACAGATTTTGTGATAATCTGAAAAAAAGCTATTGCTACCATAACATTATACATATAAAATAAGGCATTACAGGATCGTAATTTCATCAGTCAGATCTAAAACCTGATCAACAATTTTGAAAAACTCAGATAAAGCTTTTACAGATTCCCTGAAGAAATCTTATTTATTGGTTGATTTTCTTCTAACAGTTCAAGCTGTGGAATATGAGTACAAAACCTACAACCCATACTTGTTTCAGGCTGACCAGAAGTTTAAGACATCATGGAGTAAGTGGATTGTATTGAATTTTAAGAACTTGAGGTCTGTTTTTATACCATTACTTACTTTCAGGCACAAAATCAACAATTAAGTGACATCAAAATTATTTGGCTGACAACCTAGATAACACTCAAGACTTTGGGTGGATTATTTTTAATCATTTTTAGTCATCACCAAAAAGGCAACATGTAAGTAAACTATAAACCTATTTACACAGAGTATTGTATTTTATATATGCAAGCAGAGCCATAACAAATAAGTTTGAAATAAAAGGCTTATCTGTTAAGCCTTAAAAAAGATTGAACTTCCTTAGAATTTAGAGCTACTTTACACTGAACCGCTTCATTCCTTACACTTACACATTAATTTAACAGTACAGCTACGCACAACTCTCTACATACAGTAGTTTGACCTATTTAAATGGCAAACATACTGTGTTCTGAGCAACAGCTTCTTGGATTTAAAAAAAAACAGGTGTGTGCATGAATACAGGTTTATGCATTCACATTTTTTGCATCTGATGCAGGTGAAATTAATGCAAATAAGCTGAACGGCTTCAGCTCTATCCAGTAAAGATGAGGTCACTGTATTTGTGTTTAAGAGCATGACTCAGTGAGTAACAAATTTGGAAGAGTAGCAAATTCCTTTTGAGCAACAAATGTCTATTTTTAAGCTTCAGTGTTGTATCTTTGACACAATTCTTTAAGGATTTTCCCACAGGCCTGCAGGACTAGCTTGGGCAAGTTCTGACGCGTGGACTGACTACCCATTAGATCAGCAGATAATCACAAATGGTGATGTAAATAATTGTAAAATATTTATGAATTCAGACTCAATATTGAGTTCCAGGTGTCATATAGCCACACTATTTACTACATATCACAAAACAGTTGTGAAAGACCAGAAGGAAAAAAAAAAGATAACCCCAACAGCTTCATTATTCTGTTGTTCTTAGATTGTTAACATAGAACTGATCTTATTTCCTCCATTTATTAACCCAAATTGGGATGATTTTCTAGAAACTAGGCAGACGGACCATCACTGTGCATGTGCCCCCTCTCTTAAGTCAGCATTCAAGTGTATTCCAGGCAACTAGAGTCAACAGTCAAACATGCTGTATTCAGCCCTGCATAAACCACGTTTCAATGCCATTAATATGCAGAAGAATGCAAATTTAAGAAAAAATTGAACAAGAGTTAATGTTCTGTGGTAGGAACGTCTTTCTGTTATTCATGAAAACAAGTGGGCAAAGTGCAGAAGGCAACAGAATGAGGAAGAAAAGCTTGAGGAAGACTTCAAAATCTCTCCCTTTAAACAAACAAATAAAAAAAGAACCCTATAAATCTTTACTAAGGTAACTCAAGAACCTTCACCCACTTTGGGGCAGTAGTTTTCACTTCATGATTGCTGTTTTCATTTGTTTTCACTTCAGACCTAAACCAATGATGTCAAATTTGAAATGTGGCATAAATTTCATTTCATCACACTGATTTCTCATTTACTTGACTCTTCCCACTCTACATATGCTGAAGTCGAAGAAAGACTTGGGGTTTTGCAGCAACATTTGATGCACTTCATTTTTGCACCTGCTGAAAACTTTGACAACAGCAAGCTACACATTTGAAACAAACATCTCACTAGCTAATTCTGGGGAGGGAAAAAAAAGAAAAGAGATGTCCATGTTTATTTAGCCAGGTAACTGTAAACTAACACTGGTTTAATTTGGATAGTCATATTTAATATTGTTATATTAAAGATGCAGGCATTATTTTTAAAAGTGACACTCGTAAACATTTAATAAAAAATTTGAATGTTAAAATAGATTGAGGACTGCCCAACAAATTTTAGACTTTAGAGCTGAAATCAAGCCAAAGTTAAAGCCCTATCATGAAGACAGTGACTTAAGGAAAGCAATTTCAAGAGATATTATAATATTCATCTTTTAGTTCACATCGCTCCGCAAGGAATCTTGCTCTTGGACACAATAATACTTATAGTTTGACAGCATCTCACCAAAATGTTATTTTTTTCCCCTAAGGGCAGGAGGAGAGGGGAGGTGAAGGGCTGTTGGCACTGAAATTCTTTCAATACTTTAATGTGGATTGCTGAGACACAACATAAGAGAGCGTGCAAGTCAACAAAAAGCACTCAAGGTACATTTCTCCTGTTGTTCTCCATGGCATATGGAAAAAATTCTTACATCCAATGGGCTTAACAAGGTGAAAAATGTTTAGGTGATATGGTAGAGGCTCATCTCCACATGCAAAGGCACATGGAGGACCAGCAGTGGACGGGAGAATCCAAATACTTGTTGGACTGTCCCAGGAGAGCCATCAGCCCCACGGCCAGTGTGAGACCCATCATGGGGACTATACGGAAAGGCTCTCCAGAGCACCTCGCAGAATGAAGACTCTTACTGCATACAGGGCTTGAGCAACTACTATGGGGTGCAAGGGAGAGCAACTTGGGATGGTAAGAGTTGCTATGGGATCTTTAGGGAAGGAGAAAGGGAGGAATCCATGTGGTTTGGGAAGGATATAGTATGGGAAAATAGAGAGATAAGGAAATAAAAGGGTCCAGTCCTTTACAAACCAATGCTGGTCATGCCCTGTGGCCAATCAGCACCATCTACCCTGTCTTTTCCTTAAACTCTATTTCTAACTATTTTCCTGGGTGAAAGGCTCTCTGTTCTGCGTGCATGGAGGTCCAAGTACCAGCAACACTGCAGTTAACGTGACCAACACTACTGAAAACATCCCAGTATGTGAGACCAGAACCACTTTGGGCACGGAGAACGTGCCTCTCCCAGGCCAGCACCTAAAGAACAGGGGCAGCTCTTTCACCGGCCGACTGACGGCAGTGATTTACCCAGTGAATGGATGCACTGTCCACTGCACTGCTGCACAACAGCAGCTCTTTCAAAAATGACGCCAGGATAAACACATGGCATAAACAATCGATACAACAAATAATGATCTGCAAGAACAAAGAGTCCAAACTGAAGGCCATCTGCACAATGCTGTTTCTAGGAGTTGATGTAAAGCCAGCTTGTTTCAGTGACTGACAGTGCCCTTCTTATTGTCTGAACAGTGGCAACTGTACTGAAGGAAACGCTTCTCAAAAAAAGGTGAAAATAAGCTTCATCAAGATAGAACTGAAATCTGGCATTTTTGCTTGGCCAGGGTAAGAAGCATATGTCAAAAATCAAAAAAAGTTTTCCTAAAAGAAAGATTCGCTCAGGTACAAAAAGGAAAATGGCTAATGAGTGAGCAGCTCAGGATCTTACTCATATTAAAAGAATCAACGTTTATTCTTTTCTGGTGTACTACATAAACTTTGCTGAAACATGTTTGTATCTTAATCAATTGAACAGAAATACGCCTGCTAGAAATGTGCTGCAGCTCGAAATCAGCCTTACCCAGAAAGCAGTTTACTACAGAAAAACCCATTCCTGTTCACCACATGGGCAACTCCAGCATCACTTCACCAAAGGACTGTTCGAACACCCAGAAACACTGGAGTAAGGCAAACACTACTTTAGGGAAATACTAATCACAGGTAAAATTAATTAACTCTCTTCACCACAAGTAACGTCCAAAATAGACAAATCTTAAGCTCACAGTAATGAATAAAGGATCCGCTATGGACTACGTGCAACTGCATTGAAGGAGAAGGTGCTGAGGTTTGGGGTTGGGTTTTTCTTTTTTTTTTTTTTTTCCTTAAATAATATATTGCACTGTAATTGCAAATGAAAAAAAAAAAGGCAATTAAAGCTCAAGGTCTGCCAAGAAAGCAGACAAAAATTGCATGTACTAGATGGCTTGACAATAAAAGATTTTGAAGTAGAAGTAATGTCCATATGAAATACATAAAGCAGTTTATAAATAACCTTCACAAAAGTTTTTAAAAATTTGTATTTTAAAAGGTTCTACAAGATAAAAATTTCAGACGATTCACACATGTTTTCCAGATAAAATGGTTTGTGAAGACTCCCAATCACTTTCCAGTTCAAAGTATTGTTAAAAATACAGCTAAGTATACATCTCAATATTCCTTAAAAAAGGTGGGGTGAGCAATCACCTCCCTGTTGTTCTCATATGCATGAAGACTAAATGCTATAGTATGACAAAGCTAAATATACCTGCTGAAAAACCCCGGCATTACAAAATGACTAATATTTTCTGCATAATAAGGTAGAATTATAGTCCCATTACACGGCCAACCTTGAAAGCCTGTTATGACAAGAGGACCAAGTTGCATGCCCTGACTTACATAACTCTGAAAATTCTTCTTGGCCATTTAAAAAACAAAATACAGCTTCGTTAAAAAAAAATATATATATATATATATGTAAAAGTACACACAAATTAACAGTCACATACGGAGACAGTATAGGTCAATAGCAAAGAGGCTTCAGTGTCTCCTACTACTAATTCGCTCAGTGGGTAACACTCTTGAACAGCAAGCACAATTTGTAATATAGCCTGTTTTCCACTGGATTAACTCCGTGCCTGCCCATGCTTAAGCAGATTGAAAATTATGAAATGCTTCACAACATGATAAATCCTGGGCCAGATGACACAGCAAGAGGATCAAGACTCTTATGGAAAGTACAAGGAAGAGAAGAATGCAAATATTAGTGGGGCTTCAGGCTGGTGTCAGAACATTGGTTGTAAGCTAATTTGTAAAGAACAATTATCCGAAATCGGCAACGCTAGGAACAAGTTACAAACAGTTCCCATAACTTTAGTAATTATTCTTCTCTCACTAGGTTCTCTGCTGACATAAAAAACACCCTTTTTTAGTTTGTCTATTAAACTCTGTGATGTATCCTGATTTTAGAAAAAAATTAAAAACAATTTCACAGTTTCAGAATCTTTTCCCCTCTGTCTGAGATTTGAGTACATCACTGTAACAGACAGCCTGAACTGTTTGCTGTGCATTACCAACTGCCCAAAAGAACAGTTAAAGTCAGAGCTACTTTGAGTTATTACTGTACAACTATAACTTACACAGAAGACTTACTGAGTAGAAAGAATGCAATTTTAATATGGTCACAAGTGACTTATGTACCAAAGTTAAAATATTCATATAAGTAATAAGCACAGGAAAATACTTAGAAATTGCAGAACACACAACAGAATCTAGTTATGGGAACCACTCAAAAACATAGAAGCTAAGCTCAACTGAAAAGACAGACTCAAAATCTGTCTAAAACAAGCTTCAACAAGACACAACAGCAAAACACTTTTTTTTTTATTGTTTGTAACTGAAAGGAACAAATATAAATAAAATTAAAAACATGTTCAAACAGCATTTTAAACATGGGAAACATGTAGAAGAAACAATCTTAGCAAGGACTCAAGGCAGGATTTGAGATAGGCAGGTAGGATAAACCAACAGGAACCTCACGAAGTGCCAAGAAAAAGGCGAATTCTTGCACCTAGAATGGAGCAACCTTGTAAAGCAGTACAGCCTCGCTCCAGGTGAGGAAACAGCTCTGCAGGGAAGGACCAGGGGGTCCTGGTGAAGCTGAACCTGGGGTCACATCTTGGATCCTGTCCATTGTGAGTGTAGAACAAGTGTGCTTGCTCTCAAATGCTAAAGGCTAACAACCTAACGAGCTGCATTAGCAAGGGCAGCTTGAGGGATGTGGTTATTTCCCACTGTTCAGCACTTATAAAAGTATTAAGCAGTTAAAATAATTGCAGCATTGATATATGTAATAAAAAAAATAAAAAAAAAAAAAAAAGCTGGATTCTAACAAGCTGTCCGAATTACTCTTGGGGCATCATGCCAATACACTCTGCAAGGAGATCAAAAAGACAGGACTACTTAATCACTATCCTAAAAACAGCCTGCAGAAAACATAATCAGGAGGAATTTGACTAGCTGACAAGACAAAACTGCGTCCCCACAAGAGCTTCCACAGGAATCAGAACCAGATACCAAAGCTGAAGCTGGACAAAATCAAGTTCCTCACCATTCCTGCAGCTCAAGAAAGCAACGAGAACTGGATCAAATAAGCAATCATTTTCTGACTTCTAGGGAGCAGCACACACATATCGATGCCTATACTTATTCCACTTCTGTTCACAACTTCATGCATTCATCACATTAGAATACAAAATATAAAAATATTCTCAGCTGCTGTGTTTACAGGAATTAACATGCCAACTAAGCCCAGGAACACAACTTGGTTTCCTTCAAACTGCTGAAACAGAAGAAGGGGCTTTTAGATACAAATAACATGAAGAAATATTTCTGTATATTGTCAGGTCTGTTATAAAAAAGGGGAAATGAAATTCAGAGCATCACTGAAAAGCTTTGCACCTAACAAGTCATTTAGTAAGGAGGCACTATATGCAGCATGGAGTGAGTAGACATGAACTAATGCAGCTGCACACATCTGGGTTGCTGTCTATGCTACTGAAAACCAAACAGGTGCAAGTGTTATGAAAAAGAGTTTCAAAGTAGTGAAGAAACCACACATGATCTAAATATTGGGTAGATGGGGGAAGGGAGGAACATAAGAGAGTCTCAGAGACATTCCAAGTCTGGTGTAGGCAGATTCCTTGAATTACAATCTAAAAATATTTCCCTTGCAGAACAGCCCTGACCAGATTCTCCATAGAATAAGAGTTGCATTCACAGACAGTAAACACAATATTTGGAGTCTTAAGAAACTTGCAGAAGCTATGCAAATGTAATTTCAACCGTGTTAACAGTATTATTTCTATTTGAGCTGTGTGCGCTACGAAGATAAAAATATCCAAAAGTGGTATAAGATGCAACCTTGTCTTTGCAAAGAAAATATCATGAACTTGATTGTGCAAAACAATTCCTTCAACACAACATGGAGGAATGCAATAAAACTCTCAATACAAGAAATGCAAAAGGCTTGCTTAAGTAACAGCCTGCAAATTGAAGCATTTGCTTGGCCTTATCCCAAGACAGTTCCTCTGGTTTTCATCCTTCCCATGCTGACTGTCTGACTCACCAAAGCATTCACATTCTTCCATTCTAATCTTCAATTTTTTGATCTCAGTGGAATGGACAATTTACCAGATATGGCGATGAAGCTGGAGTCCACCTTGTGAACTCATTTCCACAATTATCCCTTCAGATTGTGTTTTGGAAAAGCTTCTACATGGAAACTCTTCCGCTAAGGTTTTATTCCGTGGATGCCACCAGAGATTCAACAGACAAGCAGACAGGTAAGTTCTGCTTTTGCACTCAGTGTGTGTATATATATATGGTCAACATCTGCATAACAGTAACCTTTTAGTCTAGGGCTGAGCAGCAGTAGAAGTTTGCTGATTGATACTAAAATATTCATGACAGTACGGACAAGAGATATCAGAGAAAAACTTCACAAGACTAAGTGCCTGGGCAACAAAACGACAGATAAAATTAAGTATACAAAATGTAAAGCAATACAGGGGACCAGGGAACCATATCTAGCTTCACGTATGAAGTGATGGACTTCAAACAATCCATTAGCACTCAGAAGCAAAAACTGGAGGAATGGTATACAAATCGTGAATGGCAGGGAGATAAGGATAACTGCTGACCACCCCTGTATGTGAGAACTTGAGTTCATCTGTCAAGAACAACATTCAAAGCAAACTTGTGGACCTTGTTAAGGTTGCGAAGTCCAGGATTTTAAAGGAAAGAAAATGGTCGAGCCCTTGGAAGAGGAGCCTACTGAGAATTACTAAAGAGACAAGCTGCACCAGACTCAGGAAATCCCTGATATGAAAACAGCTGGATCTGGGAAAGGAGTCAGGTTAAGCCCCATATGCACACTTACCCTGGTTTTATGCAGATGTTTGCTTAGGGCTACAGTCAGAAGTAGGATTCTGGGCAAGATGCACTCTGAAAATTTATCATCGTTATCAGGTAGGATGCAATTTATAAGACAGACTAGGTTCACAAAGAGCAACATGGTGTAGCTTTGCCATCAAGAAACTTGCATCAATGACTTCTCACCACTACAAAAAAAAAATAACAAAAATTGCTTCAGGAAGGTGGGGCTGAGCTGATGCTACCAGGACTCCACAGGGTTTTGTAGAATAAGACATGGGAAGCAGTGGAAAAAGGAATAAAGAGCGATTCTGAACATATAATCTGATGCATTTTCAAAGACTTTCTAGACAGTAATCCATCCTTCTCTAAACATCTTGCAGTGCATTTCACATACTTCATACACATGTGCAATCCTACCTGTGAGGTTTCACAAGTAAGCTGCAGTGACCCAAGCTGATTTAACAGCTCAGTGCTGGCAAAAGTGGTGGTCCAGCTCTCCCTGCTCCCAGTTCATGCTCTCCCACTCCTCCTTCTACTCCTGTTCCAGTCTTATCTAAAAAAACTTCACTGATTTCAACTAACTAAAGTAACAAGATAACAAAAGTAGTAAAACCATTAATATTTTTCTGTTAGTTTAGTGAGACAAATCAGCTCACCAAGGAACAGCTCACAGGAAGGAGGCAGAAGGACCGAGCAGCTGGGAAGTTGTGAGGAGTAGATACTGCCCCTTTCAGTGTCATGAAGCTGTTACACATCAGCCCAGCTGTTTCATGAAAACTCCTCCTAATTCAGCTACTCTTGAACAGAGTTTCTGGCTAAACATACAAAAAAAATGGATTTTAAAAAAAAAAATCAAGACTTCAGCTTACTATGCAATCCATTAAAATCATTTCAATCACATTAAAAATGTAGAAGCAATATATATGTTGCTGGAAAAGTGTTAAGAGAAGTCCAATAAATGACTAGTAGCAATGATATGCTAGGTACCTAGAGCCGGAATTTGCCAAGGTACTAAAAGACTATCTTCTTCAAAAGTACAGATAACATTTGCTCATTTTTTTGGTTTACAGAGTGAATTCAGTTGTGTAAACTGCTATGTAAAATTAAGAAGCCGCCTGAATATTGAAAAGACGGGAAACATTATTCCCATCATCGTACCTATAATAAAGCAACTAGATGCAAGGAAATGAGAGGTTTTGCATTCTGAGGGGAAAAAAAGACCAGAAACACATCTGGTTAGTAAACACATCTGTTTACTAACGATAGATAATAACACTTCCTCTTTCTCACCAAAACATTTGTTTTAAATGCAAAGCAGCTTTTCCCCCAATGTAGTCAGGTCACTCAAGTTTGTGTTGTTTAACTACTAAAGACAGTTTAAAGCTCAAAATAGAAGCAAACTTTAGATTACTTCCCAGCAGCTCAGTGCTGGTAGCTTCACCTCTTCTAGGTTTTCCTCAAGACAATACACACCGTAACAGGTCAGTTGTTCTCAAGCAGTTTCCAGGACCACTTAAAATCTGATCAATTATGTGTTTTGCAAACACCATTGTCAAGTGTTTTATCTTCACTCAGGCTTTTAAGAAATGTTTCAGGTTTCCCTAAAAGGATTCTATTTCTAGTAAGTATTAATACTGTATGCTTGCACAGCAAGCAGTAGATGTTCTAAATAAGCATTTCTAGAAACTTATTTTGAAATCACATATAGTTTCTACATGTCATCTATCAAACAAGGGACACTACCACAGGATTGGAGGCTATCAATTCAAGATTTAAGATACAAGAAATAAAAAAGGGAGATTCTGATGACCTCACTGCCACGTAAACACTATGCAGACCAACAGAATTTCCAGGAAACATTAACAAAAGGCATGAAAGTAAAACACATGAAGAGAGACAAATAAAAAGTGATTTGAAAAATATTAGTAAAATATTAAATTATTTGGCATAAAGAGTTAACAGTTTTCTACAAAAATATGGAAGACCTAGTCAACCTACAATCCATGAAGATGTCTGATGTAGCATCATGCAGAAAATAACTAAAAGACTCAGGTGACTAGTAGAAGGTGTCAAGATATCTGAGGAATTGGCTACAACTTGCTATGGATATAACAGGACTGAAAATAACATATCAGCTTGGATGGAGGTTACCTCTCCAGGACTCTTAAGAATCCGCCTCAAGACCAGTCTTGTACAGTGTCCTCAGCAATGACTTAAAAAGTCAGGGTTTTCTAGCCAGCTAGAGGCATTAGAAGAAACAGGTAACTAAAAGCAATGGGAACTGGATGAAATTTAGTGGTGTTAAAAAGAGTATGTTTCTGCTAGGATCTCAGGGTTGACCTCTGGCAGACAGCAAGAACAGAGAAGGCAAAGAGTGGAGGTGTCTTAGGTGGTCACGAGCATTTGAGTGGTAAGTCTAACACAGTGACAGTATGATCCAGATGCACAGACAGAACTACCTTGCCCAGAGAGGTTGTGGATGCCCCATCCCTGGAAGTGTTCAAGGCCAGGTTGGATGGGGCTGTGGGCAACCTGGTCTAGTAGAGAATGTCCCTGCCCATGGCAGCGGGGTTGGAACTAGATGGGTTTTAAGGTCCCTTCCAACCCAAACCACGTTATGATTCTATGATTCTCCGATCTTCAGCCCAAAAAGGGAAACTCTCATCTGGAACAGTATATCCAAACTAATCAAGCATGCTCAGGATTCAAAACATAAGACAACACAGAAAATAGATAGTGGGGTGACAGAAGGAATGGAGACTTTATGCAAGACTAAAAACTGTGGTCTAAGTAATGGGTTGGGAGAAGATATGACTGCTCTGTGCACATACAGTGGGAGAGTAGACATAAGCAACAGAGGGAAACTGCTGCATCTAAGAACAGTGAAACATCACTGGCACAAAAATCAATTAGTCCAACATATTAGGTGTTGGAAGAAAGGTCTCAAATATCAGAGCACTTAAGACTACAGGATCTACTTTCAATTTCTTTCAGTAAGAGTAGAAGGAAAATCAACTTTCTTTTATAAGGCTGTAGACGAAAGATTTCTAAAAAAGTAATTAAATGCGATGATTGCTTACAAACCAGGTGACCCTTTATTTTAAAGCAGTAAGGTCCTAAAGTTGGAAAGTCTTTTATAATTATACAAAACAGATATTTTGTGTTCAGTGATAGTGAAAGCCATCATGAGTCTCTAGCACCAGGGTAAGACTTTAATTCCATCGAACTCAAGACTGGCTCTTTGAGGGAATAGTAGCAACATCCCATCTTTCAAGCTGAAGTCTGGAGTTTTAATTTTTATTTTTTTTTTTTTTTGTCCAGGGCAACCTTTTATAGCACATCTACCTCCAAAAGACCACACAAATAAAACCCAGGATTCTTCACACAGTTGTGAACCAGATTAGCAACATGAACGCATCGCAGTCAACTGCTGCAAGACTTTTCCTTGCTGGACAAGTCAGTGGGTTACATAAGCTTTGAATTTTTAAAAATATGAATAAGGACGCTAGCTTACCATCAGATATGTGAGCCTTAGGCCTTAGAACAATGGGGTATTTTTAAAAAGAATTTTAAATGCTCCGCATGATATTGCTTTATAAGAGATAATGACCTCATTTTACTTCCTGCTTTGTGGCAACAAAAATTTCTGTGTTATTTACAAGCTGATAATAAAAGATTGTTTGCTAGTATATAGTATTTAGGAACTATATTATAAACATACACGGGATTAAAATCATTGGGACTTAAAAGGCAATTTTTTTTAAAAGTGCACATGTAAAATGTAGAGAAATAACAAATGCTTAAAGAAACAGAGACATTCCAGTGGAAAGTAAGAAATTTCTCAGCAGTTTCATTTTTCAGCTGTGTTTCCAACTCAAACATTTCATCTTTGTACTAGAACAAAGATACATGAAAGTGAAGGATTAGAAATCAATTACAGAAGTGAAACTATCTTGTCTGGTTTTACTACTTGAGGAAAAAACGGTTTTCAAATGCCTGTTCTGTATGTCTTGGCAGTTAAAATTATTTGTGCTACTCACTTAGAAATCCTTTAATTAATTTATTTTTCAACTATTTCAATTGAACACAACCTAGTCAGAGAAATTTAGTTTGAATAAAAAAAGGCTGTTGTTGAACATAGCAATTTCCCTTCGAAGTTCTTCATAAGGGTGACAATCGTGTTGCATTTGTGCTTCTGAAATGCCTTGCACAATGAGGTGCTGACCCGTAACAAGGAACATGGGCTTTATCACAATACAAATAAAGGCACGACTAACTGCTGGATACAAAGGCAGAAGTAAAGTAGTTAATGTTCTCAAGCTAGGGTTTGATAAAGAACTGAGAACACTACCTGTATGCGTATCAAGACAAGCGTTAAAAAAAATACACAAGAAAGAAGCAAGTCACATATATTCCTTCATGATACATGTATCTACTAAATTTCTCCATGAAACTGTTACACACAACCTCTTCCAAGGCTACTGTGAACAAACACATGCAGAAATTGTATACTTTAATGTAAACTTAACCATAAGAATTCAACAAACAAAATAGTTAAACAAAGAGGTTCCACAGCAGCAACAAAGCCTACAGTATCAAACACACCTACAAAAAATTTCTAAAGGACAACATCAAACACTGGAATGCAACATCTCACAAAAGTTTTTTTCTTCACACACTAGTATTAATTTAAATTTATGCAGTACTATCCCCAGTTGAACCTCAGAAGCTGACTCTTTGCTAGATTACATTTAATAACTGAGCCACAGAGAGACCCAGGTAAAGTACCAACAACTGTGTAATACAGCTCCGTCAGCTAAATCGGCCACAATTTCTTCAACGTATGTAGAAACACGCAGTACGTTGAGGTTTTTTTGCAAACATCAGCCCCATGGTTTCCAGTATGACTCTTTGATTAGTGAAAGATTCAAAGAGGCTGTTGGGACTTAAACTGAAGTGTCAAAATAGGCCAAAACTGTAATTCCTTAGTTCTCCCAGGGGAAATTCCCAGGATTGCAGAGATGCTCATGCCAACTCAAAAATCACATTGATCAGAAAACATACCACATTAACCATTTAATTTTTGCCTAGCAAAAAAAGTGTTTCTGTGGCTTATAGTAGAATCTATTCCAATAGCAGCTACAGGGACCCAAAGGTTGAGACCAACAGCTGACAGCCTCACTACATTTCTTCAGTCCTGTTATCACGTACAGAAGCTGTGTGTACCGGACATTGCTGGTAACATGATTAGCAGTTTCAGACATGCCCAGGAGTTCCTGCCATCAAGAACACGTTATCTTGTGTATCTTACATATCAAGGTGCAGGAGAAAGACGCAAACATGGCTGATTTGAAAAAGATCTACCAGGAATGCAAAACAAGAGTACTTCCCAAGCTTTGCAAAATTAGTGAGCACAGTGGCCACCTGCAGTAACACTTAACATACTCGTAGCACTGGCTTGGTTAACAGGAAAGAGTCCCACACCAGCTTTTAAGAACTGGGCACAGGAATTATTACTCGCAGTGTTACAAGGGCTTCTGCAAGTTTTTTTCCCCACACTTTAAGTCAAAGTGGTTTCTTAACTGCGTGAAGTTTACATTTCCCCTCCCCCTAAAGGGACTAAGCTCTGCTTGCATTTTAAAAACTGGTGATACATAGAAAAAAACACCGATGATAGAATCTCCCTTTTATGAGGTACATACATTGTTCAAATATTGGTTGAGAACAGTGTGATAAAGAGATGTTTTCCATGAATCAGAACCCATTCAGAACAACTTAGGAGTTCTTAATATACAGCTATTCCAGCACATTTTTTTTGTAATAAACTATTTAAATTAATAAGTCACTTTCATACTATTTCACCATCTTTCAAAATTTTGCAACAGTGTTTGGAAAAACAAATATTATTCATTAAAAAGTCATAAGAATCATCAGGCATGCATACAACACTTGGTCACTTTATATTAAGAGTCCACATATTAATATATTCATGACTTATAAGAGGTAGAGGCTTTCACAAATCATTAACCTACATTATTAACTGTTATGGCATCCAACAGCTTGCTCATGGTAATAGCTACCTATTCCACTTTGTATTACCGTCGTCACACCCCTCTAACATGCCCATATTGTGTTTATAACTTGCAACAGTTCATAAATGATTTATAAAGAAATCTTAAAATGAGATTTGCCCCTGTATCTTTTTTTTTTTTTAAACCATCTGGGCTCTGAAGATACGATATGTGAAAGCACAAGGCAACGATGAAAACAAGATACGTCTGATTTTAAGATGATAGATGAAGAAAAAGGGCTTTTGCTACTTAAAAAAAAAAATCCAAGGTATTGATTACTCTTAATGTAAGCTAACATTGCAAGAGCATGATCATGAGCATAATTTTATGAAGTTTTAAATGGAGAAGTGCACCTGGAGAAGTGGCAGTTTATGTATACTTAACTGAATTGCAAAATGAACATAAGCATAGAATTAAACTTTCAATCAGTGTAATCGCTTACCAATTTCAGCAGGTAGTTGCTTGATTTTGTTCTCTCGTATGCTAAGCATGGTGAGTTTTGACAAGTTTTTGATATCCTTTTCCACAGTAGTTATACGATTAAAGCGTAGGTAAAGAGTGGCGAGAGAGCTTAGCCTATACACCACCGAAGGGATTTCTCTAAGTTTGTTATGCCGCAGGTCAAGCATGCGCAGTTTCTTCAAGTTATCAAGAGAGTCAGGCAAACTGGTGAGTGAGTTTTCACTCAGGGCCAGTGTCATCAGGTTCACAAGACAGCCCACCTCTGCCGGTAGGGATTGCAGTTTGTTACTGTATAAATAAAGTTCTGTTAACTGCGTTAGCTCTTTGATAGCTGATGGAAGCATGTGTATAGACCTCTTGGACAAGTCCAAGCGCATTGAATTCTCTTCCCGGCATTTATTTAGCTCTTTGATCACTTCAGCATTGCTGGATTTTTTGCGGGTACCTGTGGCTGGATTGGGTCTTTTTATTGTATTGTCCACTGAAAAAGCTACCCCAGGCTGCGTGCTACTGGAGTCCTTCTTTCCGTCTTTGGCATCTTTCCCTTTGGTCTTAGGCTCCTTTTCTTTGCTCTCCTTCCCAAATCCTCCAGAGGCTTTGGCCTCCTTCTCCCTTTCTTTTGACGACGGGACTTTTGGATCCTTCTCTTTACAGTCCTTTTCTTTTCCTAGATTACTACTCATGGTGACACAACGTTTAGCAAGCACCACATGAAATCCGTTTCTGAAGTTCACAAGAACAATTCACTGCTGAGGCGACAAGGATCCTTAAAACATGCAAGCATTGAACCAAGGGAGGAGCTTCGGAGGTGTAATACCCATTTGCTACATATTGGTTCTGAAGGCACTCTTTCCTAATCCTGATATCAGGAGATTCAGCTGTAGAGATTAGAAGGTCAAATGTTCCGTATTAGTATTTCTGTAACACAGAGAGAAGAGAAGTCAAAGTTAGTGTAAGCATAAAACTTAACTTCCAATTAAATCTTGAATGTTTCTACGTCAAGCCTGTGCTCTCTAACTCAAGTTAATGATTTGTCCTTCTCTTCAAATGTCAATGAAAAACCCAATGCTAAAACAAAAATACTACACATGTTGTTCAGAAGACTCATTGTGGTAGAAGAGCTATACTAATTAGTATACATAAGGAAAGAAAAATTGCAATTCTTAAACATAACACTGCCTTCAGTACTACATTTGAGTCACTGTCTTAAGTCTTAGCTAGCTCTTAGCATAACACCCTGGTCATCAACACGAACATTCTCTCTCCCCTCCATGCTCAATCAATCAATAAAGATCTGCTATAATTTTAAATGCCTGCCTCTTCAAACAAACCTGTGCAGGCTTATTCTTTCAGCACAAAAGAGCATCAATTCGATATACAGTGAAATCTAATATGCTACTGTAACCAAAACACTTCGCCTCGAGATCTCCCTTCCGACCGGCTCTGAACCCCAGGTCTCTGCTTTTAATGTGGAGCAGAATGTTGTCACCAGCTTCACGTGAAGACGCGAACAGGAGGATTTTTAAAATAAACCTATCAAAAAGTCAACTGAAAGCTCAGAAGAAATAATATATTATGCTTCAGGACAAGCAATGTTATGAAGGAATTTCTCATGAGAGTAGGATATAACATATCTTTAAACAATATTCTGAATTTGCCCCCCGTCAATGACTATAATGCAGCCTACTAAGTGAACAGATGTCCGAAACCTGTGGAGCTCCATTTACATTTTTACAAAATCATCGTGCATCAACAGAAAGTAGCTTTGCTTCATGTTTCAATTCGAAACACAAGGCATGCCTGAGAACTGCACCATCTGAATACTCTGGAGAGGCTTTTGAATGTATCTTTGTGGAAGAAAATAAATGGCCAATCGATGACAACAATAATTTCATGTCCCCATGTTAGTCCACCTTTCAGCCTAGAATCAACTTTCCTTTGCTATGCAGCATTCGCTGATGAAGAAAGTTTGTTTGTATTTCAGAAGAGTACCTTGCTTCCTCAGCCGCATGAGCTATGTTAAAACACCCTTACAACCTCCGCAGCAGCTGTGTCGCTGTCCTGGCATTCCATCTTCTGCACAAGTTCATAAAGCTCGTAATCAAAATCAATTAAATAATATTTTGCGTACTTAAGCAATCAGCAAGTACTAGAAATACAAACTTTTTTAGCAAAGCTCAAGTAACGATTTTTAATTGCACAGTTATGCTATGCATGCTTACCTTCAAGTACAAACACGTGCTTGGAGAACACACAGGAGCACACTTTGCTCAATATATTCGTTCATATTAAAAACAAAAAGTAAAGAAAATCTATTTAAGGACAGTAAGAAGGGCAAGCACTTTACCTCAGCTGCAAATCAAGCTGTTTATTAGCAAAGCTCAAAAGAGAACCTCCCGCAGGAGGTGGCTTCCAGTCCTCCACCCTGATTCATTACCACTGCAGTATCACAAAGTGTGTGCCACAAATCCCATAATACCAAAAAACTCTGCTGCCTCCAGTTACTGTGTTCTGGACAGCTCTGTTGTAAAGGACCATGGCCATTTGCTAGCTGCAGCAACAGTTTTTTACTTGGAAACTTTCTCCAACGCAGAGTTCTCTAAAGCAGCACAAGCTGGTTCCTTACTACATCCTTAAGATTTCCACCCAGCTTTTACACCATCCATTAACCTGACCTATTCCCCAAGAATGCCAACCTTACTACATTATATTTTAAAACTTGTTCTCAGCCCTGTATAATCTACGTGCTTGTAAAACTCCGTCAATAGGAAACGTAATGGCTCCAAATGCAAAAATCCAGCTGACTAAAGGGTGGGAGCCTGAAATGCCTGACAACTTGGTTTCAGTATGAAAGGTAACGCAAAGAATTGAGAACTAACATATTCGGTTTCTAAATTCTGAGCTTTTCTGAGAAAAGTCAGCCATGTGGCAGTGCCAGACAGCTACTGCTCCACACCCAGCTCCTACAGTACAAAATACTCAAGGGCTGCTGCTCTGCTAAGCTTGCAATTTAATCAAATTTAGGACCCACCAAGAGATTTGGTTCATGTCTTACATGCAGTGCAGCTGAAGGAGGTTTTGAAGGAGCCTCAGAAAGGAAAGATGGCTGGAGGTTAGTGCTGCTGAAAGCAGCTCAGTAGTGCAAATGCTCCACATAATCTGCATACATTTCACTGCCTTTGTTAGCAATTGTACCTAAAAAAAGGGGGTTGGGGGGGGGATGTCCCTGTTTTAATATGCCAGTTTAACATTTCATTTTCTGGTAAGGAACAAAAATCTTTTGCCTATACAAAAATATAAAAATTGAAAAGTCATTAAAATTATCATCTGAAACATATAAAGAAAATTCAGAGCAATACAAAGGGTCATGACCGGAGACTTCAACCTCTCCACAGTTAAAGCTGTTAGGAGGCAGGCAGCACGCAGGCAAGCCGCAGGCAGCCGTGGTTTTCTAACACATGGAAACCGGAGCCAAGCTCGCAGTGCAGCAGGCCTTCAAAATATACTCCCTGTTCAGAGTGACAAAAGGCTAACAGTTAAACGTACTGCACCTCTCATTTTTATCTCTTTACTGAGGATTGTAATTACTGCCCGAGACTGCAAAATGTATTTAAAATAGCTGGACATGGTTTAGCCTCTATTTCCAAATAAAGTAATTCTCTAATACCTCGAATAACTACAACCAGCACTTCTAACAAGAAAAAGCTCACGATGAGAACTTCTCCAGACAATACACAATAAAAGCCAACGCTGGGGAAGGCGCATTGAAGAAAATGCCTCAACTGGAACAACCTCACCCCTCCAGTGTCTGAGACACCCCTAGGACACCGGTGTCTCCCCCTGTCCGCTCACCGGGGCTGGGATTCCCAGCAGCAGAAGGCTCCTAGAACGACTTCCTAGGCTATCCTTTAAGTACACCGTGATGATCCTGTATCATAAAGCAGAAGCAGCACAGGCCCTAAACAACTATATGAAACTCATCTTATTTCTAGTATTTTATAACTAATACTTGCCATTGCAACTTATCGAAAATTATTTTTAACTTATATGCATGCAATACAAATGAGAATACATATTTGATGCTGTATGCTTTTGGTCAGTAGGACTAAAATCTTGCCATCTTATACATGAATGACTGAGTTTTGACACAAAACTCAACTGCGCGTAGTTGCCCTGAATTCCTTAATCCTGCCAACACATATACAAATGAAATGCTCAACTTCACATAAGCAGCTCTACAGAACTTTTCTATTACAGATCATTCAAGCTGATAGGGTTACTCAAAGTTAAGCACGTATGTAAACTTTCAGAGGACGTGAACGTAATTACATATACTACAGAGGAAGCTGAATATGTTTCAAAAGGTTATTCATATTTTTCAAGCCCTTTTGGTTAAAGGACAAGAGTCACCATCAATTCTAAACTACAGTCAACAAGCATTCATTGTATCTCAAAAGGAGAGCTTCTTTTAGAGATATTTTTAGCAAAAGGAAATTCAGTGAAATTAGCCAGTTCTGCCAACTATTTCCATTTTCCAATGCTGTTCAAACTGTCTTCCTGTCAATATTAATTGACATAAAAACATTTAACTATTATGTGCTGAAGAACTTGGAAAACTGAGTAAGACTTTCACTTGACACAGCATATGAAGGAAAATAAAACTTTTAGAGAAGTTAAGGAAACTAATCTCTTCCCTGTTCCGAATATTATTTTTTTAAAAGTAAAATATTTGCAAAAAGCTATGAATAACCAGCATCAGAGTTTTGATTCATTCCTCCTGATGTCTGGTGAACATAATCCAGATGTATTTATTTTTTATCTGTCAACCATAACTGACGAAACTTCAGAAACACAAACAACTTCAGCCTAAACTGTATCACCTTCCTAGCTGCCTGAAAAAGAATAACACATTGATCGTGTATATTTTACTGATGTTTTTTCATATGTGCGAGTAACTGAAAAGAGATTTCAGTTACTCTGAACAACAGAGCCTAAAACATTTATGCAACAAATGTTTTATAAAAAACATGGTAACTCAGAAGTGCGATTCTAGGAATAACACTACACTAATCACCTGCAACTTGGTACTATAAATACTGATGCTTTCTGGTCCTTATCTAATACAATATGAGACTTGAGATAAAGGATTTCACCCACCTGCTATTCAAAGGCAGCTGTAAAACACTTAACTGTCTCCTATCCACTACTGAAGAGCAATTCTACCGCTCCAGAAGAAAATCCACTGCCAGTATTACTTCACAGCTTTGTAATGACCTCCCCCCAATTACATCTTTTAATTTTGATTTTATATGAACAAGCTTTCGAGTCATTTGCACGCAGCTCCCTAATCCAATGCCGCATCAGGCAACAGGCACCAGGGCTGCACTGGTGCCAGGGTGACCAAACCCCAGGTGCCGGAGGAAGCCAGCCAGCAAGAATGGCCAAAGCTCACCTCGCTGACGCACCAAGGTCCCACCACAAGTCTCGCTGCTCCTGCCCCAGGGCAGTGGGACCGCTCCAGAAGAGGCCATCCCTGCGTGAGTTACTCTCAGCAGTCCCTCAGTTCTCAGAGGATGCACTACATGTCTTGTGACTTGCAAGTATATCAAAGTTTCCTGTATGTTCACAGAGATGGCTTGAAGAAGAAATCGTTAATTGAAATAAAATACTCTCCTGCTGCTGAAATGTTTCTCTCTCAAGTGAGGAGGCTAACCAGCCGCAGTCCTTTCTGCCAAAGGAACATCATCGTGGCACATCATCTTACAAAATGGTCGCTTTACAGCTCCCCTTAAACACTTACTGGTTCCTGTTCTGTGTTTCAGTAGACAAAACAGACACTTTAAATCATAAACATTTCTAATATTCTGAGCGTGTGCTAAGGCCTCATTTTCACTGAAGCATTTCACACATTACACTCAAATGAAACAGAATTTTACTTCTGTAACGTAGCAAGAAATCCACAGGCCTACATTTAAAAGGAAAATTCCTTACTATATGTATAACTTTATATCATGGAATAGGAATGATTTTTCTCTTCGTTCTGTGTAACCCAAACAACACACATCATGGCTTGGGCTTTTCGACCCAAATAACAGAAAAGGATCATTCCAAATATTAAACACATCGAAGAAATAAGGAATCAGCTCATACCTGACACTCCAGAGTAAGCAGATAATGATTCCACTACATAATAAAAAATAAAATGTTTTGAGATCACAGTTCTGATCTAGGAAATTCTGATTAGTCAGACCTAAGTGGCTTTTAACAACAAGGCAGAGTTAAAATGCTATCTAGTAATTGCAGCAACACCTATTCACAAACAAACAAACAGAAAAAAAAATCTACCTTCTTAAAAGCATTTACCTTTTACTTAGAATAGCATGGGATATATCAAAAACATTTCATATCCCACTACACCACAAACATGAATACATCAAAAAGCAATGGATGAAATTTAAAGTTTAGTCCAAGCAGCTACAACAACTTTCCATTCTCAATACCACATACGAAGGAAAAAAAAAAAAAAAAAAAAAGACGATCACTACTTTCATTTCTAAACCTAAATAGCTTAAGCCAACAAGTCACTTGCAAACAAAGCACATTCTCTCCTACAATTTACTAGCTTCAAACATCTGACCTACAGAGTTTTCATCTGCGTAAGTGCATTTCAGCTTCTGCCACCGCAGCCACCACAGACCAGCTGGGAGCAAACTGCTGAATCAGTCACCAGGCAGTTGCACGGCTCCTCTGAACACAAAACCTCATTCAGAGGTATGGAGAAAGCACGGGAATATTCAGAGGTATGGAGACAGCCATTGCACCGCCATAGATCAAAAACTTCGCCTAATCTATCTTGACAAAAGTAGTGTTCCTATGCCAGCTAGACACTTTCTCTTCTTTGGGAAGAAAACTTTCAGAGTACAGGACGGTCAATGGCAGCAGCGTAATACTGTCATGGTTCTTCGTGCCAGCTGCAATGACTGGCTTGTTCAACAGAGAAGGCTGACCATTAAATTCATCTTGGTCCTGTAAGGGAACGGCCAGCAGATTGTAGTTTACAGACTACCAACGTAGCCTGATTTCACTATATCTGGATGCGACCCCGCTTTCCTCCCTAATCCCATCTCACACTGAGGGAGCAGCTTGTTGCCTCCCTGCACATGCAGCCCGAGCCTGGGTCAGCGAGGGGGCCTGGACCCTGAGAGCCCCCTAAGCCCTTTCGGATATATCTTCATCTGCCACAGGACTGCAGCCAAGACCCTTCCCTCCCCGCTTGCTGTTTCCACGGCTGCAAAACAGCTGAGCATAACCCAATCTTGCATTCAAGCAAATCCTGGAGGTCAAGGAAATGAGTGAACAAACATCAGACCAAGGGGGCAACAACTAGACCGTTTCTGAAGGCTTGCTTATGCTTTGCTTGTGGTTTCTTAAATCTGCAGACACATCTGCAACTGTAGGCACCTAATTACAAACCTATGCGCAATTAAAGCTGAAGTTACTATAAATAAGTGAATCAGTTTCAAGAAGTGTTTGGAGGTTGATCGCTCTGTACTTGCAGAAGCGGACATCTCTCCCAGGACATCCCATCCCGGCTTCCGACACAGCCGTGCCCTTCCACAGCAAACACACAGGCACACGGACGTTACTGCCTGTTTCGAGGCTTTCAAATCCATCTTTTCATTCACTGGCCACTAGATTTGCTGCTCTCTGGAAGTACTTCATCGCACTAAATGCCAGGTCACATTCCAAAGTCCAGATCTATCATGACAAAAAGGCTCCACGCTAGCAGACAGAAAGTCACCTACGCCTTTAGTTCCTGGGGGTAGAAATAATCTTTTGTGCCCTGCCTTTGAACTCATCTAGCAAGGACAAAAATATACATACTGTGATTCATTCTATGTACTCCAACATTACTTTTATGAAGAATTTGCTCTTTTTCTCCTCTACAGGAAAAAAAATCCTTTTTTTGGCCCAGTTCTAAAATACCATTTCATGTTTTTGTAGAAATAGACTCCAAGAGCAAGTACAAAGAATTCTACTAACTCCATGTGGCAGCTTATTTTAATATGTAAAAAGGTACTTTCTGCATGTGTGGTCCCCCAGCATGTACCTTTTGGGCCGCATGTCTCAGTTTCCATGGTAACTTGTCATATCAGCAGGCTGTGTAATCCTGCATAATACATGAAATTTAAAAATCGTAACTTGCTAGATGAAACAAATTTCCCGGTCTTAGTACAGGTCCTAATAACTAGATGTGCCTAAAAAAAAAGGTTATTCTAAATGAATATATTAGTTTAGGAAAATCCAGTTATCTCATTTTTGTGACTATACAAATTTTGCATCTATAGTAGTATACAACCTTGCACAAGTGCTCCAATCTACCCAATACCTTCCTTTGAACAAAGATCATCGTGCTGTAGGAAAAACTTACTTTCCACTATAAAAAAAACCCTTCACTATTACCACCACACAACATCCAGGCACTACCATTCAGATCCCTCAACAATTCCAATAAACCAAGGAAGCAGTCTGCCACACACAGTTTTTTTACAAATTTGAAAGAAAGTGACATTGGTCTCACCAAAGGTGATGATGCAAACTATAAGCCAGCATCAAATATTTTTCTTTTATTCATCATTTCCTCTAAGCAATAAAAACAACATATCAAAACAAAACCAACCAAACAGGAGACAAAACAAGAATGATGGGCAGGAGAGAAAGTAAACACACAAGACAACAATAGAGTAATATAGATAATTAGTAGATAATATATTATCAACAACTTAGGTTATGTTTATCCTACAGAAACTGGGACAAACCACATGCTACATCCCATCTCAGGTAAATAAAACATGGCCCTATTACTTCTAGGGTAGCATCCTACACTAGCTTCTACCAGCAACACAATTATCTAGCAACAAAGCAAAAATACTGTTTATTGTAGCATTTCTCTTTGTTTCTTTGTCTCTGAATTTGAAACAGTAAGTTTGCTTGTCTTCAACATGCTTTTATGTAGTAATTATGACCATTTTGCAAAGTTCAGTGCTGGATGACTCTCAGTCCCTTGAATTTTCTGACCATAATTAGTGACTGTGTAAGTCACAAGATCTCCTTGCTAGGAAAAAAGCCTGTCTGAAAATCAACTTAAAATGTGCTTTTAATGCAATTCTGAACATGAAAAGGAGCGATGGCTCTTTACCTTCTATGTTCTAGCAGACAAAGCCACAATAACTGCATATGGCAGCTCATCACTGCACAATACCTGGCCCTGGTTCAATTTTTTTTCTAGCTAAGATCTGAAGTTCTTGATCTTCAGCTAAGATGAGAAAGGCTTGGATATATTTGCTTTATTGAACACCTAGTTGAAATATAACTAATGTATAGAAAAGGACATATGCAAGAACATTTACTTTCCAACTAAAATACATGAGTTTGGAAGATATAAGAGTGTCTGGTAAAGTCCAAAAAAATACATATTTACCCACAAGTTTCCAATTATAAATCTCCTCACTTTTAGATGTCATTAACATATTTTGCATTTAACCTGCTCTCAGAAAATAAATATCACCTTGAACAGATCAGCATTCTTTACAGAGAAAAGATAACAACCATAATCAGAATCAAATTTGTTCCAATTTAAGTGTACGTTTCCATTTCATTACAACTAAATTAAATTAAACAAAATTATTTGAAAACTGCATAATGATCAGCTGGAGTGGTTTTCTTTGGGGTGGCATACTTTTCCAAAATTTTACATTACATGTTTAAAAAATACAGAAACCAAAACAAATGTAGAATACTCTGAATGAAAAATAAAGATCTACACATCTTCCCCCACTACTGCTTAACCAACGTTTTTCCAGGGGCGTGTTTGGTTGGTTTTGTAATCTCACCCTTTCAGATAAATGCATTTTACCTGACGAAAGCAACTGATTCAGGCCAAGTTAGAATATAGATAGAACAAGACTACAAAGAAACCACTAAGTTTCAGATAACTGGATGCAAGTTACAATACTCTCATGTCTTCTTTTTCCAGCAAACATGGTGTGACAGACCACTTCTGCCTTCCGAGTACTCTTATTCAGATGCGAGAGCTACAAACTGCCAAAGAGAAATGATACTTTTCCTGTAGCACGTGTCCACTCCAGCTAGATTCTCCTTATTAACCACTACTTGTATTTCTAAGGTTAATTGCATTCTGCCTACCCAGATTTTCCCTGCAGTTTCGACTGGATTTTGCATTACTCCCTCCATGTCCTTACCCTCCTGTGCCGCAGAGGGTTAAACCTATGCTGCACATGGTTAAAGAGCTTCCATGTTCCACCAGCCAGACCACTGTCCTGCACCGCTGCTTGAAACAATGCTCAACCACAGCCGGAGAACCCAAAGTAACTCAGAAATACCTTGGAGAACTTTGTAAATTAATGGCACCATAGAAATGTAGGCTCATTATACACCCTGATAAGGTGATGAAGAATAAAATTGCTTCCAAGCCTTTTTCAAAGCTTTCAACTCTTTTCCCCCAAGAGCAAAACCGAATTAAACATAATGACATAGAGCAGTGAAATATTATTTAAGCAAATAGGTGCATACTATAGGTGATCCAGTTAGCACTGTATACAGCTATACACAACCAATGCCCTGTGGAAAAAGGCTTCTTCAATCATGTTGAACTTTTTTAGCCCTCACTCCTCAAAGGTGATGTTTACCAGCAGCTGCCTGCCAGCCCTTGGGGGTTTTTGGGGTTGTTTTGGGGTTGGGGAGAGGAGCCTTGAGGGGACATGAGAATAGATGGAAAAGGTAAGATAATTTATTTGGTTTGGCTGAGGGCTGGTAAAAGCACGTTGCTTTGTTCATGTCGAAGGTAATCTTAACACTGATTTCATAACAAATATGGCATTTTTGGTTTAGACTACGGACTTGAAATCTATTCAGATGTTGTCTGATGCCACAGTGAATTTCACCACATACTCACTCCTGGCCACTCTGAAACCTCGAATAAGAAAACTGTGAGGAATTCCTCTGGCAGCAAAGAGCTGAGTATTTCATAAACCCTGAGCCCGTTTCACCTCCGACTCCTACACACCAACTTCTTTCGATATAAGGCATTCCCACAGAGCAAGTCACAGGCACAGTGGCTGAACGGGACTTTCCTATCCGGCTGAGACACCCTCCCACCGTCCTCACCACCTTCCGAGGGGTCACAGCAGCCATGCAGAGGAGAAAAGCTCCTGCCTGGAGCACGGGCAAGCTGAGCAATACGGGGAAGGGAGAAATGGGCAGGAGCTGGAACAAGAACGGGGATAGGAGGCTGGCAAACATGGATGGTGGGCAAGAAACAGCCGGTAAGAAACTCCATGTAAGAAAGTATCACAGATATAAAAATACTGAGACATTAATCAGTCAACAAACACCACTCCTGCTCCTACACACTACATGGAGAAGGCAAAGTATGTAGCAACTGAAGATTTATTAAACACATTCTGACAAGCATGGCCACGAAAGCGCTAGAAGCCATCTCATTCACACCTAATTTTGACTGCTTTATATTGCAAAATTAAATTTTCATAACTTCTTACAGTATTTTTATTTGGTTTTTATGTTTTTTTCCCCAATCAACATTTAATGCATTAGCATTACAAAAAAAAAAAAGTATCAATCCCAGAGATTTCTTTCCCAAGACAGAAGATAAAACTGAAGCGTGGAAGAGAAAGCAAGCTCTGTTCACCTTCCTATGAAGGACCACCTAAAGCCCAGACCTACCACAAATACCCCTCACGCTCATTCCTGCTGTTGAGGAGCCTTAACCACACAACATCTTAAGCTCCAGCCTGACACCCAAGACTCCAAATGGCACTGAATACTATTCAGCTTGTAACTAGAAGCCTGATTAAAAGATTATTTCACATATACTAACAATTCTGGAAAACACATGATAAATTGGGTATCTTCACAGGAACAAGATGTTTTCCTTGAAAAGAAAAAAAAAAAAGAAAAAAGAAAACCACTGTTATCCCTCCCAAGCAGATTCTTCAAAATCTGATCAGATGAGGCATCCTTTTTTTTTTCCTTCTAAAAAAACAAAAGGTCTTCAATGACATTTTTACTAGAAATAGTGAAAAACATGATTTCTGCTTGCCAAAAACCAACTCTTTAGCACACTTGAAAGGCTTGTGTATTGCAAAAGTGGAAAGTAGCAGCAACGTTAATCATCAGAAAAAATTATGGAAAAAAATTTAGACACACAAACTGAATTAAACAACACTGTACAAATATCAGGCAATAATAAGCTTTTTACCTCATCCCTTCCTAATAAATAAGATAACAGGAATCTGAAAAAAATATGAAAACGGAGGCTAGCTTAAAGCTACATCAAAGTTCATACCACCACCCTAGCAAAATTTTTAAAAATTGTACTGTATGCCTATTTATGATGAATTACATTCTTGTACCTTATTGCCCTTCATTTGACACAAAAACCAGACATCATCTACAAATGTCTGAGCAAGGAATCATTCAATCTGTTTGTGAACATTTAAAAGAACAGACCAGAGGACTGCACTAGACGGTGCAAGCTGAGAACAGGCGATTCACAGCACTCAGACTGCCCGTATCAGCTCCTCTGACTTACACAGAGCCTTTTTCAAAACAAGCGTAATCCAAAAAGTATTAGACATATGCAGAAAGCACTCAAAAAAGGTATACAGACTCACGAACCAACTAGAAGAACTGAACAAATCTTAGTATGACAATATGCTCCAGAACAATACGTTCAAAATCAAGGTACTATATTTATACACGAACACTATGCGGATACAAGGAGAATATCTGAGGAAGTGAGAAAAGAGCTCCTGAACAGAAAAGAAGAAACTGAAACACTGGAGAGGTACCTGAGCCTCCAAAAATAAATAAATAAAAATTAGTTTGACAAGGAAGTTGATTAACTAATATTAACAAATTTTTAACAAGGAACATATTTGTTCCTTTTATACTCAATCATTCCCAAAATAGTGGAGGGAAAAAGAAAAAAACCCACAGAATGCCACTTCCAAGGAAAACAGAAAAGACCGGAAAGGGAGCATAAGCACAGGTACAGGTAGAAGACAGAAGACAACCACTAGCATCTCTTTGAAGTGACAGCAGGAGCACTGGGTACAGACTGCAAGGAACTACAAGTATGACAACATATAGGAATAATCACCAGAGAGCAGAAGACGACAGACAGGTAGGACAACAGAACTAGAAAAGACATGGGGAGTAGGACCTAAATTGGTCTGTCCCCTGCAACGGGCCATGGCCAACACCACCACCTCTGCATACACTCCCTTTGCAGCAAGGCACAACATGCCAGTGCTGTATTCCTCCATCCTGTTCCAAGCCTTGCTCCATCCCTCCCTTTGCTGCAAGGCAAGAAACAGACAAATTACATCAAGTCTTTTATTCCTATGCGAGGCTGAAGGATTAGAATGTGTCTGATGAAACCTTCTCCTCCCTACCAGCCTCCAGCTCCTGTGATTCTTGGACATAAGGTTGTACAAATGGGGGCAGCTTCTCTCCCCCGCGATTCCTCCTTCCTCTCGTTCTTCCATTCTCTGACAATAATTCTTCAAACAGAAGGTGGAGAAGAAACTGCAATCTGAAGAGCTGAATATCACTTGTCTGTATCACACAAATTCCTAGCAAACCAAAAGCTTCTCTAATTCTTACATGGACAGTAACATAACTGGTCAGACGACTGTCAGTATTGGCTTAGTATTAAAGTATAATTAAATGCTATAGAGTGCATTTTAAATTTCTTTTTTTTTAAAATGAAGATACACATGAAAACACTTTATTTTAAATCAGTGTGCTATGGGGATCAAATTCAGACATGATGCAAACAAGAAAATTTTAATTTTAAATTATTCTTGCTTGCTAAGGCTAAGCTTGACCTGTGGTTGTGAGGACTACCAGTTGGAAGTGTGACTGAAAGGTTTTAATCACGGCCTCTGCTGTTTGACACACTGTGCGCTGTCTCTAACTCCTAAATTCCTCATGTCAAATCTGTGCAGATGATACTATTTCACTGCTCCCTTCTCTCACAACCAACTTCTAGCTTATTTTACAGAGCAAACAACTTTACCACTAAATCCAGGCCAGATGATCCCTGCCATAGTCGGGCTCATTACTGCAGGCTGCATTCGGCATACTTGATCTTAGGCTGTACCATCTCTTCCCTACTTCTAGCATTTATTAATAAAACTATAATTTTAATTCAAGAGCTCTTCATCTCTCCCCAGAAGAATGTGGTATTTTCAAGGGATGCTTTTGTGTGTCCACTTCCTCTCTCATATTTACAGTAATACCATAATTCTGCAGGAATCTGCTAGAAAATTGCCTATCCCCTCCATCCTTTGGCCATGGTACTAGTATGTCCAGCAAGCTGGATGAGGCTACAAAGCGGGATCTAAGAAAAAGTTCAGTGCTTGAAGTATTTGTGGCCCAAAGAGCCCTTCCACCCCTCCTTCAGAAAAAGGAAGCAAATCATTGCCCTGCAAGGCAATTCTGGCCTGCAGACTGCTACCAAGCTATGCTGCCCTACCTGCTCCAACATAACATTCATGCCTGCAGATATAATATATGAAGCTGCTAATAGTGATACAAAAGCTTGAACATTAAATATAAACAAAAAAATCTATAGAATGCAACAGATATTACCAGCATTCACCAATTAGTAGGTGAATTTTTTCCATGTGAATGAGAACAAGACAAAGAAATGCAAGATATCCATAAAAATAACTTCAGCAGAAATGAAACCGAAAAACTATCAGTTTTAAAACAACTAAGCTTCAAAGGCTTGAGGTTTTGTTTAAAAACAAGCCTCACAGAGTTCATGTGACCATAAATCAGGCTTCGGCTATCTGCACATGGCACCACAAATGCAGTATTTCCAATGTCTGGGAGGGACCAGAAAAAGCCAGAAGGAAATAGCTGTTTCTCTCTCCACACTACATTAGATCAGCAAAACAAAAACCTAGCATCTATAAAACAGAAAAGCATCAGTTAATTAAGAGTTTGATCTGAATTTGGAATTCAGTTATCAACTATCAGCAACTAATTTAAATTCTACCACAAATCCAGTATACTGTAAAATTGGAACTGTTACAGACCCCCAGGGCAAAGGAAGATTCCTACAGGCTGCACCTATTTGGGTTTCCCTCTGGGATCAGAAATAATTGTAAATAGTAATTGCATTTGATATTTGTTATTTTGGGGATCTGTATTCGTATATCAATAAACAGTTCCCAAACACAGGCACAGAACTAGGGAACAACTCACAAAAAACCCCAAACCACCACCAAACAAACAGTAACTCAATCAGCAATGAAATTAGATTATTTTTCAACAAAATCATTATCTAGTGTGGTGTGATAATGTAAAATTTTACTATTTCGGCTGACAGTGCTTTTATCTTTTACAAGAAGATTCAAAAACTTGCATATGACCTTGCACTCAAAAAACAAGCATGAAGCCAACAGAGGACACCTGAATCTTTCCACTAAAGAAACTATGGTAGGAAGACCAGCTGTTCACTGTAGGTATCTCAAGAAAAACAATAAAGTTTGAGACTACCACAAGAAAATATGATCATGGTTGGTTAAGTGGTTTTTCTGAGCCGTTAAAATCTGTGCTTTTACTTAAATTTAACTATTAAGAACCTAGTTCTCCTAAGAAGACATTTTAGTTGCTAACACAAACACTTCAACAAGAACAGCTGTACACCAACATCAATCCAGCATCTCCTTTTAAATAGTTTTTCAAGCACTGAATCAACAGAATACTGCTTAGCTTAAGGGATACATCAAGCCCAAGGAAAATAATTTCCCTAAACACAAGGGGGGGATAAATCAGGTATTTCTAGAGAGCAAGACCATAACAATGAGCACACTTAAGTCTTGAAGTCTTATTTAAAATAAATAAAAAATGAGAGAGATAAAAAAGCAAATCTAAATTGAGCTGAAAAAAATACCATCTGTTCCAGTTAAAATTTCTTCCTCACCTATATTATTATCAGGAGTTCTCAATTTGTTATTTATTATTTCAAATATCAAAAGACTTGCATAAAAGCCACATTACCCACTACATGCCATCAGAAGTACCAAAATAAAGCTGGAAGTGATCCACAAGTGAATTCGGTGAACTTCAAACAGTGCAATGTAATCCTCCTTTTTTTTTATATATATATAATATCACTTATAATGGTACAATTACAATGGTGTCAGCACATCAGAACACCTCATACTGAAAAGTGAACCTTACAGGCAAATGAAAAGCTTGACTTAAAAGAACCAAATTCCTTGCACTGGCTAATTAGTCTGCTCAGTGATCACAGGTTTAAACTTTCATATCAGAAAAACTCGTTTCACTTTGTCACTGTTTTTCAAGCTGGGATATTTTATTTACATTAGGCTGCAAGCACCAGGCAGTGCTAAAAGCTGCATATTAATAATAATCAAAACCAAACAGTACTCTCAGATGTAAAGTGCCCATGGTCACGTTAGATGAAGAAAAAGGACCATACAACCAGTGCCACCCATCTGATTGATAACACAACTCCCAGTGCTCACTAGCTGGTAATTAAGAGTTTTGGCAGCAAGGAAAATCAGAATCCAAATGAATCCCAAATGTTGGAGTTCTGGAATTATCATATCTGTAATAGATATATTAAAGCAGCCACCTGAAAAGTGGTCAAAAGCTGGGTGAAAAGTAACATATCCAGCATTAATTCTATTAATCAAGTTCTGCCCTTTACTTTTGATAGCTGAAAAGCAGCACGTGACTGTACTGGATGAATATATATCTGCAGTACGTACGGAAGAGCCATCGAAGCACAACCCCAAAGATGTAAACTTGTTAACTAGTTCCTTAATCTCTCATTTCGTTCATAAACCAAGTTATACAACACTGAATTTATATAAAAATCATAATTAAAATAGATAGCCAAGGCTGTCACCCATCTCAGCCTCCACTGCTTGAGAAAGTTCCTTAGAGAGGAAAGAAAACTTACTCTTGATAGGGAGACAAGGGTCTGAGCAGTCATTTTGCACTCCACGCTTCAAGAGAACCTGAAATTCAGTCCATGAGCTTTTACAGCCACACACACCCCATGCAGAACTCTTTCTGCAGCTCATCATCCCTTGCTTATCATCTCCAAACATGACAAGTCATGGCTTTGTC
Organism: Balearica regulorum gibbericeps; assembly: GCF_011004875.1. Taxonomy (NCBI): domain Eukaryota; kingdom Metazoa; phylum Chordata; class Aves; order Gruiformes; family Gruidae; genus Balearica; species Balearica regulorum. The sequence continues at coordinate 11,360,576 of NC_046190.1, forward strand.
ATTGGAAAAGTGGAAGAGAAAGGTTCAAACCATTACTAGATCCCTATTTAGAAAAAGCATTAGATAACAATTAGCATTTTTGAAAGTAGCACTCACATGCAAACCTTCCACGCTCCCTCTCTCTACTTTGATTCGAGAACATTGTATCTCTAGATAGATTCACAAACAAAACAACTCTATAGCAAACCAGTTATTTGGCAGTATAACTCACATTACCCTGGGACAAGGGAACACAGACAAGCAGTTGCAATGGGTAGCTTTCATGCTCTACATACCATTTTACTTTGCGCTAACTTGTTTCTGCGTCACAAACCAAGAAATTTACTGCAAAGATTACAGAAACTTATTCTGGAGCATTTCCTTTTGTTGGAAGTCTGTGTGGTGTACTTCCACTGTTAATCAAGGGGCTTCATAGACAAAGGAGGACTAAAAGTGACATTGTAATAATACAAAACAACGGGAAAAATCAGTAGCTGCAGCTCTAGAGCATACTTTTAGATTACCGTGGTATACAACTGATCAGTTTATCTTAAATATTTTTGAAAGACAGCCAACAAGCAGACTCAAAGAATCAACGGTGTGCAAACTGTGAAAGTGTTCCTGCTAACATGAAGCAGGTTTAAGTAGTTTCAGTAGACACTGGAAGTCACAGGAGTGAAAGCTGTGACAAACACAGATTTCTCGTTCCAAGACTTTACACGTTGAGAATAACGCATAAACACTTGCCCGAAGAAAGTTGTATGTCCATGGTTTATATACACCATTAGCTTTGAAACCAAGATGAGAGCAGCCTTCTTTTAGTATTAATAGAGAGCATCATTAAAGCAACAAGAGGTCACATACAGACTACAACCACTTCAGGATCCTTTCAGGCAACATGACTACTTGTTATCACACCGCACGTTCAAAGATCTAACGCGCTGCTCTGCGGGGCTTTCACTGCTGACAAAAAATTCACGGCAGTAACAGTTTCGCATCCATTTGCTTTGCTCTGCCTTTCGCTTGTCTGGAAGGAGTTTGGCGTTGGGATCCACCTTCGCTCCTTACTCGTGGTGAGCTTGGTGTGGGTCACCCAGCCAGGTGGGCTTGCCAAGGCACGTGCTGGAACTGGGTCTCAGCTCCCACCGACTCACAGCAGGGAAGGCAGAGCAATCCCATTGCCATTCACTGCTGTTAAAAACCTTCCCTGTAATTTCTGTGCTTTAGTTTCTCTACACTAATGCAACAGGGATAGCGCATATCATGTAAAAAGGTTAATTCAAAGCTATAACAGGCTACAAGGTCTTTTTGATACTGTAACAGCAAGTTTAGAAATTACTATGATTTTCTCAGGGCTTTTGAAGCAGAACGCGTCACCAAAAGCAAACGTACATCAAGAGGTGCAAGCAGCTGCTCCAGAAGAGGAAAAACTAGTTCCTTATTCTCCTCTCTTTCTCTTTTATTTTTACACAACCTGATTTTGAGAAAAACATTTAGGTTTTCATTACCACAGGAGGGCAGGAGCATGTAATGCTAGTGCCGATTTCTTCTTAGAGAGAGCAGAACAAACAGTGGGAGCTGGAATGCAGAAAGAGCCAAGTCAGAGACCCGGAGCGTGATGAAAATTTAGTCATACCAGCGGAGTTAACTGCTTGTTAATGAAGGCGTATGCATCCCATCTGCTGGCTACAGAAGAGCTGGAATGGTTTCAAAAACATTCCAAGACAGACATACCATCAAATATACGATGCGGACGTGTGATCCATACTCAAAAGTTTACCCCGCTGATTTCAGCAGGACCAAGCACAGACAGACACACACGGGCACCGAGGTTGCAGGATACGAACCGCGTCGTCGTCACACATTAACTGTCGCTGCCCATTGAGAATAAAAATCTTTCCAGTGTTAATTTGTTTATTCATTAATTCTCATTTCGGGAGAAAGTTCTGGCTTGCACCCAACAGCTAATTGGTTCAATAAACAGCATCTCAGTTTAGAAGAAGAAAACATGATACTACAGTGAGAGCATGCAACTGAAACCTCGATATGTGTTTGGGTATGACTTAGGGCTTCTCAAAAGAGCTGGATTGCAAAGAGCCGGTTTTACAAGACAAGTCAGTATGCAGTTTAAATGCAAGAAATAACTACCAACATTTCTCCGAAGACTTCTTTCGGGGAAGGGAGAAGAGAAATTACTACTGTAAAAACGTGCCTCACGATGACCTAACACACAGAAAACATATTTATGGATGAAGTCACGGGGTGGGGGGGGAAATCCAGGTTGCTGTATTTATTATGTAAATTACAACTCATGGCTATAATGTTTAAACTTTTGTTTCCTTCCTAACTAGGCCTGCCACACACAATATGCTATCAAGAAAGCTGCCAAACAATTGTTTGAATATTCCAAAAAGCAAATATGTAGCCCACTATGAAAAATAAGTACGATAGCCTGAAATCTGCCGTCATCTGCACACTGTCCAGGAGTTCAAAAGACACAGAGGGACTTATCAGAACAAAATTTGCTGCACAAATACAAGTTCCCAGGTATCTTAATTCATGTTATTTGCCAGCATAAATTTCCCTTTTCATGAAAAGAAATAATCTAAAAATCTTAAATTCAATATAACTCATATAACTGCCAGTGTTATAAAATTGCCTTTAATAAGAAATGTTTTAGGCTTTACAAGTACTATACAATAGTCATTAGATTTTAAAATCTATTAGAAAAGTAATTGTCACTGATCTAGTGTGCTAACCAGAACGTTTGAACTGAGGCTTCGTTTAACCCATCCATCCCTTCAATAAGAAAATTGTGCAAATCGCTCCAAATTATGCATATTTTATGGGATTTTTCTTGGCTTTAAACCCTTTGATTGTACAATCATTTCTCTACAAGAAACATTTTAAAATAAGTCATGTACTCTAAGTGCTGCATCAGAAGCAACAGCAAAATGGGTTTTCATGATAAGTCCTTCATATTCTGCTATGATCAGCATTTTGCAGGACTACATAGATGGATTCTCTGGTAGCCCTTCACTTCCTTGTTTAGGAGGTCACTTTTTTTGCACTATTTCTTTTTATAAAGATCTATTTTTGACTGCTGTGGACTTTTGTTTACATATTAAGCCACCTGACGCCTTCAGAAGCCATATAGTTTGCTAGTGAAGTCATTTTCTCTCTGCTACACATAGTGACTCCATGTAACTAAATGCTTCTAAACAGGACTTGGCATTTACAGAAATCTGAAGACGACTCCTCTCTGCGCGGTTATCCCTTAGAATTAAAAGAAATGCACAGTTCTGCTTTTCTGCAGTGGCTGACTCAAGGAGGAGGGGGAAGGGGAATATAAAAGAGCACAAAAAACTCTACCATCACAATTTCAGAAATACAACAGATCATCTAATGTAGAGAATAAGGATTACTCAATTATTTCCTTGCCTTGGACAGCTGAGCTTTGATGTGGTTTGTTTTGTTGGTTGTTGGTTTTTTTTTGGGGGGGGGGGTGGTGTTGAGTTGAGGGGGAGACACTAAAAGAGATTATAGGAATTTTTTTTTAATTATATTTCTTTTTTACTGAGGATGGAATAAACTCCAGTATTTTGCTGGATTAGGTACAACATGAAGGAAAAATAAGACTGAAGCTAAGAACCCAAACCCTTCCACAGCACAAAGCACTTTACTCGGCACCTGCAGTTGCACTGTATGTACAGCTTTGGCCAATTATCTACACATTTACTATGACCTTCACTGCTGTGCTACACAAGCTTTAAGTTACAGTGACATACTGAATTGCCTTCTTTTGTTTAAACAAAAAAAAAAAATCTATGCAATAGTTAAAACAGTAAAAAAGAGGGTTTTTTGCTTTAAGTATTGTGACACAACATGAGTATTTCCTCCAAGGACAACTATCAATAAATACGATTAATTCTGTGTATTACAAAACAGATTATAACCCAACTTTCAGCATCAAAAAAATACAGCAGTGAGAAATCTTATTACACAGAAGACTGGATAGTTCACGTGCTACAATGACACAGGTTACCACTACTGCCAGTCACAGGAGAGAAGCCTCAGCCCAAAGAGAGAGCAAAATCCCCTGTTTGCCAAGATTTAGATGACTGGGACACAGGCGAGAGAAAAGGAAAGGGAAAGAGACAAGTCTGACTCCCCACGATCATTGCTGCACCTCGGCTACAAATAAGTATCAGGCCCTGGTCTTTTTGGCTGCCAGTCAGGTATTTCTTCATAAAAGTAATAAATATGTTTATTTTTCTTCCCAGTCAACACAACATGCCAGACCAATGGATCGTTCTGACCATTCAGGCTGTCGTGAAACACTTCTTCAGTTTCTGATTTAATACTAACTCCTATTGAGATGGAAACACCGAAAACATAGATCTAAATACAATAGCAAATCCTAAAGTGGTTTTGCCATATTCTTTGAGGTACTAAACCAACATTATCTGTAATATCTACTGGATAATTAAAATCCAAGTACACATGAAGTATAAATATACTACAGCTTAAGGTTCTCAGGTGTCAGGGTTTCAAGATTATTTTTATTCTTCACTTAACATTATTTAACCTTGTATTTTTATGCCCATCACTAGAAATACTTACGCTAAACTTCTAGTAGACACAAGTTTTTGACAGGATGGGTGTTACAAATACTGTATTACAGTAATATGTATGTTGTTTGCAGCACTATGTAGAATACATATATAAGTGAATTTTCAATCATCATCTAAAGTTCTGAGTAAATTTATTGGTTTCTTGCAATATTATCACTTACACTTTCAGAAAACTGTTTTCATAACTTTAGTTCCAACAACAGGGTCCTTCATATCATTAACCTGAACAACTACTGCTGTTTTAATATGTGCAAACAAGTGAAAGAGTGACAGGCTGCTAACATCAGGTATATAAAACAAAAATGAACATTTGATTTAAACATACCTTTCTTACTGCAGTTTTCACAAACTAAACCATGTAAGACAGAGTGAACCCTACCATTACCATTGATTAGCCAAAAAATATAAATAATAATTTAATATATTACCCTTCCCGAAATTTGACACAGTACATAACAAGGCTGTAGCTACAAGAAATTAATTCAAACCTTTAAAAGATGGTATTCTGTGAAGATTTTTAAAAGTCTCTACACATCTACTAATCCCTGAGAGTAAGCGATACTAATTGCTGTTCTGTTTAACAACTTTGTAAAGCAAACTTTTGACAGATAGGTGATGGCAATCTGCCACCAGTTCCCAAAAAGTGTCTGCTTTCAGTCACATCACTGTATTGACACTTCCAAAGGAAATTCGAGGTGCTTCTGGTAAAGCTAGTCAAAAGTCACCAAAAGTTTCAGCACCAAAACAATGGTGGCACAATATTTCGCACTCCTTATGCATAAAATATTCCCACAGACATCTACAGTATTTCTGGAAATAAATGCAAAACCAAGCCTCAAGCAAACATGTTTTGCAACCCCAAATATAGTGAGTTTAGAAATAGTTGGTGAAAAACTGCTTAAGCTTTAATTTTTTTTTCCTCCAAGTGCCTGTATCAACCTGTGGGCTGAAAGGAGTGGGAGACTAGAACATGGATAAGTTAAAATTGCACCTCATCACAAACAGGCTTCACTATTTAATAAAGATGTGCTTCAGAACCCCACTCCAAAGCAATACCAACCACAAACAAGATCTGTGCTACAGAAAGAACCTATTTTAAACCCCAGCAGTCAAAGCAGTGAGAGAGTGAACTGAGATGTGCTGTAATATTTATGCAGCCATTATAATGCAAATGTGTAAGGTATTAGAAAGGCTATTTGCATTGGTGCACAGGCCCTTCAGTCTATGTACAATGCCAACAGAAAGAACAATTAGGATGCATGCATAACAAAAAGCCTCTGACCACAGGGTAGGCAGGTCCACTGAACCGGATACAATATCTATGGGATCATGAGGGCTCCATTGGAAATACTGTCCGCTGGATCACTCCATACGTCGTGCTCATATGCAGAATACGAAGCATTTTAAGGCACAGAAGCCCACAGAGGATTAGCATGGTGAAAGTAAGAGCAAGCTACAAACAATTTACTGTGAGGACCAGTCGCATGTTTCTCAAGATGAACAACTGGGCTGAGGCACAGCTCACCTCCCCGGGGCTGCTCCTCTCTGCAAAACCCCAACACCACTAACAGACAAGTAGCAAACTTTCAACTATGCTAAAAAAATGAAAAATAAAAATAAAGAAATACCTATATACTTTCCTGTGGCAAAAAATACTCTCCAGCACATTTCTGTAACCAAAAGGGAGGCAGGTGTGCAAATTAACATCTAACGTACATCCACTCTGAGAATACAGACTACGCTTTGGTGGCAAAACCAAAAAGCAAACAAATATGTTCAAGTCTTTCCTTAATTTTTTTTTTTTTAAACATGTCCACCTTTACAGCAAAACAACGCTAAAGGAAACAAGTACATAGGCATGCCAGATTGTTTTAAGGAGTTCTCTGACCAGGCACCCTAGTATTTATCTACACCAATTCACAGCCTCTTAACATATTCTCAGGCTAATCAGCATGTCTACAGTTAGAGGATAGGCTCTGTTCTCATATGTATTTCTCTTGTAGAGCAATACAGATAAAGTACTACTTAAACTGCAACGATCTTAAAACAGTCTAAAATTAACTATGTGGTATAAAATCACTTTTTTTAAAAAGAAATTATAAACATTGCATAATTTCTGGTCAAAATACCACCATTACCTAGAGGTTAATGACAGAAAAAATCTTAGTCATTAAAATTCCCTTTTAATCCAGAGATCATTGTTTTGCTATACTGAAAATGCCTTTATTGAACTAAATTTGGTGTCGGAGAATGCCCAGATTTAATAGTACGTTATGTGCATTTCACAACACAGTCAAGCCCAAGCAATGCAGTAAAAAACAAGCAAATTAAGGTCAACGGCCAATACCGCAAACATTACCTGATTATTATACAACATGTTACATTTTATCCCGGTATGTTTTGTAACATAGCAAGACTACTGTATCAAACAGACTAGACTATGTCAGCCGGTACAATTTTAATGTAAACAAGGGTTCTTTTTATCTCTACAATCTAGTTACAACTGGCTGCTTAATCTTCACTACTTCACTATCTTCACCAGCCCTCTCTCACACACGCAGAGACAGAAATACCTCCTTTGAGATGCAGTTGCATGCAGTATAAATAAATACAAGGTATTACAACGACAGACAGGAAAGCGAGCCGCACTTCAATTAAAAGAGCACCCACAAAGAGGCCGCACAAAAAAAAAAATAAAGTAAAAAGCAACGAGCCTCAAACCATTTTGGGTGGGAAACGCCACTAGAGGAGCGGAGCGAGAGGGTACGGCGGGCTGGATGCGGGTGCACATCACCTGCTGCTACCCTGCACCCAGGCAAAGATCGCAGATTGTGATCCTTCTCCTTCATAACAAGCAGAAGATGCTTTTATAGCCTTAATTCAATTAACATGCACGAGCAGCACGCACACATGCAAGCACATACATCCACCTATTTCACGGTGCTGTATACAGGTCGGCAGCAGCCGGCTCGTGGGGTGACAAGCCAGGACCGCCACACACACCCCGCTTCAGCAGAAACACTCTTTTCTAGAAAGCCACAGCCAAGTAACAATCAATCCCAGGGTTTCCTAAAAGGCAAACGCACAGCAATCTTCGGAGCACTTAATTTCTCTACATAGGCTAAGCGTGCAGCAAGACAGCTGGAAAAAATACTCGTTGTCTAAGGGAATCCCTTCAATCACACAAAATCCTGGAAGAGAATACACCCGTCAGTGCGATTTAAGTGTCAACATAACAAAGGAACGCCCCTCCCAGCACCTCCTGCCTTACAGATATGTCACTCTGGAAAGGAAAAACTAGACCGGGAACAGCAGCTATTCGCAATCAGCACTGTTCATCAACCCTACCCTTGCCATCACCCCTAGGAAAAAATGTTGGGGATTGTTTAATATTTCTAGAAAGAACAGAATAGAGGGATGTGGCAGAAGACAGCCTCCTCTTTGAGGATTCCTTGGTATTCCTCAAAGGAAGGCTGTGGACACAGGGAGTGCTTTGTCTGGAATCATCATTCTGTATTACAAGATTATATATAAAATTAGTTTTGCCTGATGTACAGAAATCCTGATGGCTGACAAACATTAGCCTAAATTAAAAGGAATCCAGCTTCAAAGTACTAAAATAATCTCCCATTTTACTCATCCAGAGCAAAGAATAATTACATAGAAAACCAAAATAGTCAAACTCAAATCATTCAACAGGAATTAAGAGGATAAGAATGTTGCTAAAATTAAAATGCATGCATAACAGTGTAATAACAAATTTATAGGATACAGTAAATCTTTCCCAAAACCAGGCTAGGATTATATCAAGATCACCATACAGCATATGCCTGAAATATGGTTGTAAATAACTGTGACTTAATTTGACCACCACCTCCTTTAAGCCCTTGATTTTATAAATAGAAGCATCCAATAATGACTAGTGATTTAAAACAACACAGTATAGAAGGTAAAAAGAAGAAACAATAAATAGGAAGTCAAACATGCAAACAAGAAACAGTAGAAAATTACGACCCTGAAGGTAATTACTAAAACCATCTTAATTTCTATTTTGATAGTCAGAAAAATCCAGACCAAGTACTGCAGCAATGACAATACACACAATTACAACTCCTTGATGATGAATATCCTGCCTTGAAAGTGTCTGCACATGTGCAGAACTGAATAAAACATATGCTTCCATAATCCCATCTCAAACACATGAGTTAAAAATTACTGGTACTATTTCAGTACTTTGTAATTGTTTTCTCACACATTGTGACTTTCTAGTCCATGTCCATACCTGCTCTTAAACAAGCCGGTAAGGTCAAGCAGCAACACAGTTTCACTGAACCTGAGTTGTGCTGAATTTCTGTGTAGCTCACGCCCAGTCGCAATTTTAGTCAACACACCTTAGGAGGTGTTGGGAGGTTACTACAGTTTTTTAACCGTTTCCTAGAGAAAAATACGTGCAACTCGCAGAAAACACTTTCTACAGCCACAAATACACGCGGGAAGCTGTCACACCGCTTTCTCTCCGACACCTCTCCGTTTTAAACACCGGGAAAAACACCGGGCTAGGCAGGAAGGCGACGACTTTTGAAAGGAGATTCTGCCTCTCCTGCTCCATCAGAACTGGCACAATAAATACGTGGGGTGAAACAGGAAAAGAGCCTCACGCCTGTACGAGAGGGAGGGTGGGGGACAGCACTCACACAGACCGGGGCAGATGTAATCATTACCCTGAACGCCGGTAATCATTACCCTGAGCGTCAGAGCCACTACACACACGCGAAGTGTCTTAAATTTCTCTTCGCCAGCTCTCGGTACCGGGAGCTGGAGGGGAGGAGGAGAGGTGAGGCTGTAAAACGGAGCTTCCTCCTTTCTTTCTTTTTTGTTGTTGTTGTTGTTGTGGCGGTGGCTGCTCGATGCCATCGCCCGGCAGCACGGAGGAGCGGGGCAGCCCTGCCGCCGAGCCCAGCGGGGCGATCGGCCACCCCCGCCCCGCCGCTCGCAGCGGGCGGCCCCCGGCCCGGCCGGCCCCACCTGCCCCGGGCCCCGCGGCTGCCGGGCGGGGCTGCCCCCCGCCGGGGTACGCTCACTCACTCACTCACTCGCTCACACGCACACGCACACACACACACACTCGCACACACACACTCACTCACTCACTCACTCACACACACTCGCCGGGTGCCGGTGCGCAGAGCCCGGGCGGGCTGCCCCGCCGCCTCCCGCCGCCGACCCCCCGCGCTGGGGCGGTACGAGGGGCGCCCCCCGCGCGGTTACCTGCCACCCAGGCCCTCCCCGCCTTTGTGCCCGCGGCCTCCCGCCTCCCCCGCCGCCGCTGCCGCCCCCGGCCGCCGCCAGGCCCACCCCGCCCGCTGTCAGCCGCCGCCTCAGCGTGCCCCGACGCCCCCGGCGGCGGCGAAACCCCGCCGACGCCCCCCCCGGCCCGCCGCGGCCCCGAGCACCGGCCGCCCCGTACCGTGCGGCTCCGCCATCCTCCCGAGGCGCTGCTCGGCCCCCCCCCTCCCCGCCCGCCCCTGCCGGCCACCGTCTCTGCGCACCGAGCCGTCACGGGACTACCCCGCCCACAGACCTCCCGCGGCACCACGGGGGCGGGCGCGCCGAGGCGCGGGGCGACCGACCGCTTCCAGGTTACGGCGCCGCCGCCATCTTGGCGGCGGGCGGAAGTGGCCCGGTTGCCCCTGGCGACGGCGAGGCGGCGGTGGCGGTGGCGGGGCGGGGGGGCGCCTGGGGTGGCTGTACGGGCTCCGCACCGGCGGTGCGGGCTGCACGCCGGCCTCCCGCCGTCTGCATCGGCTTCCCGGGGCGGGAGCGGTAGCAAGGCGCGCTCAGGGCTCGCCGCTGTCTCTGCCGCTTGTCTTGGGGTCCCGTAAGCCCCGCGGGGCCTGGCCGCGGCCCGGGCCGCCCCGCCGCCGCCCCTCAGCGCCCACCGCTGCGGCTGTCGGGCAGCCTGAACAGGTAACCAGCCCTGCGCTGCCTCACACCGGGGCACCCGTGGCCGCACATCCCGGTGAAACCTTCCGTTGCGTCACCGCTGCGACACCGGGGAGAAACTTCTGTCAAGATTTCCTTGAGTGAGGAGGACGGCCCACCGCTCCGTGGATTACTGACCGCAGCTCATTACAGTGTTACAAGAAATAGGAACTATTTTCCCACCAGTCCAACTGTTTAACTGGAAAGTTTGTCCCCCGGGACAGACAGGGTCAGAAACTCTAGCATAATGAGTTCGTACAAAGTAGCTCTTCTCGCTGTTGTACGTGCGTGGCGCAGCTACCGCACTTCTGCTGCGGGTCACCTTTAGCTACTGAGGCGTTACAAAAGAGATGGACCAGGAGACTATGATGTTTCCATGTTTCTTCTACAAAATCGGGACCACCCCCATTTGGCACCTACTATAGCCTCCCACCGACGTGCTGACTACTCTTTCTGTAGGAGAGATCACAAGCTAAGCACAATCAAGCTGCCCTTGCAAGGAATAAGTGGGAGCCACAAGAAATGGCAGTAGCCATTCAGAAGGTGGCAACCGTACCTCTGCGTAGACAAATGCGCAGAAGCGTGACAGAGCACCTGTGATCAGTCAGCATTTGATTTCGGATGGAATTTAAAAGCAAGTTCTTTCACAGCTTGTTATAACAGATCTTTTGGTATTTTGCTGAGAAATGTTTAGCTTCTTTTTAATGCTAAATTCTCAGGCGGTTGCAATCAGTTTCCCTTTCAAGCCTAGATGGATGCTGCACTGCAGTAGTAGCTCAACTTTCTAAAACACATTAAAGCTAGTGGGAGTCTACTATTTGATCTCAGTAGTTGCTGATCTGGACTGGTCCCACTGGCTCACATTCGAAAGGAACAGCAGCCACCTTAGCAGTGTCAAAACCATGAGTAAATTTGGGAGCCATTTCCTACATCAGTTAGATCTAAGTATCTGGTGTTTCCATAATTATTTTTTTTTTTTAAACAACTTTTGACAACCATGGAGGCTAGTTTCAGTGAAACAAGACTATTCATATTCGATTATCTGGGTTCTGCTGGTTTCCTTCGTGTGATTCTGTGGCAAACCAGACAGTTCAATGTGGCTACACACTTTTTTTACTAATAAATGCTGGACAGCGTTAAAAGCAGAATTGGCTTTTCAGCATAATGGCTCACAGGGCAGAAACCAGGTGAAATTTCCTAGTGACAATATTTCTTACAATGACTTGATGTTTATTTGTTGCTATTACTCAGTAAAATGTTCAGTGCGGACAGTGCACCAATCCCCTACAAGACATGGAAATACATTTTGCCTTGAAAAGCTTGGAGTCTGAAAGAATTTTTTCTTATTTGAACACACACAAGTCTACATATAACTACCTCTTCTGTTTTAAAGACTATAGCATCTATTCACCACACATAGGGAGGATCTGAATGTTTTGTTGACTGTGTACTGTACCTTTACATTTCTCAGGCTCTTTGTGTGCAAAGTGCCACTGCCCAGTTGTTTTAGCATTGAAGAAGTATGTACAAAGGATACATGCCACGTGTACTCTGGTCTGTTAGAGATTTTACTTCTGATACTACTCATTTTGCTTTAAAAAATATGATCTGAAATCAAAAAAAAAAAAGTTACTTTATACTAAAAAAAAAATGCTTTGCTCTTTTCATGATGGAACATAACATTGGAAAGCTGATAGAAACCAGAGCAGGACAATTGTCACTAGACAAAGAATCCGCCAAGAAATTTGCACTGATAACTCCACCCTTCTGCTGCAATTCCTTAAATATGTCCTATGAGATTAGAGTGATACTACAGTAATACTTGTGTCAACAATCACAACTAACAGACATTTTTGCAAAGGCAGAATTCATACAAGATTTGGTTTTAATCTGCACAAATGGAGTAGTTAATTGTACACCCTCCTACTAGAGGATGGAGAGCTCAGTTCCAACCTACTCTCAGCCTCCATCAGCACTGTTTGTCCCCAAGTCTTTTTCAACACAGACCTGGCCCACTAGAAGGTGAGTATAAGAGTCACAATCCTTAGGAGTTCAGGGCCTCCGCATCAGGAAACTACACCGACAGGCCCATATTTATAACCTTGTTGTACCTCTCCTTCAGATAGACCCACAGACAGTGAGTTAGAGGTTCATCAGTCTCCATTGCCCCAGAAAACCCGTAGAACTGTGCAAGGATCTTGAATTACTGCCATTCATGCTGAAATGAACAGGAAGGGAAATATAATTAATGACCATTTCATAACCTACATGCGTACAGGTTCTGAATTAAGGTTTCACTGGCAATTTCATTTGGACATCGCCTAACATTTAAACGCTTGGCTTTGCAACCTTCATAATGTTCCTTTAACACCTGTAGCATCTCCTGTGTTCCTGAAAAGGGCAACTGTCAGTCCAGGACCACTGCACCTCCATGGGTCATCAATGGTGCTGGTACCTTTGTAAGCCCAATACACACCTCTGCCCCTTTTACTTAAAGAGAAACAGATAGCAACAGCAGACTGTTACCCTCCATCTAGACCAGCAGCAGAGGGGGGATGAGTGTTGGAATTTGGATTATTCAGTGGATTCGTAAGACCATTCCTAAGGCTATTTAGTATTTACACAGTTGTTTCAAGCATGTTTCTACAATGCAATGTGATTTATTAGGAGCTACCTCTTACACAATGAACTAAAATAAAGCAATTAATTAGTTAAGCTTGCTTAAGCTGACCACAAGATCAATCCAGCAACTTCAGAATCATCTTTGACTGAATTCAGATACCTCTGATATAATAGCCCCACTTGCCTTTTCTTAATTTAGTGGCTGCCAGACTAATGAATTGGCCCTTTCTCTCTTGGTCATGTGGCCTTTTCACTACCTCCTCCCAACTGTAAAATTTTTGTCATCTAACTACAAGAAAGCTCACTCTCCTCCCTCAGGCAGGCAGGCAGCTGCCGCCGCCTCATCCAAGGACACTCAATTCTAGTCATTTCTGTACTGCAGGCTGGGGCAGACAGCACAACAGGCAAATTCTTTGCTGGCTGAGCCAACGTGAAGGCCAGCCTCAGGGAAGCTCTGTTCCACTTCCAGCTCTGGGAGTCAGGATGTTCCAGCGAGCACATCCCGCTGTGCCCCTTTCCACCCGCCTGCCCCCCTGCTCTGCCCTGCGTGGGGCTGCCTCCTGCATCTCTCCCGTGGTACTCCCTTCCCTTCCCCTCTGCCTGTGCCTGACCTCCACTTTCAAGCATGGGGCACCTGTTCCTTCCCCAGGCTGTCTCTCCTTTCTTAACATCCAACAGGGCCTCCAACTTTGGTTCCCCAAGCCAGGTCCTAGTTCAGCCTCTTGACTGGTTCTTCTTCTCACTGCCTATCCCCCTGACATTCCTGTCTCTTTGTACTCATCTCCTTGTACTAGCAAACTGAATTCTGCTGTCTTCTGTCCCTCTCCTGCTGCCAGTTCCTTGCCAGCCAGTCGCAGCATAAAACTCCTCTAACTCCCAGTTTCACTTTCTTTGTGAATCTCAAATCTCCCTCTATCACATCTCAAACCTCCAAATTCCCCATCCTAGGTTTTATCTTCCTCTCATCTACACCTCAGTCTACCCAGACCTTCCTGCCTGTCGTATTCCTTTCCCTTCTCTTGAATCAGTGGTTTACCAGAAGTTTGGCTTCACTCTTAGCCAAGGGTTGCAATAGGCTTAGTTGTTCTGAGGAAGAGAAGCATGCTTAGAAGGCTGATCGCACGACAAAGCCCATTTCATTTTGTGAGCATCATACCGATCACAAAAATAGTGTATGCCTTTGCCATTGCTTTTCTGTCTTCCCCTTGAATGTCACCTTGGCTCCACTGCCTTTATTATGAGTGGCTGACAACAGATCCATCACATTGAAAACAGAGACTGCCCTACCAGAGCGAAAGCTTCTGCTCGGTGCGAGATGCTGTTGCAATACAAAGAAGGATGCAAAGAAGGGGAACCTCAAAATGTGGTTCTCTGTTGAAGGACTACAGTACACTAAGATGTTGCTATTTTTACTGTCTGTTCCTTTTATGTGTTCAGAGTCAGGCCTCCTTACTTGAGTCACAAGAAATTATTTTTGCTTTTTCCTCCAATTGGTTCTACAAAGCAAATGTATGATAAAAGGACAGAGTTTGATTAAAGTATACCTATGTTCTCAAAACCAAGTAGCATGATTTAGGATTGTAAAACTATCATGTAAAAAACAATTCTGGTCCTGCCAGCTTCAACTTTCAATCATTAGGCACCCATCTATGTCTGTCAGGCTGTTACCAATTTTTGGAACAGAATTCCTAGGTCTTCCAGGAGCTCTTCCAGCTGGTAAGGCAGGACATGACAGTGCTGAAACAGCACATCCAGAATGCTGTGCATGAAATTATTTTCTCTTACTTATTTGTATGCACATAAACTTTTTCAAGTATGTGCGGTGTCCTAACTGCCCCAGGGCCAGCAGTTCTTCACTTTAGTGCAAGGGAAAACTGAAAATCTGGCAGGCTACGGAGTAAGCTAATCTTCAGTTATACAAACAGAGAGTCAAACCAGTTCAAACAATTTATCTTTCAAAGTCAACACTACAAACAACAGAAACAAGCAAGAGCTTTTCCATTCACAACAGACAATAAACTGTATGTTTTTAGTGTAGATATTCTAGACAGGATAGTATCAGCTGTTAGAAACTCCTACTTTTCTCTACAGTGAAAGACAGGGCAAATTAAAGGCTTCAGTTGTCTGTATTTTGAAAGGGGAGAAAGGCTGGAATGAAAAACTCAGTTAAACTGAAACACATGCTGATTATTCCAGCTCCAGTCAGGCCATCCCTAAAGAAACCAACCTTTCTTGACTTCATTTCATTCTTCTGGTACTTGCAAATCCATTTCTGACATCCCAGGGTAACTCAGAAGGACAAAGCAGGATCTAACAGGACATCCCGTGCTCTGGTGGACAAGCTTCTCTTAGCTTGGGTCTGCAACACCCGAATTTTGGTAGACTGTGTGCCTACCAAGGACTAACCATGTCCAGAACTAACATAACTCCCACAACTAAGGGGCAAGAGAGGATGGGTATTCACAAAAGTTAGTTTGAATCTACAGAGGTTAAGCTTCCTCTGTAGTCAATAAGATAAGCCTGTGCTTAGGCACTCTGAATCATATTCTGAAGAAATCACTTTTTCCATTGACCTCATGCAGACCCTGGGGAGTTGAGCTTTCCAAGGGAAAAGCCACTTCCTCCCCAGGAAAGTGCATTCAAGCCTAAGTGGCCGTGGATTCACCAGCTTTTTGCAAGCCTCACATTGCTGCTGGACTGATGCTGCATAGATCTGCATGCCTGCCGGTGGTATAAGACATCTCCTACCATTGTACCTGTTTCACTTGGCTTTTGTGTCAGCCTTCTAAAACTAGCTGGCACCAACAATCTAGTATGGTGTGGCTTAGATTTCATTTACACTGCATGTCGTTTCATGCCTTCAAAGGTCCACAAAGATTAGTACAAGGCTGACTGGTATGGCACGGTATGTAGGAATGCAAGTGTGAAAGCAGCCCAAGTTTTTCTCTGCTGAACTTCATACAAGGGCATATCCTGCCTCCATTCTGCATAAAAGAAGGAGCAGGCTTCCACTTCCCCATTGTCCTCTCTGATCTTCCAGTCCTCAACAGCCACAACAGGGTAGCAGTGTAGCCTGTCCTTCAAAGAGAGAGCCTGAAGACAACCAGTTCTGTACTGTTATCACTTTTAGCTGATAAAGGTGTGAAGCCTCTCCCACAGTAGCTAAGAAAGGGGAAAGGTCTCTGGGAGTGGTGGCCCCAGGGAGGCAGAACAATTTTATTACATGTTTTTCTTAAGATTACTGTAAACAACTCAACTGTGTCCTAAAAGTGACTGGGAATGGCAGCACATCCGTAGTGAGTTGTGTAAAAAAGCCAGCTGCCCCATGCCCAGGCAAGTATCATTGCCAGCAGGTTAATCAAGGCCACAGGCAGAAGCAGTTTTACTCAGGATTATACCTTGTCACTGCTGCAAACTCCGCTGTCTGACATGTGGGAGAAGAAGAAGATCAGCTGAACAGGAGAGTCCCCAGGAAAACAAACAGCCAGCCCTCATTCACATTCTCACAAACAGGAAAAAAAATACTTAAAATATTTTAAAATTATTTAAAAGTAATTTGGAAAGGGAAAATTGAGTTGGAATAAAATATTTGCCTGTTGGTCTTAATAGCTGCAGCTCTGCTATCCATTTTCTCTCCCTCTTCCAGACTGTCAGCAAGGATTGAGTGTTCTCCTGGAGCCAGGGATGGATTTCCTGAATAGTGACAAATAGCAGTAAAGCCTGAAGTCAATTCCACAGTGAAATCATTATCTAAATTGCTCTTTCCTGCAGGAAAGAGATGGATGAAAAATAAAATAAATCAGAAAAAAGTATGAAATGAGTAATCTTACAGTTCAGTTACAGGAAGTGAAAAGAACAACCCCAACAATGATGCTGGCTCAGTCAGGGAGCCAGGCGTTATAGGGAGTACACCTGTAAAGAAAAAGTTCAGTTGAGGATTCCGGGGGGGGAGGGGGAAATAAACAACAGCCCCCCAAACCCCCTGAAAACTAGATCAATTCAGGTGTAGAATGATCTTCCAAAAGGACATCATGAAACTTGTGCCCGGAGACATGAAAACTAGAGCAGAGTCAGTGCGAGCAACCCTAATATTTATTATTATTATTGTTGTAGTGCACAGGAGCCTTGATCTTAAACTAGTGTGCGGCACGTTGTACAAAAAGAGTGTTCTGATTCAGAGACTGAAAGCTAAGTGTAAGACTAGAAAAATGACACTCATTTGTCACAGACGCAGGGAGCATGAGGAAAGAAAAGCAGTCAGTGTGCTGCCAAGTTTTTTTACAGGCCATACAGACAAGGAGAGAGCTCTGAAAGATTTTTCAACACACATTAATAAGGGGATGGTTGCAAGCCTGGGAGAATGTGTAGAGGTTTGAAACGGTAACAAGTAGGCAGTGGAACTGGTCATCACAAGCTGATCTCAGGAAAGAGCTGACATCCCAGTAATACTTCAAAACAGATGAACAGGGATGGGCTAGGGAAAGACGCATCTTGAAAAGGAAGGCGTGTGAGACATAAGAAAAAAGAGTGTTGGTGAAAAGAAAGAAGTGACACAGACAGAGCGACTGGCTAAGAACAGTCCTGCATTGTGAGGACAAGGGCTTGGTTATTCAAGAGTTTTCTTTCCCCCTCTTGTTTCTCAGGGGGAGGAGCGCTGTTTCAAGGGATAATAATACAATCATTTGACTGTGTTAAAAGATTTATGGCCTGATTTTACAATGTGTTAAAATATTGATTCTCTTTCTAACATATGCTTTAGATATTGACATTATTTTTTCTATACAGAAGACTGACTTCTGCATACAAAAGCTGGGACTTCATAATAGGATCCAGCGATGCTGGGTAAATACAAAGTGACGTAAGTGAAGCACAAGTCTCAGATTTTTTCCACTCAATTAAATAAAGATAGCAAGAGAGACACTGAGCAGTGCATGGCGGTGAGAAGCTGGAATAATTAAACAATAATTTGACAGACAGTGCATTTACGGGCAATTACAGCATGCCTCTGCTGGCACTTTAAGGCACAAGGCCAAAGACTTAAGCGATTCAAACCACACAAGTAGAGCAGTAACCTTCTAGAAATGCCAGTTTAGAGCATCTGGCTTGGGAGCCCAGAATGGGGCCTATACGTAGCAGTAGGACAGGCAGTCAGGTCTCTGCATTTACCGGACGCTACTACTAGAGATAGAACAGGAAAAGCAGATTGTCAAAAAGCTGTTTCTGCATCCCTTGGATAATATATCTCCAGGCACTTTTACATACGTAGCAGCGAAAGACAAATCTTCGCACTGAATAATGATGTCTCCTTCTTGCCTTGTGCGTGCAGCTTGAGGATACCACTGCATCAGACAACGACAGATTTAAAATAAGTATATTCAGAAAGAATCACTCATCTGTCAACTCCCTTCCAAAAACAAGGACTGGGTTAAACACCAAGCTATCAAGCTTCAGGCTCTGAAGGCATTTCTGATTTCCTCAGGGAGTCACACCAGGCTTTCTGTTCCCCGCCTTACCCCACCCAGTAAACCCAAACCACCTTCCTCCTCCTGTCTCTGAAGAAGATGGGCTCTGTATCCCAATGTACCACTCAGCAGCTCAGGGGGACAATTGCATGAAATCTGCACATGGATTTTTTGAAAGCATCGGTATGCATTATTCAACGCGCCTCACAGTCATGCTGGTACACTACATTTCTGACCTCGTCAGCATATACAGAGGTGAAACAAGCTCTAGAATTTTAGAAAAGAAGAAAAGAGAGAGAGAGAGATCAGCCTGGAAAACAAACACAGATCAGGTGGTGTTAAAAGCTTCTTAAACTGTCAACGAAGTATTTACTTAACCTCAGAACAGAAAATCACTTTCAAGATGGGTAAATCTCATGAAAGTGGCTTTATTTTTAAACACCCCATGTCTGGAGCTACATGATTATACAGGACTCTGAACCAGATTTTTGTTTTTAAAGTAAGGACTTGATTCCAGACTTTCTTGTCATATGAAAAAAATGGAAAACATAAACTTGAAAGGCTCAAAAAGCAGAAGGAAAATAAAAAGCATTTAAAATGTATAAAGACAAAAACCAAGCCTCATAAACAAATGGGACTGGCAACATTGCTTCACCTAAATGCTTATTCTTCTACTTAGGAGATGCTTCTCAAGATTTAAAGTAAATGTTGTTTTGTATCTGCTGGGCTTTCAGCAAGCGGCTGCCACGTTACAAAAGTCTCTGGATTCCAGCAATGCACATCTCCGCTGTCTGCTGCATTTGGAGTATCTGGGAAGAGGAGGAGGAAAACAAGCTTATCATTTATAAAATTATTGCTGGTTTTGTGGTTATGAGGCTTTCTGCAGTGTACGAGAATAACTTGTTTGCGACATCCGTAAAACAAGGATACGCAACCTAGAGCACGTTGTCCTCTCCGTGGATACCACCTTCACACTTTGACAAATAACATTGGGATTTATCCAAAGGTCACATCTCAGGACTTTAGGAAGCTGCATGCCATGGGGACACAACTTGAGACCTGGGCATCATTATGCTGTGCACAGGGACAGTCTTGTTCAGCCGCATGGAGTGGCACCAAGATGATGCACTGACTCAGCACAGTCTCACTGCAAGAGCATGGTGCTTTTCCCAGATTGAAGGGTTTTGGGAAAGTATTTCAGCTTTCTAGCTATTTCTGGCAATTGGAAAGGCCTATGAGAGAAATGAGTGTATGTTTGAGCACATGACCCCAGAGGCAGAAAATGGCAAAAACCAGTATAACTACACTTTCTTTAGTGGAAGAAAAGATACTGCTGCTCATCTGTAATTGGAAAAGTTACATCTTCTCTTGTTGTTCCTCTTCCAACAACACAAGGGAAACTAGGTCCTCTATGCCATGTTTTCCCTTCCTCTCAATTATGACTACCACCACCCTAGTGAATAAATACCAGCCTTACTCAAAGCTAAACCCATTCCTGTTTTTAAGGCGCTTTGAAAAGTATAATATTAAGCTGCAGACAATGCCTGTGCCTCTCTCCTCTCTCTCATCCAGTCCTGAAAGTGGTAACTGTGTTTTTTCCCCAAAGGTAAGAGGTGTCTTTAAAGCAGACTTACTAGAGACTGTCAAAAACAATCTCCACAATCACGCCTGTCCCAGTGCTATCAGCTTTCTAGACAGGCTGCCAAGCTGGCATTTGACTAGCTAAGAAAATGGATTTAGCACACGATGCCAGATTCCACTTCTCAGTGACTAAAATGCTTGAGTAACAAACTGAGTTGACCATTGTTTCTTATCACCAAGCAAACAAACCCCGTTGGCAGGAAAACCGTGTTTGGAAAGTGATTCCCTACATGACTGAGATGGGCTCTTGTTGCTACAAATGCCAATCCTCACATAATGCTGGACTCCAGGTGGTCATTGGCACTGTGAAGGACACTGTCAAAAAACCCAGCCTGCAATTTGATTTCAATGTCTTGCTTTCAGTTCACCTCCTGTTGCTCTGCAGGCCATGTTCATTACCACAGGAATAACTTTTGGTTTCACAGTGCAAGATTTTCAGTCATAACTGACTGTCTTTTGCATTCATCTTTAGTCATAGCCATAGCTGAGATGCTGGATCAGTTTTTAAAATCCAACAACCAACCAACTACCAAATTACTGATCGGCAAATTGCATGTACTATTCAAAATGCCCTGGTCTACAAACATCCACAGTCTTCATAAATCAGTCCCTAGTCCTTTGCCTTCCAATCAGTGCAAAATACTAATTGACACAAGGTGTAGGCACACCAGACAAAAGAGCTTTTCCCATTGAAATCAGTGGGAATGCTTCTGTGCACTTCAAAGGGTAGAGAAGGATGTCCCAAGGGAGCACGTCCATTTTATACCCTCATCAATGCCAACCTTCTGACCTGAAAGTGGAAGATGTGAATCACAACAGAAACAGGCCCACTTCTGTGCTGCCCTGGACCAAACCAGAAGTGTTATCTTTGGCTGACTCCACAACAGGCAGGAAGGACGAGACCAACTCTCACCCTCTGCAGGTTCTCTGCTGGCCTCCAACCCAACAAGCAGGCAAGACTTCAACCGAGGTGGAAGCGGGCTACCTGAGGGACCGTTGGTTTCCTACTCTAGGTTGTCTTAGAGGAAAAAGGAAA
The DNA here is from genome assembly GCF_011004875.1 of Balearica regulorum gibbericeps. Taxonomy (NCBI): domain Eukaryota; kingdom Metazoa; phylum Chordata; class Aves; order Gruiformes; family Gruidae; genus Balearica; species Balearica regulorum. Next base: position 11,381,932 of record NC_046190.1, read on the forward strand.
TAGATCTGGAACAATGCAGAGGCTTTAAATAACTATCAGAGAGGTGCCATTTACTAGAAGTTAAACGTTTTATCACGAGTCTCCCAGCAAACCCAAGAGCACCCTGGATCCCACAGCCGACAGGTTCACAGCGCGATGCCTGAGCTCGCAGAGGGAAGCACGTGGCCAGCTGCATCAAGACAGAATGGAAAAGAATGATTAGCAAAAAATCATTTTCTCCCTCATTTTAGTCATCCACGGCCATTCATCCATCCTGTGCGGCAGAAAAAAGCAAGCCCCCAGTCTTGGAACAACTAGAGGAACTATCACCTGCTAGGTTAGCCCGATTATGACCAACTGTCAATCCCCGCGCCAAAGCCGAGGCAGACAATGTGTGTGGGGCACACAGGCAAGCTTATTAACGAAATATAAAATTACAACACATCCCAGAACTGGGGTGGTGCTGGGGCATCGCACAGACACAGACACGACGAGGTGAGCTCTCTCAGCTCTCCACCGACCCTGAGCACATCACGGCTGGGGATTTCTAAGTGGAGCTGCTACTGAGCAGCAAAGGATCCTCAAGACGCGAACCCAGCGGTGATGGGGATCTCAGGTGCGCTGGCTGGTCAGGTTTGGCGACACTTCAGCCCTCAGCCTTTAGAAAGATACCGGCTTTTACTGCTGTTTACGTTTCAAACAGTAGCACGATTCACATGGCAAATCTTGAGGCACTGCTCGAAAAGCAAAACAAGGAACACGTACACCCTGCCCAAGCCCGTCTGCTGCACGGTATCTGCTGCGGGTTTGATTTAAAAAAAAAAAAAAAAGCCCCAAACCCCGAATTTCCGGGCCAGGAGGAGCGCAGACCCGGCGGGGCGGGGCGGCCCGGCGAGCCCCGGCAGCCAGGGCGGGCGGGCGAGCAGGCAGCGGCACGCCGCAGGGCCGACAGGCCCGCGCAGGTTTAACGGCACCGCCCCGCCGAAGAGCCGCGGCGCGGCGGGCAGCTGGGAGCTGCCGCGGGGGCCCGGGCCCGGCCCGGTCTGCCTCGGCTCGGCTCTGCGCGCTCCCACCGGACCGAGCCAGGCCGCGGCCTCCCCACCGAGCCCCCCCCACCCCCCCACCCCGGAGCAGCCGGGCTCCGCATCCTGCTGCCCGTTGCCCACACAGGACGCCGCCCCGCCCGGCCCCGCGGCGGCTGGCGGGGATCCAGCAGCCCAGCCCCGCTGCCGGGGCGCAGCCACAGGGCTGCCCAGACACAGCAACTACAGTTCCCGGCGTGCAATGCGCCACGGAAAGGACTACACTTCCCACCGCGGAGTTGGCCGTCCATCTCCTGTCGCACCCCAAGGACTACAGTTCCCAGCATGCACCGGGGTACCGGGGACGGCCGCAACGCCGGATGTGCGGGCGCCGCGCCGCGCAGGCAGGGACTTGTAGTTTCTTGGCGGAAGGCGTGCGTTCCTCTCAGCACCGCGCCTGCGCGCCGCCGTGCGGGAGCAGCCATGCCGGAGGGGCAGGCCGCGTTTCGGGAGGTGCTGCCCAAGCAAGGTACCGGCGGCGGGCGCGCCCCCCGGGCAGCCGGCCCGGCCCTGTCGCTGACGCACGGCCTTTTTTCTCCCTTCGCAGGGCAGCTGTCGGTGGAGGACGCGGCCGCCATGGTGCTGTGCAAGCCCAAGGTGCTGCCCCTCAAGTCGGTGTCGCTGGAGAAGCTGGAGAAGCTGCAGCGGGCGGCGCTGGAGGCGGCGCGGCCAGCCGAGGGGACCCCGCCGCCCCGGCCCTAGCCCCGGGGAGGGGCGGAGAGCACCGTGCCCTGCGGTGGCCGCACCCGCGACTCGGAGGTACCCGCTTTGTAAGGGAGCTTGCGGATTAAAGGCTGGCTGAGAACGCAGGACCTGCTGCTGGACTGGGGAGGCGGGAGGCTCCTTTTCTGGCGTTTTCCCGTAAAATTGCCACGAAAGCGGCTTTAGGCGTGGCAAGGCCGGCAGGTAGCAGGGCCCCGGTAGGCGCCGCTCCAGGGCCGGGCAGGAGGCCAGCTACACAACCCCGCCGCTCGAACGGCGGCTCAGCGGGCTGGCGCACCACGTTCCCGGCCCTGTCACAGCTACTACCGGCATTTCTGAACACGCACAACTGAAAAACGCAAGGGAGCAGGAGGGTCTCCACCGTGCTGCTGTGAGGGTCTTCCCCAGACCCGCCTGGGTTCTAGAGAAAGGCCTTGGCAAAGCTGCTGTGCATAGACGCATGCCGAGTATCTCTGAGCCAGCCTGGACCCTCCTACGCAAGTCACTGGTTTTCAAAAACGTGTGGTAAATACTTACCCTGAGTTGAATTACTCAGTGCTCTTCTGCAGATCATAATACAAAAGGGCAGTGTTAGATATACAGCTTAATTGTGCACATTTCAAAGATTTGAACACAAATTTGTTCTGTTAAAAAAAAAAGCCAGAAAGGGGAGCTTCACAAAAAAATATTTTTAATATGGTTTACCAGAACTTTTCCAGTTACATAGAAAAAAAAAAAAAAAAAAGACAAGTTTGGTACATGGGGCTAAAACCAACCAGTGTTCTCCCCGAAACAGATGAATTAATCTTATGACCCAACTCCATTTTCTTGGGCTCTTTAAAACAAAGAAACAGCTGTTTTTCCTCCCAAAGCACAGTATTTCTTCAGCAGCAATGAAAATAGGATCATAGCAGCTTAACTTGACCCTTCTATAAAGCTTTGTATAAACCAGTGATTTTATGATGACAACACTGTCCTTGAAAGAGCGAGCGGCAGTCAGACATCGATGCAAACATGGAATGATTAGGTCATAAACATATGGCACTTAAGATAGCTTATTTGAAGGCACCACCACAGCAGAGTGGCCACTTGTTCTACTATATGCCCAAAGAAAGAAGTTTTCTTTCTGAAATTTATAAAACTATTTAAAAAAAACGATTTGTACCCAAAACATGTGCTTTTAAAAAAATATGAACTGTGCTAAGCAACTCTTAAAATTTTGGTATATGTGTATACATATATACATACACACACCAAAAAAGCATGCGTGTTTGTATATATATAGATCTCTATTTTCCCTTTAAACTTCTAAGGCTTCAGGAGTTGGCTCTCACATTCAGTAGCTTTCTAGCTTAAGACGACCTCCATCTCCTTCGCTCACAAAACGCTTTCTGCCCCTGTAAGAAAGGAGAAAGTATCTTTTCAGTAAGTTCAAAGTAGCATCTATTGTGTTTTATTACCTGTCGCTGAAAAGAATCTTCTCTTGGCCTCAGGAGTCAAATATAAGGTGTGCAAGTTCAGCAAGATTAGCTGACGTTGTTGATCACTGGTAAATTGCTTAAAATGCAGCTGAATCTTACAGCTAGCTTTATTTGCAAAAAGCTTTTAAAAAACTGCATTGTCAAGTGCTTTCTGCTTTGCTCACCTTATAATGTTCACACTTGCAAAAGATGCCGTTTGAAAGCCTAGGAATGGTGGTTTTCTACCCAAAAGTGAAGTACAGAAGCCAAAAATGCCTCTCAGTGTATTAATACTTGATGACTTTCAACCCTCCCATACCCCAAACCTGCAAAACATTTGACACCAAGATACACAAACTCAATTTTACATCTAAAGTCCACAAATAGAGGCTGCTTTTGATAGAGGCACGCACATTTCAAAACCTGAATTTATCGCAAGCTGTCAAGATGGTTTAAGAAGCCTAACAGAACACCCAAACTGGAAAAGATCTAATCTAATAGGATTACCTATATGTAAATTGTGATCAATAGTTTTAACATAATACTTAAAAAATTACACATATTCCCCACAGGAAATAGAACTTAAAATTGTACTGTGACCAGTAAGGACACAACAGAATACTGAATAGCTACAGTTCAAACAGCATTTTTCATGCTATGAGTAAGTAAACAGTAACAAAACAAGAAGCAGTATACAAACCACACAACAGACAGATACGAAGGGATCAGGCATGTAGAATTTATTCCACATAAATGTCCTATTCCCTTTGACACAAACATTAGCATTGGTTGTCTCATCTTAGAACTCTATTCCTGCCATTTGGTATGTTTAAACCATTGCTTAAAAACATTATTTTTTTTTTTTCAGTTCTTTTTCCACTGTAGTTGACAGTTTTCCACTGTCGCTGCATGGATCATTGTGACACCTCAACCTTCCATCTCGGCACTGCACTGATCTCTGCCAAGCAGATCAGCAAAACAGAGGAGAGGCAGGCCTTCATCCTCTGGAGAGCACAGCAGCATGCTGCCTGGGACCCACCAGAGGCTTACTTTCCTCAAGTATTTATCCCAGCCTCCAGGTTTCACATCAGTGCAGCTTCTTAATAAACTTTTTACCACTCCAACCCTCTGTTTCTCCATCCTCCCTAGTTTCCAGTTCCAATCTGTAATACTTTGGTCATGAGATCCTGCTTTCTGTTACCTACAGTGGGGACAAAAAGCAGTGCCTTCAGCTGTCTACAATAAAACAAGTACCTTGAAGGACAGAGGTCTCTCAGTGGTTTGGAGATAATTCCAGCCTGAAAGCATTCCTCTACAAACCGCTCAAGCACAGAATAGGAGTGTGGCACGTCCAGGTTAATATCTGGGATTTCACGGTAAACTCGTTCATAGCCCTGCAGTGTAAGAATTCAATCATGATCTGGTTATTCTATGATTACAAAATTTTAAATTACCCTTTTGCACTCAGAGGATTTATTTCAATATAGCTTCATGTATACTATGGACAGTTTCAACAAACCTAAAGCAAAGAAGCTGTAAGTCAGTGGAAAAGCAAGGTATAGTACCAGCAAATACCATGGTATTGCACAACTACCTATCTACATAAAAACACCAGCTGGGTTTTTAACTTCTTTAGAAGCCAGAAACCCAGACAGTACAGAATGCGTATGTCAGCCTGGCTGCTATTGCATGGGTAGTAACACAAGGAAGAGAAGTTTCTTCCATGTAAATGAATGAAATGGGGCCACAAATCTCGACCACAACAGTTTATGCAGTAAGGGAAACACTGGTGACACACAGAGATGACTTCATCGCTTCCCGCCAGCAGTATGGCTGGGTGAATTTTCACACAGGTCTGTGTGGTACCTAGTTTGCCGTGGGACAGAACAGCTGTCCTATATTCATATCTAGAAGCAAAGCCATGGATGATTCCAAATGTGTAAAATATTAGCTGCTCTAACTGACATTTGTAATTAGGTGGGTCCTTATCGTACTTCAGTTATGAAGCACTACTAGATAAAAAGAAAAAATTATATTTAAGACAAATTAAGCTATATTGCAGCATTTTATATTATTATTTTAATCACTCAATTGCATAAAAGCAGTTGGAAATCTCTGACTGAAGATTCAAATATTCTGAACCTTGCAGTCCTACAGAGACCTACTGCTTGGAATTCATCTGTACTTCTTCCAGTACATGATAAGTATTGTACGTATATCAGTGACAGATTATTTGCATGGCATACAGAATGAACACAGAGAATTTAAAAAAAGTAGCAGTCAGCAATAGACTACAAATAGTACTTAAAAGAAGGTAAAAACCATACAAATTTTGGAAGACCTTACCCAAAATTCTCTAAATGCCACACTTACTCTTTTCATTTGGTCCACAGTAATGACAGAAGACCTCCACAGAGATTTCAACAGATCCAGTATCATTTTAAAGGTCTTTTCTCCAGTTGACTCCAAAACCATCACAATAGCCTAGAACAAATCATGCAGGTGTTTTAACTAAAAAGAAAACAGTGGTCCAAGTACATGTTGTGTAAGCATATGAGGTGTGAAAAGGAGTGAATGCATTATTAGGCATTTTCTGGGGAGACAAGTTACATGCACTCACAATTTCAGTATATTATTATTTGAAAAGAAAAATTGATGAAAAGTTATTAGGATAAAGTTAAAAGGTATGGAAAACCAGAAAAGACTGGAGAGTGAAAAGTATTGCCTTTCTGGCTCAGGTTTGAGAGCTACATGACTATATCCATATGGTTGCTACAGTACAGATGGCAATTAATTTTGTGGAATTAATTTTGGTTCTATGATTATTTTGTATCTGTGATTTTAGAAGAATGTAGAATTTTAAAAATCTACAAATCTCCACACTCCCCATCAACTAAAAGGATTCTGTGTTTATGTCGTGAAGGAATTTTCTAAAAGGAGTCCATTTACTGAAAAGAAAATTTATGGAATTTTGGGTGTTCGCCTTTATTGGTAAACAACCATTTCCCAATTTGGCAGATAAAAGAGAACAAATGGGAACAGCCTCCCAGATACAACAAAGATCCTTCTCTTATATGGTCTGGTTCTGAAATATCTCAGAACTTTTGTAAATGTGCTAGACAGAACAATTCCACCCTGAAAAGGAAGCTCTAGAATTTAACAAAAACAGGTCACATCCATTAGAATACCCAGATATCTGAAACTAAAAGGAAATAAACACCAAAACAAAGTACGACTTTTTGCTGCAATTCCTCAGCAGAAAATAAACTGATCTCTTCTTTTTCAGAAATAATCTGAATTCAAATATTTACCCAACAAACAAAAATTATTTCTGGATCTTTCCAGAGTTAGCAGCAGCTTACTTGTTGAACAATGTGCACGTTAACGAGCACACAAACCATTAACTTTACATGAAATGATTTAGTTATTCAAATAATATCGGAACTTACAACTTGAGCTTCAGATTCCAGTTATATTATTTGCATGCCCACATCAAAATAAAACCAAACCTGTTGGTATTACTGACAATTATTAAAGGGACTTTGATTTCTCCTTACTTCATACACAAGTTCATGGTGAAAATGGGGTACTTCCAGTTCCTGAAGGCTACGTTCAACTTCCAGTACATCTCCAGAAAGTAAATACTCTTTCAGCAACATATCAATCTATTGATTTTTGAAACAAACAAAAAGTCCAAGACTAATTAGATACAAAATTTAAAAGCTGTCAAATGTTTTGATAATCTGCGATCAACCCAGCAGCAAGTTCCTGAAACTTGCTGCTAAAGTTTTTTATAAATGTAATTAAACTGAGACATTATCAGCAACCTGAAACACAGTGTAAGCCAAATACCTATCCACAGCGTTAACAGACACACAAGCACCAAAAACACTGCTTTAAGACGCACCATAAAAGGTTAATATGAGTACGATTAAGTTTTATCTTCTCCCCTGAACTACTCCTTCTCCTATCTTGTTACTCCCACGACTTAGAAATTATAACATGACCTTTTCCTTTAAACCTGCCTACTTCATAGCATGGATCTCCAACCATTCCTGTTTCTTCCTCTCTTTTTGAGTTATTACAGTGCTTTTAATCAGTGATGCCAAAAAAATAGTAATAGTTTATCTAGCTTAGCCAGTTTCATCTTGGCTCTTCTAATTACTTCACCACTTTATATTGTAAGCTTTTAAAAAACTAAGCGCTTAAAATTTTGCTTAAAGCAAAAATAAATGTATACTTGCAGTACAGAATATGTACTAGCATGTTCCCACCACTGACAAATACTACAAAATCAACAAAATTACCTATATCAGTTTTTAAAATACACTTTGTAAAAATAAATTTAAGAAAGAAGCCAAAACACTCAAGACATCATTTTGCTACAGGATGTAGGTATCCCTTTGCTCCATACCAAACAAGATAAGCTCTAAAGAAGAGTTTTGTAGAAATCAGCTACCTCTTTAACAAGGTGTTTCACAGACTGCTGGCCACCTCCTGACCCCCACACGTTGTCTATACGCTTTCCACCCTTTGTCATACTCAGCAACACAGTAGCTCGGTCCAGTGCAGCTCTAGAAAGCAAAGTTGGTGGTTTTTAAAAAGTTTTCTAATAACTACATTAAAAGGCATCTGTAACTTCCCCCAGTGCCATTCCTTTTTGGGGAAAAGGACCAGATCCCTGGGAAGAAGTCAAGGTCAGCAATTCCATGGGGACATCTGGATCAAGAAGCCAACAAGCTAGCTCCCCACATTCTCTTTCTGCCACCTTTACACTGCTGGTTACACCATGCTAAGGACAGGTAACAATCCTGTGATGGTAGCAGATCTGAAACATCTTCACAAGAACGAACTTCGTATTTTCTTACGCAGAGATGGATTGTATCTGGGCTCCTCCAAGAATGCAGCTTGGCATGTATAACTCAAACAAAAGAGGCCTGAGTTGCTTCTGCGCTGAAGAACAGCTTTTCTACTGAAATACTATTTTCTGTTTGGGTCTAAAGAATTATGAAATCTTGAGATTTAAGCCAAAACAGCACTTCAGAAGGCAAACACATAGTTGCAAAAAGATGGCATGAACTAGGGAGGTTTGCCAGTTCATTGAGAGAAGAATGAAAAAGGAAGGTGAAAAAAAGGAATCTCAGATCCATTTAAGCACCATCCAGCTAAAGGAGGAACAGTTATCCCAATCCTCATACTGGGCACTAGCCAATAATAACTCTATTCACTAAGATTTAATGAGCAGAAAAGACTGGCCAAGAAACAGCAAAGGCAGCAAAGCATCCCAGATGTGCAGTATGCAGGCTACAATCCTTCAAATCACAGGACACGTTTGTTTAACTGACAGACAATTTTCACAATTTTAACCATCAAGTTAGGCAGCTCAGCATTTCCCTTCCTGCTAAAAGTACCCAACTATAAAGATTACAAATGGAGCTTTTAGAAGCTTCAAGATTTCAGCACCTCCGTATCAAGCCTGAAATACACTTATGGGGGAAAAATAATAAAACCTGGCTAGTTATTAAAATGTCTCCCTTTGTCAGAGATCGCACCTTCAAACTTCTCACCCTGTCATGGAGAACAATTACATTTCTTAATGAATAAAGCATTACAGAGAAGGTCTGGGAAAGCACTGCACAAGCTTCAAACCTTTATAAGGCAAAATGGTTAATCCCTTGTGTATTTCACAGCATATTTACAGCAGCTGTCCTGATGCTATATTTACTCATTAATCACATTAAAGCTTTTTCTAAAGACAAAACCTTCTATAATCACTTCTTGTTTCAGCTCATTTTTTTTCACCCTCAAACATAAGCTGGAAAACAAACCTGACAAACTGAACTCAAACGTATTAATACATTTTCAGGCATTTTCAGTATTTCTCCTGTGACCTGAGTCATTTTGGATTTTGTTGCTGCTGTTTTTACAGACTTTGTGGGTTTCTTTTTCATTATTTTAAATTAAAAGTTACAGAGAACCATGATTTATCCCGATGCCCTGAATTCCTGATCATCTTCAGCATTTGGAATAGAAAACTGTAGCTAAATAAAACAGAAAGTTACCGAGCTTGGATACAATCCACAGTGCCTTTGTAGCCATCTATGTAGGTATTGCTTAGAACCCCATCTCCAACAGCTCTAGCAATAAACTGGCCCACCAGCTGCAACAAAACAGAAGCATTTTTAATTAAATACTGAATTTCTAAGTAGCTCTAAGTAGACAATTATAATGTGCTTGGTTTTCAGATTTTATTTAAATGAGCCATCTCAATGTAAAAAACCAGCCTGGGAAAGTGGTAGGGGATCAAGACGATCCATAGATATTTTTCAAAATAGAGAGTCTATTTCAGTTTACTTGACCTATTTAAGCCACAATTTAAAAGAAAAAGCTTTTGATTACCAGCATAAAACTTGACAAATATACCTGTGGTGCCCTGGGAGAATCCAACACCAATTCAGGTAGTTCTTTAAGCAGTCTATCAAAGGATTTTTCCACATCATTTTTGCTTACTACTGTCCCACAAAGGTCAGAGATAAGCTTAGATGTCATTTCCCTGTGGCTAGCCTTCCCCTCTAATGCCAAGGAAACAGCCAGCACTGGCACACTGTATTTCATTTCACCAAGGTTTAAATCCTTCAGCATCTCCTAAATAAGATTTGAAAAACAAAACAGATTAAGATTTCGTAATTTTTATTATATCATATAAACACATTACAAATATATAAATATTTATATGCTTATAGTCATATATTTACATATATGCTTCTGCTCATGTAATTTCTATAACTGCTTAGGTATTCTTACTGCACATTTCTTACCAACATCTCTATACACTCATTTATAGCTTGCACCTGGATTCCCTTGTATGCTACAGGTTTGCTCTCTAAAATAAAGAAGTAAAAAGGCATGCGACATACCGAAACTTCATTAGTATCTCCATGTTCAAAATACTCCTGTATGATTGGTGTTAAAGTTTTTTCAAATGCTCTTTCATCCAGAGGTAAAACTACTGTTTCATAGACACAGTTCTCCTATTTTAAAAGACAAACAAAAGCATATACCCTTTTGTAAACAATACTGTCTCTTCTTATATTTTATGCAGTGCTAATTGCATCAAAATATATCTTCTAAATCCTTAATGTTTTAGTCTTGGTAGTCAGTATTCTCCCAGAAAACACCAGATTACATCTCTACCGTTAAAGTGTGGACAATGCTGGCTAAATGTCATACTTCATATACTTGGAATTTACTGTTAGCTGAGTTTCACTGAAAGGCTGAATTTACTGTTAAACAATGGTAAACACTCCAAACTGTTCCTAGGGTTCTGCTGACACCACGTGAACACAGAGATGAAGCGCCCATGTACTGAGGGGATAGCGACAGAAACTCCGGTCCCAGCCCGGCAGTTAGCTGTGCCACAGCACAAGGTTTAACTTTCAGCACCTTTCCCTGCAAGTGGCACTCCAGTCCCTGACAGCAAGCCTGCCTCTTTTCTCTCTTCCTTAGTGACTGCGTGACCAGACAGGTGATAGCACATACGAATCAGAGAAAAGGCATTTTCAGAATATTTGTGAGTGAAGACGTTCCCCAAGGGGGAAGAAGAATCACACAGCAACCGTCTCCTGTATAACCCAGTCTCCAGAGTTCTAGTATGACCAGATCTCCCTGCCATAATTCAGTTCCATACTCCTCACAGACTACAGAAGTAACATTCAGAGCAATACTACAGATCACAGCAATCTGAGCAAAGAAGTTTTCCAACTTATGTGTATTGGAAAGAAGCTTTCCATGATCAAGAAGTGTAGCAGCAGTCCAAAAGCCTATCCTTCCATCACATCAGTCTCCATTACAGTCATAGAAAAGCTAAGCATACAGAAGTTCCACGGAATATTCATTCTTCATTAAACTTTCTTTTATGCACTCATCAGCTATTTAAAATTAAGCTATCTCTCTTAATGTGAAGTGTTGAATTGCAGGGAAAAAATTGATACTGGAAGAAGGTTTTCATACTCCCATATACCATCCTCTCAGCAGCTATGGCTACAGCAAACAGCCTCTGCTCAAAGAACACCACCATTACTCTGCTTATGTTATACAGAATTTACTTGTGGTTTCATGATTGTGTTGATCTCAGAGACTTTAGTAATTTTGTTTGTAATCAGTATTTCCTTTCCTCAGTGATTCAATGTCATAAAGCACCCTCTGCCCAACAAATTTTACTTTTTTCTCCCGATAATATGGCTGTAAGGTACAGTCTTCCACAACATTTTCTAAATAAATACATGTAAACAAAATATCCAGGCTATCAATGTTGCACTAGTTTGAAGTGTTTATACCAAGTAGATACAAGACATTGGGAATACAGGGAAGAGAAAAAAACCATAAAGGATACTGTCCCAGACTAAACTCCCAACCTGAGAAAGCCTGTGTTGCGTTTTTAACATGGTGCCTGTTTGCAATGTAGAGCAGCACTGCAACATTCACCTCCGTGGGAACCAGCAGTGAACACCACCCTGAGAAAAGGGTGCTGTCTAGTCAGGCACAGAAAGAGGGCTCATGGGGTAAGATTTGTGAGTGTTACGCTGTGACACTTCTACACCAGTTGTCTTTAGCTGTTCTTGAACATAAAAATGAGCATTTAGTACAGCTAGGCTGACGTTCGCATAACTCACAAGGTCAAACTTCTATTAATGTAATAAGCATCAAAGCAATTGAAATCAATAAAGGAAGTAAAAAAACAATATTGCAAAGAAATTATTTGCCTACCTGGTCATCATCATAATTAGGATCCTTAATATCTACTTCTTCCACATCATACACTTGACCTGGTGTTCCCCAAACTCCTTTACCACCTGCTCCACCTGGAAAAACATTGGACAGTAAGCAAGGACCACCAGTTTACAAAGAATACTTCTGAGTTCAACCCAACAGTCTTTCACTTGAGAGTGATGTATCACTGCTTGTGCCCGCCTCCTGACTAACAGTATATGCTAAAAGAGTGTGTTTGTATGACATGTTCCCACTTTATCAACCAGTCTTTTCACCACTTTCCAGTAAGATACTAGAAGCAGTTTGAAACTGCACAAGAATTACTGAAGGTTGAAACTGTACTTTCAAATATAGCCATGCTTTAAGTTTGCAATAGTAACAGTCCTGGGAACCACCAACAGTTCAAATTTCTGTATTAAATTTGCTAAGAAAAGGTACTTGCCTTAAAGACAGAATTGACAATATACATATAAAATTTTCTTATAAGAATGCCACCTACTATTAGCTCCTATTGCCACCTACTATCTAACACAAAGAACCAAATGCCTGCACAGAGACTGTGCTTTATGAAAATGATTCCCAGTGGGGAAAAAATACTATGTTTTGGACAGAATCTTTATCATGCTACTCTCTTCACTAAGCTACACCAACCTTTCTTTGGTAGACCTCTTCCCTTTCCAGACCGGGATCGCCTGTCCAGGAGTTTCCCCTTTGGGCTCGTCGGTACAACCCCAATCTTCAGTGTATCTCCATTGTCGCTGACAGAGTCTCCTCTCCCAGAATCTCTAGAAGAATTTTTCCTCAACCGTCTCTTTGCTTTAGCATTTATTTTGGCTTCAGTAATTGAAGTTGCAGGAATCCAATTTCCATTGATTTCAGTCTTCCGTTCCCCAGAGCCACCATTTTCTTCATCACCGGAAAATGGAGCATCACTTAGATTCTCAAGTTCTTAAAAAGGAGACAAACCAAAAAATCTGTTATAGTTTTAAACAGTTTTATGTTAGAATACCAAAACATGTTGCATTTTAAAAGGATTACAACATTAAATAGAACTCTTATTTCCAACACTGTTAGGGCAAATGATGTTGTTTTTAAAATATGCCTACACATCACAGTAATAAGGAGTTCCTTATTCCCCTGCACAAACTATCCACAATCAAAACAGAGCCTATGTCAAGAGTTGGAAAGCAAATGAATAAACCATTTATAAATAGGTAAACCACAGAAAACCCCACCCTTGTTAAACAAAAACTATCAGAACTCCTCAGTGCGTAAGATCTAAGTGCCTAGTTCTCACTCCACCCACTCATCTCTTGACTTAGAAACAAACAAAACTGCCAATACAGTAAATTCTGTAAGAACCCACTAATGTTAACAGACTAGTCACCAAACTGAAATTAATTTCCTAAATCATCAACCAACATTCCCCTCATTCAAGAAATTTCAAACACAGCTCACCAGCTAGAAAAAACAATGATTTAGACTTGCAAGAATAAAAAATAAAAGTAGTGATGTTTTTCTAAGTTGTGGGGGGAAAAAAATGCTGTTTAATACAAAGCCTAGAGAGTTTGGTAACGAAGACTCATAGAATAAATAAAGTCTTTTGAAACAGTGTGATCTCTCATCTTCTCTGTGGATTGCCCCTCACTGTAGCTTCTGGCAAGACTGTTTCTAAAATGGCCATGGCTTATTCCCCAGCACAATCATATGTAACAGGTAACTAGCTTTGTTTCATACCCAGCAAAAAACACTCTCAACTTAAGGATCTGTAAATGCCTCAGAGCACTGAGAAGTGCAGTAATTCCACTCTTCCAGGAAGTTAACGCACATTTAAGATTTGGATCTAAAGTCTTACTTCACAAAGTTAGGATGTCCCCCACCTGAGCTGTATGGTTCAGCAGAATGTCTTATTGAGAGCATTAGGAGCAAAAGCCTTCCTAAGTTCTTCTTCCCATTCTAAACCATCAAGATAAAAAAAAGCACATAGGGACCCATTTACTTTCCATTTAGTACCCTGGGAGTCCTGGCAATTTGGAAAACACACGCACAAAGGGAACAGCCTCAGCTCTCAGTTACACAGCCCCAGCTCTCAGTTACACAGCCCTTCTTAAGGATTCAGTAGAGTCTCAAAGATAGAGCCCATAGTCCCAACCCTAGGAAACGCACACAGAAGCAGCTGCTTTTCCAGCTGTGCCAAGCTTCCCTCACAGAAAAGTTCACTGCCATAAACCCAGATTATGAGGAGTATTTTAATTTGTATTTGAACTTAGCTGAATGCATTACTTCACCATTCCAACACATTCTAATTAGCAATATTCATTTGGCAATACTTCTCAGAACTACATTTATTCAATTCAAAACAGGTTCATGAAAAATTGTTTTGAAAGCAAAGTGCACTAATAAAACATTTCCAACCTCAAAATATTTACCCGTATCAAAGAGGATACTACAGTATAAAATGTAGAAAGTTTGATGCAACTGCCTTCTTTGTGATCAAAGAAATAACATTTAGATAGCTGAACAATAATGCAGCCATTCCCGTCTAAGCTTCATCTTTCCACTCATTACTCCCGCAAAAGCATTCATTTTATGCTTGCAGCAAGCTAAAAAAGAAAAGCATGCATCACATCCAGGAAAAGATTCTCCACAACAAGCTTTCTCAGTTTGTCTAACATTTTAATAAAACAATGAGAGATTTGCATAAAGCTTGCAGAGGGGGAAAAAAATCAAAACCAAACAGAACAGGTTTCCTTCCTCTCATTCCCCAGGGAGACCCCATCAACACAAGCAGCTCATCTCAGACAAATGAATTTAAATTCCTCATTGTCCACTCTCCCATGATTTTCTCCAGTTTAGACCTGCAATCTGGCTGCCCAGGAACTACACTCTTCAAAGACCACTTACTACTTTCTCAGTTTCCAAAGAAAATGGCCAACAGTTAATGCAAGTCGGTCCTGAATCTGATGACTAAGGACAAAAGGGGAGGCTGCGGTCCAACCTCCTCACACAATCCTGATCTCAGGTTCGAGACTAAAGGACATCTTCCACAGGAAACATCCAACCCATAAGACTTGGTATTTCTCACTGCATTACAAAACTTTTTTTTTTTTTTTTTATATAACACTATCGTTTCCAGCTGCAACCTCTGTCTCTATACTATAACCAAATGGCCCTCCACTATTAGTTACCTAGTTAGGCTGAAAAAATAGGTTAAGTAGATGTACTAGTCTTCAACAATTTTCTAAAGTAATTTTATAAAAGTACATACCAAATAATACAGATCTTCCTTTCAGTTTCTCATTTTTACATCATATACATACAGATATATAAGGAATAACAGTGCTCTATAAACTTTAAGACTTTTTAATATATAGGAAGCAAAGTTATCCAAATTTATCTTACTGCCCTGCTATTAAGCCTAGCTGGCACACTTAAAATCTGCGCTTTTATGGTGCTACCTTAATTAACAAAGCATTCAGCAAGTACTTACCTACACACAAATTCATTTGACCAAATTAGGTCAATTTACATATGTAGCAGTTTCCCACCTATTATCCAAATATAATTCTAAAATGCTGAGAAGTAACGTATCTTCTACATTGACCTAATTCTGGTTTAAAATAAGAGGTCATATGGAGCATACTGCCACTAACTGCATTACATACCATCTTAACATATACACAGTTTTTTTTCTGAAAAACGTTTAAAACCTACAAAAGCTCTTTGGTATAAAAAGGTCAGTGCAGATCATCACAACCTTTGGAAGACACAGAAAATAACATGAAATTGTGTCAACTTGACTAAGCATCATAAAACACATTTGTGATACGGACAAAACAGTCAATTTCAGGGCAGTCTCTAACACATGTTCAGTAAATTTTTCCCATGCCAATTCGCTTCCAGTCAAGCCTTTCATCATTTATTTCCTCTAATTTTAAGGTAAACAGCTACATAAAAGCAGAATCTGTACCTTGCAAATGAACCTACACATTTTATTTTTGAGCTTATTCTTTTCTTCACACCAGCACTACTGGAAGTCAGATGATAAGGAGCTCAGAGTCATTATTATTTAATAAGTTAAGATCATGATGTTAACATTTCTTTAACAAATTTTGAAATAAATGTCATCAAGCAGGATACTAAGGTATATAATTGGAAGAACTATTCTGTGAAATTTATTTTTTTTTTTAAAAAACCAGTACTGTTAAAAAATTAACATGTAATACAATTTTTCTACAGAGAACACTTCAGGTCAGCTAAGCAATTTTAATTGAAAAAAAATACTGAATATATTACTTACCTGTTGGGGTAATATAAATGTGCTCCTTTTCTATTTCCATAGTTGCTTAACAGAACTGTGAAATGTAAAGTCTTAATGTTTTCCTTCCAAGGCCTAAACAGAAACAGAGAAGCTTAGGAAATAAAAAGCACTAGACCAGATCTTAAAGAAAAGCTGCAAAGGCTTCACTCACAAAATACAATGCAAAAATAGGGGGTTTTTTAAGTTATAATTAACTATCAGTAACCACTGAAAAGTTCCTGGGAAGGTAAACGGTGTAATGTGAGACAGCACCACCCTCACACACATCTATATAAGCCTTGATGTCTTAGCAGCTGTCATGTCTGTTGCTTATAAAGGAGGCACCAGGATAAAAGCCGTTATTTTAAGGGTAAAAGCCCTCTGTATGAAGCTTTTTTTAGTTGATAAAAGCCACCTCTATCAACTTAGTCTGTCCTGTTTTGCGAAGTGTTTATCTATATGGGCATACAATATCAATGTTATAATTACACCCACAAGAGAAACGTTCTTCAGGTGAACTATACTGATAAAATGGTACCAATTTATCAAGTTCAGACCAGCCCTTAGGAGACAAGCTATTTTTTGTTCCTCCCCTCAAGGACATAGTCTTTATATTTTATTGTGTGTGTACATACAGCTGTCAAGCTTTCACATCTGTGCTTCTGCACCCTTCAAACACTCCTTGTAACCACTATTCAATCTGCAAGGGATAATGTTGAACACTTCTCTTTTTCTGTTTCTCTCTCTCCCTCTTCCCAGCAGCTGCTATTCTACAAACCACCCCATGTCACCACATCTTTCCTTTATGTAGACAAAAAATTAACAAGCTCCAGAATTCCCCATACACTTTTTCACCTGCAAGATTTTCACAAACCACTTCACACAATATCACTGGTATTTGTGTCTGCCCCTTAAGAATTCAGTGGCTCTTTCCTTCCCACCCCCCCCCCCCCCCCATCCTTTGGTGCCCTGAAAACAGCTTACCGTTGAGTGGCAAGATTGTGACACGAAACAACAGCACTCCCTTCCCCTTTTCTTCTCTTTCCTTGTTTTCCCCTCTTATGCCCTCTTGCCTACCACAGGCCTATTAACTGCAAATGATTCATCACCAACCGTTGGCAATAAAGAAACTCTGGGTTAGGGCACAGTATCAAGCTGTCATGATCTTGCATTTCCTAATGTCAACCCAAACAGTTAACAGCTTTGTGTAATAAGAAGTCCTCCCTGCCCCACACCATTTTTTTTTAAATAAACGTTTTTTCTGAGTTACCTCAATCAATCATTCAGGAGTTCTCAAGTGTTCCCAGTCACTGTTGGTTGAGGGTTTTTTTTTTGTACGGATCTCAGTCTAATCTGAGCAAACTACTTTGTAAGAACAGTTTGAATCTTCCTAGTGGAATGTTCCATCAGTTGTCCACCTCTTTGAAAAAAAAACAAGACAAAGGACAAAATCTGTAATAAATAATAATCACGACTTTGTAATCAAGTCCTAAGTTTCAAGTGGAGAAATATTTTTTCCATATAGGACCCCAGTTGAAATTCTCCACCTATGGCAACATAATAAATAACAACACATTTTTCATACACTGTCTTTTTGAGATTCAGCACCCTGCTTTGTTTACAAAAAGGATGATGGAATGACTGAGCTTTACAATTCACACTGTCATACTGATCAGGACACATACTTCCAATTTATCAATGCACCCTCTCATTAACTCAAGCCAACAAGCCTGCTGGAGCTTCAGGATGCTGGTGTTTATCACTGTAGGAAAAAAAATCACTTTATATTTTGCAGACTTATACCACCAGTACTATCAATCAACTACACAACAGAATTTGAAGACCTGCATTAAAAACATCAGAATATATAACCCCAAAATTTTATGTTAGAATAATATAGGAACAAAATGGATAGAAGTAAATTTAAGCATTCTGCAAAACAAGAATGTGAGAGATCTTAAGATTAATCAGTGTTTCAAACAGTACTTTGAAAGTAGTTCAGCAGACAAGGGTATTTCCTAAGTCGCTGAAAACCACCAATAAAGTATTTTCAGGTCTCTGCACTCACTACCACTGCATGTACTCTATCTAAGCAAGCAATTCTATCTCAGCAGGTAAATAGCGGCAAATTAACGTTTAGGAACAACACACACTGTAGAAGAAAGCTTCCAAAACTTATCAAGACCTTACGTCTATGCAAAACATCCCTGAGGAACCTCCACACAGCTTATGCGATTTTTCTTTTCTCCCTTACTTGAAGCAAACACTCCTCATCACCAAGGCTTTGGAGATCTGCAAACACCAGTTGTTGTTCTACAGCCCCACGCAAGAATAACCTGGTAAGATTTAGCCACCCCTATAAAACCCGTGCCGCTGGCAGGAATCAATGGCTGAGCAACTCCGGCCCTTAAGGAAAGGCGTGACCGAGAGCTGACGGCCGGTGGGAGCACGGCTGGCGCAGGGCCCTTGCCGCCACACGCCCGCACGGCGGCACAGGCCTGGCAGCCGTTGACCCGGCCCGGCTGCGCCCGAGAAGCAACCGCACCTCACGGGAGGTGCCCTCAGCAACGCTGCCACCGCCGCAGGCGGCGAAGCGGGGCGCAGCCAAGCCCGCTTGCCACGATCGAGAGACCGGTCGCGCCAGGGCAGCGACAGCGGGGCGAGCTGGCCAGCGGCCCGGGGGTCAGTCAGGGGGACCAGGTCCTCGCGGCGCCAACCGCCCCTCAAGACCGCCCCGCGGCCTGGCCCCCCCCCCCGCACCCAGCAGGGCCGCCTCGCCCCGCCGCGTCGCGTCGCGCCCGCAGGGAGGAGGCAGGGCCGCCCGCGCCGTCTCCCCTCACACGCCGCCCCCAGGACTGTTACCGGCGGCGGCGGTCCCCGGGCCCGACCGCTCCGCTCCCCGCTGCGCTGCCACCGCCGCCGCTCGGCTCGGCTCGGCCCCGCCCCCCTCAGCCGCGCGAGCGCCCCTGCCTGCTTGTTTTTGTTTTCTTCCCCCCAGCGACACGGCCGCCAGCGGCGCCGCGGATTGGCTGGTTCCCGCCTGCCAGCGCAGCCAATCGGCAGGCGGAGATGCCGGTGGGTGGGGTCGGTGAGGTGTGCAGCCCTCAGGAAAAGGAGGGGGGAGAGAGCGGGGTGGGCGAAACCATGTCGGGGGCGTCGGCGGGGGCGGGTGGGAGCGGAAAGGAGCCATTCGTGCGGGGGGGGGGTCGGTTGGGACCGTGAGGAGATGTCCCGTTGTGCGGCGGCTGCGGGCCGCGGCCCGGCCCGCAGCGTTCACGGGGAGAGGTGAAGGAAATGCCACGGTGCGTGAGGGAGTCGGAGAGACCGCTCCGTGCGGCGCTGCCTGCTGCCCCCGCCGGCAGCCGCTCGCCGCCCTCCTGCTCAAGCCCTGTCCTGCAGGCCCTCTGGCGTGTACCGGCCTACCTGGGATAGCTGGCCCGGTGCTACACTACAGCTGGCTCACGCTCTCTGTGTGGGTACGCGAAGAGGAGCCCTGCGGGGCTGTCGCACACACACCAGGCCAGCAACCTCCGTTTCCCAGTCTGCTCACAGAAGTGCACCATGCCGTCATCTCCTGACTTCCTAACGTTCAGGAGGATCATTTAGCGTTAATTAGCAACACCTTTGACCGGTTTGAGGTTCGATTTGAAATGGCAAACCCCGGGACGTGGGAGAACGGTTGTACCCAGAGACCATGGAGGGGCTGGAGGGGTGCTGGCAGGGCCGGTGACAGAACCTGACTGGGGAGACCAGAGCCCTACAAACCTTGACAGCTGTGCCTGGGTGCTCCTCAACATTGTGTCCTATAATTAGAAACCTTTTTTTTTTTTTTTCCTGAAGCAAAACCACCAGGAAAATAATGTATTACCTCTTCTTTGGGTTGCTCTCATGGGATTAAAGACCTTTTGCCCCTGCTCCACACAAGACCCCTCTACCTTCTCTGCAGCATTGGGTGTTGCAGGACAGGGGTTTAGGCAGGGGGACTGGGACACACCACAACTGCCTCACAGCTGGCAGGCAAGAGCCCTACTTGGCAGGCAATCCGACCGGTAAAAGGTGCTGCGGCCACCTTCCACTGCTGAAACTCCTAACACAGTGCACTTTTAGGATTGACA
The DNA here is from genome assembly GCF_011004875.1 of Balearica regulorum gibbericeps. Taxonomy (NCBI): domain Eukaryota; kingdom Metazoa; phylum Chordata; class Aves; order Gruiformes; family Gruidae; genus Balearica; species Balearica regulorum. The sequence goes on from NC_046190.1 coordinate 11,402,339, forward strand.
GCTAAACCATGCATATCTATCCACAACCTTCCAAGCTTTCTACCTTATTTTAGTTTACATTTACCCTGTTTATTCTGTACCCACTGCCTGAGGCCAGACACCTAAGTAGGGATGATGGTCCCCTGTCATTGTCATGTATTTCGCCTCCATTCACAGTCTCTCCTAAAAACTCGGCTAGCCCTTTGTTTTCTCTCTCTGACTTGTCCTCCGGAGAGCCTAAGCGACAGCAGACCCGTGCTATGAAGGAAGAAAATACAAATCCTTTCTGCTTCAGTACTTATGCATTGCAGGATTTTTCAGCTCCCAGCAAGAGAATCCTCCTCAATTAATAGATTATGACTTGACTTTTGTAGTATTTTTACATATTTTTCCAGTATAAATCTACTCTGAATCAGTGTACTGAAGTAAGAGCCAAATTTTCCCTCTATAAGAGCCTCTGAATTCATTTACTGGCCCAGCTTTGCATGAATCATCAAAACTAGGTTTAAGAATTAAAACAACAGTGATCTGTTAAAAGACTGTGCAGCACAATTGCTGCATTTTTAATGATAAATACTTTCCCCATCAGACAAATGACAGAAAGAAAATCTCTGGTGTTCACAAAGACACTAAGTTGCAGGCATTTTCAAGTCAGGACAGTTCAACGTGCTCACACAAGACTTTTTTTCACATGCAACCTAGCGGCAGCCTCAAAAGATGATGTTTCCCCATCAATCAAAAAATAATTTCTAGTTTGCTCTTTGCATCTCCACTGACTAGCACGCACCAAGCAAACCACTACAGTGTCATCGAGATTCGGAAAACAAATCCTAGCTATTAACATAGATCGTGGAATTTGGCTTCCCCCTGAAAGAGAGGAGAGGGGCTTTAAAGAGATTTGGCAGTGAGGAGGAAAGAGGTGGCAGCGAAACTGAAACAGTAACCAGAACCTGCATGAGAGAAGATGCCACAAAATCAGTGCATCATGCCAATTACACATTTTAAAGCACCGTGGAAAACTGCTGGAGGATTTTCTGGTAAAATTTAGGACTGGATCACTTCTAAGAGCCCCAAAAGTAATCAAAAGAAGATTAAAACCCCTGAACCATCCCGCACACCTCCAGACAAGAAAATGGTGTGTTCTTTCTTTCTCCTGCTGAATGTCTCTATTACCAGCTGGGTTATCAATCACTGAAAAATCTCATCTAGATTTGACTGCACATACTTTCTGATTTCTAAAACACTGTGACTTGAAAAAGGACTGATGTGCATGAAAGTTTATTTGTATTTTTCCGTTGTATCAACCAGTCTGCTAAAATATAGCACTTCTTGCCTTTCTAACCTCAAAACCGCCTGTAATATTTAAAAGACAGCTGATCACATGCTAATGTCTGAGCTGTAGAGACCTGCTTGCTCCCTCCTGGTCTCCCTCCCCCAGCTATAGTAATAGCAAACATACCACCATAAAAACGAAAGAGCAGAACTCCTCCCGCCATAGAAAAAAAAAAAAAAACAACCCTCTTTAGACCGTTTCTGGCCAGTTTGCAGCTCTAGGCAAGCTGTGCGGGCTGCGCAGCTCAACGCCCGCTCCCCGACACCAGCCTCCCGGGGTTACCTGTGCGCAGGACCTCCGCCGCCCCGACCTGCGCCAAGCAGGGACCAGCCGGCAGCTACCAGGGCCCTCCTGCTCTTCCACCCCTAACACCGCCGATCACCTTGAGCAAAATGTTTGCACGGCGGCGAGCAGGTCACTTTCTAGCTGCCTTCCTTCCTTAGAGCCTGCTGGGTTGTTTTCAAACTCTGCCCTCCCTTTCTCACATGCTGGCCAAGCCCTCCCGTAACACCCAGGGGAGGAATCCATTGGCTGAAGTTCCCCAAAATGCGAGGAGCAGCCCTTCCCCCTGTCCGATGTCTAGTGCACAATAGACACTGCGCGTCTCCAGGCTGCTCTGGCCAGTTTGCTGCCGGTCTTTGCTTTTTCATCATGGTTTATCTGAGCTGTAACTGAGGTGACTCACGTAGGTCGTCAGACCTCCAGCACCAGAGAGAGCAGTGAAAAGCAGAGAGAAGTTGTGTTGGGTTAGAAACATCGCAGAGCATTTTCGTTGCGGTCCCCACTGCAGATTTTTCAAAGTTTTACTTTCTGTTTTAAATATTTTTGAAAGACAGCATCTGTGCTCCTGACACCTCAGCAGTGCTGTTTGATTACAATCGAGTCTGTTACTGTGTCACTTGGAATATAAATTTCCACACATAATGCAGACAGCAAAACTGTATCATATCTGTGAAATCAATCTGCTCTGTTCAGTTGCCTGTCTCTTGGCCTTCTGCTTTCTTTTCCTTTAGCCTGCTTTTATTTTTGCATCTTCTGCAGAGGTGCCTTCATAAAATGAACTGCAAGCACAGCAATCCCGTTCTCCATCAGGCAGCGTCAGCCCCAGGTTGAAAGAATACTAAAACACGCCCTCCCTTTTTTTTAATGCTCAGTAATTACAGTTGCTTTAGAACATCCTCCTGCAGCTCCATCCGTGAGCTGGGAATGGAGCTGTGCTGCAGAGCTGTGTGTGCAGCGCTTGTCAAGGCTGGGAGGTGGAGGGGGATCGGCTCGAGTTTGCCTGAGCGTGGAAACAGAAGCGTCACCCGCTGCGATGGCTTTGGATAAACACCTTCCCGAACCACAGCTTGTCTGTCTCTACCATGGCTTTCCAGGGCTTGCCCTTCACATTGCACAAAAAGCCTTCCCTCTTCACGTTTCTGAGTACGCCCTCCTGGCAGAAGGGGTAGAATTGGGTTTGCTTTGTAAAACTGTTCCAGGCATGTCTCCTCTGTGCTGCAGTTGTCATCTGTTCCTTCTTGCCTTAATAAAAGGCAATCACACATCTGAAAAGACACTTTACTGGAAAGGGCTGAACTTGTGAAATCTGCAGAAAAATGAGGGTACTTGATTTAAGGGTTCCAGACAGTGTGTTCATTTAAAAGCTAACAACCAGAAACACCAAATACCACCTTTACCTCGGAATAATTGTCCTTTTTTTTCTGGTTTACTGTGGGAGAAAATCTTAGGGAGCCATTTATTAAAACAAGGTGTGTTATTGCCTTGTAATTATTATTTGACAAGCTGAGGTCCCGTGATTAATAAATCATGTGCCTGCTTTTTGTGTGTATATAATCACATGCTCCATATTTATATTGACAGAAGGTTACAGAATATTTACCTTTGTACATAGGACTGGCAGGAAATTCTGTGCTACCAGGTCTCCAGGCACAGGCACCATGTGATATAATCCTTTTCACAAACTTATCAAGTTCCGTCCTCAGAGTGAATGAATATTTTGCATGCATGACTGCATTGGGTAGGCTGTTCCTGAACCACATTGTCAAATGGTTAATAACAATCTTCTACCCAAAATGTCTGAAGCCTCTTTTTGATCATTTATTCTGTACCAGCATTGGCCCTTAGCACCATCAGCTCTTCCCTCTCCCTTCCTGGGAGTTTTTATGCAGAGAAAGCCTCCTGCTCTCAGCATCTACTTTGCAAAATTGAAGCGAGATGAAGCCCATCCTCCAGCACACCCCAGCCTTTGCTGCAGCCTGGGCTGCACCTTTCCTCCTGCTTTCCAGGACTGCATTTCTCGCTTCATGTTTCCACCCTGTTGGCGAGTCAGTTATTCGGGGATCAAAGGGAGCTGCCAGCTAGCTTGTAGGAAAGGGCTATGACCGCCACTTTCTGTTGCTGACTACTTTTTTCTGTGTAATATCTCAAGCCTCCTTTGTCCTGAGGTTGCTTCATGTTTTCTGTCATCAGCAATTTCACCAGTTCTCCACTAACATTAGTGCCAAGCTCATTTACAAAAGCACTTTGCCAGATCTCCAGGAGTGATGTTTAACACTCCCCTGGTAACTGCCCTCCAGCCTGACAGCCGTGCAGAGGCTGTCACAGCAGGTCTTTACAGGGTTTATACCTTGTGCTAAATCACTTCTCCCTTTTCTTAAGAACTTTCCACATGGCACCATATGAAATGTGCAATTTAAGTCCAGAGAGGTGAGATCCACCCTATTTCCTTCACTAAGCAAACGGCTTGCAGCTTACCTTGCCCAAGAAAGATAAATGGGTTTGATAAACTCATTTAATCTCATGCCATTTACCTCCCTCTCTTTTGCTAGCCTTTCCTTCACCATTTGTTCTGAAGCTTTCCATGTACTATTAAGCTGAAACCATCATGCCCATTCTTGTTCCAGATCAGTTCACTTCTGTACGGGCTCTCTGTGCTCCTGCCCCTGACTGAGGGACCTGTTAAAGACAACGGACCAGTTCTTCTGGAGCTCTGGCATCTGGATTAGCCCGTTCCTCTGCCTCCAGCGCAGGAAGGAGCCCTGAGATTCACTCCTATTCTGGCCGTGAACATTTCCATACCCCCATCCCATTACCCTTCTCATCTGCAGCTACATGATTAACATCCTCATCCTCAGAGAAGGTTAAGGCAAAGTATGAGTTTGGGTTTTGCACATACCTACTATACATTAACCTCAGTCCCATGTAAGATCTCTTTTTCCTTCGCTGTTTTCTTCAGCTGTATGCAACTGGGGAAAATATATTCCCATTTTTATTAGTATCCTGTAAAAGACAAAATTCCAACTCACTTTTGAGACATAGCTTTTATAACCAATCAGTTCTTTTGCTTTTTAAAATGATTCCTTGTAATGACTGCTCATTCTCAGTATCATTCCTGAGGTTGAAATTCAATTAATTCAAAATTCATTCAAAACCCTTGCCAGGGTTTTATCCCCACTGAAGTTATGCTTAATTAACTGGAGTTTTATCCCCAGTCCTGGAGTCTCATCCCAGTAAAGTTTAGACATGTAAATCCCCGAGCTCCCAAGGAAAGCTGACTATATGGATTAGTTCCTGTGATTTATTTAAATATGCCCCTTGGAAGTCTGAAGCTGTATCAGTCACGCCTGATTTGATCGAAGGGATGTGATATTTTAAGCGGGGTACTGTTTATCATTAAAAAACCTGAAGTATCTCAAGTCTTGAAAAAAAAACTTGATCAAAGTGGATTTTCATCATATTTCTAGGATAAAAATAACCACAAGAGAATGGAAAAGGAGAAGTAGATTAGTGTCTTTTTAGAAATAAATTTTTCACCTTAAAAGTATAACTGAGCAAGTCACCTTTTGTGTTAAACACCAAAAAGGTGTTTTACCTCAGTGGGACCAGGAGACTCAGCCAAGGCCTTCTCCTGGCCAGTGAGGTCTAGAGGTCTACCTGCCTCTCTTCACCGTTTCACGCCTGCTTTTCTTCTCTCTCTCTCTCTCTCTTTTCCTCTTCAGTCCCTCCTTCTAGCTTTCATCCCTGCTGCCACACTGTCCCAAAGTCCCAGCACCAGCCTGAAATCAGAGAAGTGACGGTGCACAAGGGCTTGACGTTTTCATCTCTTGCTGCAAGGCACGGAGGTTTGGCACCCAGTGCATCCTACAGCACAGCCGGCTGAGCCAGCCAAAGAGCGTAACATCTTAGAAATGTATTTCTGATCTCCTGGCAGGTGTCTGCACGTACATTAGGCTCCTTGGCAGGCTTGGACCACCTGGTCTGGAGGGAGTCAGAGCTGCCGCACCTTCGTTGTAGCCAGGGCTCGGCTAGCAGGAGAGTAGCAGCCTGGCTGCAGTGCTGAGAGAAGCAAAACCACTTCTGTCCTCACCAGTTTCTGCATAGCGTGTTCTGGGGTAGCAAGGTTGAAGCGTTTCTTCTGTCAAGGAAGGGCCTCACAGTCTCCCCGTGTGCGTACAGCCAGCAGGCTAGAGGGAGCATGCTGGGGATGGGGGCCGCAGCGGCGATGCTCAGCCCAGGGACACAGCACACCGCACCTTGCCCTCCAGGTCCCGGCTGCCGTGGACTCGGCCACACTGTGCAGTGGCAAGCTGGACTGCAGCCTCAGGCACAAGAGATCCCACGACAGCCCCTCGGCGGTGTGCCTGGGGGAGGGAGCAGGGCTTGGGAAGGGTGGGGGCTGCTCCCAGCCAGGCACCTCCTGAGCACTGCCAGGCTGTGCTGACCCTCCGGGGGGGGGGGGGGGGCGAGCGCTTCCCCCCATCTCCACGCTCCCCAGGGAGCAGCCTGGCACAGGAGAAGGCGAGGTGTGCCCTTGTGTTGGGGCATGAGCCGTAGAGTCAGCACTTCAGGGCCGAGTTCCCACCTCTGACGCCGACTTTCTGCATGACCTAAGGCGAGTCACTTAGCTGCTTTCCTTCGTTTCCTGACGCTGCTAAACGCCAGGGATAATAAGTAACTTTGTGTGAGTGCTACGAAGCTTTGAAATCTTTAGATGAAAAGATGCTGTATAATTGCAAAGCATTTTTAATAATGCTAATCATTCGCTTCACTCTGCATTGCCCGTCAGTCTTGGGCCAGAGCGCCGCAGCAGCCACCGGCATGCAGTCAGGGAGCATCAGGCTCTGCTGAAGTGGAGAGTTTTCCTGAGTTTGTCTCCATTTTGACTTCACGCTGGTCCAAACAGGATTCTGAGCTCAGCCCAGGACCTGACAAAAAGCCGCAAACTCAGACTAGCACCTGGCCCTCGCAGGCAGGAGCTTTCTGGAAAGCAGGGGTATTTGGGGGAAGGGATTTAAGCAGCTGTGTTGACAACACAGACAATGGGGATCTGATTCAAGCTGAGGGGGGCTACGTGAAAGGCAGCACGGAGCTGGAATAAAGCAACAGTGAAGAGGATCGAGGGGAAAGAAAGGAAGATCACTTGGGCTGAAATGCTGCTGGTTTGGAAGCAGCCGCAGCCACGTGTCCCAGGAGGTGCCTGGCTGGCACCAGCCTCCCCTGCATCCCAGGGAGGGCTTTATACTTTTAAATCAACTCTGCCAGGGGTGCAGGGGCCTTCTGAGGCAGAGAGCTTGAGTGTGAACATTAATCCGGAGGATTACAAAGGCAGAGCTTTTGTGAAGCTCTGCAGCCAGAAAGAGATGAGGTTATCTTCTTTAGTTAGGCCTGCAGAGCTGATGTTTAACCACAATGTTATTTTTATTTGACTCACTAACGCAAGAGTAGCTAGTGATGCCTGCAGCTTGCTGCAGTCCAATGCCTCCTCTTCCAAACAGAGGAGACTCTGTGCACTGCTGGCAACTCCTGCGATTTTATCACAACTTTTATGCTTTGGGGAATATATCCTAAAATCCCAGCTCCTTGAAACAAGGGAATTGTAGCTTTGATTTACAAACAAAGTAAGTCCCTAGCCCTCAAGGTTGTGGATGAAAGATTTGAAAACAAGAAACTAGTGCAACCTAAATGCTCAAAAACTGGGAGGTGAATAAAGAGATCCTAAAGTTTGCTGGCTAATAATAAAAAAAGTTGGGAAAATAAATAGTTGGCACACAACTTCTTCTTGGGAAATGGGGCAGGGTTTGGGCTGACTCCTGGCTTTTTGGTACTTGGGGTTGCCAATATGCCTTTGAACTTTGCAGCCATTCATAAATCCTTACATCACAACAGCAGCCGCAACGCACTGGAGCTCTAGAAATGCTGACATGAGGAAAGCAGTGAGAAAAGATGATTTTAGCAACCTATGACAACTCACCTCGAAGCATTAATCTTTAAAGATGGAAGACTTGGAGCCTCAACAACCCATACCCCCTTAGAAAGGAACGTCTTTTTGCTCCAGGAGCTCATTTTGCACTGTAGTAAACCTCTTAGGTAAAGAGGAATTCAAAGGCTCCACAAGATCATAGAAAGGCATTGAATGAGGTTGAATACATGTCTTGGTCCCTGGCATTTCAGGAAAATGATTCTTCTTCCTTTCAGTGGGTGGTCTTTGCAGAAAGCCTCCAGGACCAAATAAGAGCAGATGTGAGCTTCAAAAACCTCATAAGCACCGCTCCGCCTTATACCGTCTGCGTCTTCAGGCGTGTTCACACAATCACAAGCAGTCACGATACCACAGCGGCGCTAGTTATTGTGTATCAGCTGTCCCACACTGACTCCCAGTGCGCACACCTCCCCTGCTCCTCATGAGCTAACATCTACTCGCTTAGACCACCTGCATGGTGGTTTAAGCAAACACAATTTACTTCCCACTTTGCTTGGCTGACAAGAAGTAATTCGTGGAAGTGAGTTCATGGCATTCCTTGCCACGTGAACAAGCCCTGAGTGCACAAAGATGGAGCGGCTCCTAGGGGGAACGTACCCAAACCGTATTTCTGACGGGTTTCTTTCACGTCAGGTTTTCTTTCCTCATTTTACTGGGCTGGCAGAGCCCAGCACTTTCTCACACTGCTAGGCACTGCTTGCATTTGATGCTGTTTTAAACAGGTACTTAACTAACCTTAACGCTCAAGCAGCCCTCGATTCAACCAGACTCTCACCGCTGGTTTTGGGATCAGACGCCACAGAGCGGGTTTGGGAGGTGACGTGCCGATGGCAGAATAGCAGCAGCTCATGAACCAGCATCTGCCTTTGCAGGAAGAGAAAAGCAAAAGAGCAGGTAACACACAGCCTACAAACATGCAGTCACAGGGACATCAGCTTGCTAGTGAGAAATACCAGTGAACACAGTCCTACCAATTTATTTCAGACCTCTTGGGTCCATTTCATACGCAGCCTGGCATCAGTCACACAAGGCACTGCTGGGTCTCCACGTACCCCAGCAGCAGCTGGGCTTCCTTCTGTGCCTGGTGCAGGAAGGGAACATCCAATGGCAAATCCTTACCCTGCCTCACTAAAATACCCTTGTCCCCCACCCTCACCCCCCAACCAGGCTAATTTGTGAGACAAAAAGAAGGAAAAGACTTCTGGGGTCATTTACAGCATCCTGGCTGCCTTGCTGATCTGTTGGCAGACTAATATCTAGCATATCCTGCCTAATTGAGTTAATCTTTCCCAATTGCAATCAGATGGCAACAGGCACGGGAATAGCCCAGTCATAGCAGTGCTGACCCCCATTAGCATCAGGACAGACCTGGGCTGCTCTTCCCGTTGGTCTCAGTAGACTTTCTTTCTACGAAGCCGAATCTGCTATGATCACGCCTGTTTAAGGTCTGCCTTGTTTCCAGAGACCCTGCACTTTGTGGCAAGAACACTGATACCAGTCCCTGTGTGTGTCTCTCCACACCCAGGGGCTCAGCAGGCTCACCACCGCTGCTCGTACCTACAGCGAGAGTGTTATGGGAAGTAACAGTGACCAGGGCGAATAAGGAGGGTAGAGACTCAACTTGGGCACACCCCAAAACGCTATTACTTGTGATTGTAACGACAAAGTATGTCTGACTGCCAGCTGCTTAATGCTAAAGTCCATGCAAGGCAGCACAAGTCTTGCTCATGCACACACACGCACACGCTGCCCTCCAATGTGCCCATGTCTTGGGAGCTGGGACCTCTGCAAAGCACTAATACCACAGCTGTGAAACTGGTTTTAACATCATTTTTCCTAGTTCCCCACCACAGGTGTGCAAAACACAGTGTGGCTACGCCCCCTGAGCTCAAGGTGAAAGTTTGCTGCCAAGAGCACATTGCTATCTGCCAAAGATAAACTAGCTGCAATGAAAACACAGCCCAGCCAGAGAAGAAACCCACAAACAAAACGGGCTTCCTGTGTCCTCTAAAGACACCGAGACTGTGTTTAAGGAAGGTGGAACTAATATGCATGTCCTCAAACAAGGCTCAGGAATAAGGGAAGGACAGCTTATAAACAGGAACCTTCGTTTCTAAGGTACCAGGAAGAAATCAGGCTGGAAGCACTGCCTCTCAGCCCAGGGCTGTGCTGCTGATACTTACTGTCTTACCTTGAGGAATATTGGCCAAGACTCTGCCTGGCAATTATTTAAACGTTTAGTAGGCTCGATTCAGCCTGCCCTGCACAGCTCTCTAGTTCACAAAAAGCTTTTGGACATGCCCACTCATTCAGATCTGACCCAGTTAATTAAAAATTGATGTATGCTCCTATTTCAGTTTAAATGAAGCTACTTCAGGTAGCTAAACACTGCTTCCAACAGACAGCTGTTTAACCAGAATAAGCCTGATGTGAACTGAAAGGAAAGAGCTCACTGGCTTTAATCACCTCAGGTATCTGATTAGAAATCTCACCCTGCAGTAGGCTGATGCAATTGTGTGCTGAGGAGCCCTAGGAAAACTACCTTCACAGCATGGACGATGGTCCTGGTGGCCCCACCACTCCCCTGCCCACTCCCCAGCCCCCAGGATACCCGTCAGGGCTGTCCTGTGCTTCACGTTGGCACTAAAAGGGGACAGCTGGGAACGAAGAGATGGAAACTACCTCTGGTTCTTTCACTTCAGCATCTGGGGAGTCGCGTTTCCATGGTGCTGTAAATGTATTAGGTTAGTACAGGACATTGTGTTTCATAAAGATTGGGGCCAGATTGCCAGTGCTGTACGTACCACACCATAGCTCCACTGAAGGTGAGCAAAGGGGAGGTGTGACATGCCAGGGGAGGTGGAGGGCGTTGCTGGCCACGGGGTCAGTAAGGCTAGCTCGGGCCCTGCGATGAGGTGGCTGATCCTTATGGATATTGCTTTTGTGCAAGGGAAAAGGCTATTTTTTGTTTCACTGCTGCATTACTCAGTTCCACTAAGCTGTTGTAGGAAGAATGCCTGGTCCTTGTCCAGTTCCCCTCTTGTCCACAACAGGGGCAACTTTTTCTCCAGGAATACGTACCACATACTTCCACAGCTTCACTTCGCGGAATTGCATCAGGCAAGCCAAGCACACGAGGAGAGCTCAACATATTGACATAGATAAGTGGAGATTGGCAGAGTCGGATACAGAAAAGTAAGCAAAGGTGAACCTGTTCTCTCGGGCTGCCCTCGCTGCCACCTGCACAAACACAGCAGAGTCCCAGGCTGCATCAGGTGGATGGAAAAGCAGGCGAAGGGAGGCCGCTCTGCGCGACGCCGACACGTGCTGCAGCAAGCTGCCCATCAGCTCGGCCCCGCTTGCGTCAGGGTGGTGCGTCCACTGGCCGAGCCCCACAGCAGCCTGACCCAGAGCAGGCAGCACCGGCCCCGGCTCCCCACACACCCCTGCCCTCCCTCCCGGTCAGCTTCCCGGGGAGGGCTCCTGGTTTTGGACAGCCTTGACCTGGTCTGCTCTGCCGGTCAGGCAGGACGCTGGGTTACAGCCCGGCTGTCCAAGGGAGGTCGGTCACAGCCTTGCGTGAAAAGGCCAAGGTATTTGGGTGCGGGCTGGTGTTCACTTGTGAAGTCTTTCACACCTGAGTTCCCCTTTCCACCAAGAAAATTGAGTGTGACAAAATCTGGACTGGAAACTCATTATGTTTTGAACACCACAGTTTGGATTTTATTTTGTTATGAATATATGATGCCAAGTTAACACAAGATTGATTTGCTTGACTTCTAGAGCGAGAGATTCATAGCTGCGATGAGAGGGTATCAAAATCACACGTATGAAGGTTTCAGTACATCTAGGACAGAAGAACTGAAACCATTTGTGCTTAAAATACATTACACGTGTGCCTCAGCTGCAAAACAGTTACTTAAAAGACGCTAAAGCACTGATTTAACAAACTGGGGATTCAGAAAACCCGAGTGCCAGTCTTTTTGCCCATGACCCGTTTCCCTGGGCATTCGGTGGGGCAGACAGCCCCATTTCCCTCCCTCAGCTCCTGCTGTGACAGTGCTGCGTGCCTTGCCTTGCACAGGGACTGGACATTGCCTTGTCTCAGTTTTCCTCCTAGTGTTTTCTGCCGAGTTAATTCATCAAAGCTGGTGGTGAAGTTTCCCCTCAGCTTTCGTCCTCACTGCATTCTTTAAATATTTAGTACAAGCATGTCTTTACATCACGCTGACTGAAGTTGAGTATTTCCTCCCAGGAGCTCCGGTTGCTGGCAGTGGAGGTGAGGCAGGGAGAAGGCCAGGGAGTGGGAAAGGTCCCCGTGGAGCTGGGAGGGCACCAGGGAGGACAGTCTGCTGAAAAGAAGAAAAATCAGCAAAGGCAGAGGGAGAGCGCAAGAGAAACAGGATAAACAGGCAAAGAGGGGGACTTAGGTTGAGATGAGGTGGAGAAGGTGCTTGGCTGGGGATGGTTTTATACAGTGCTTTCAGAAGGATGAGAAGACAACCTGGATGGAGACAGAAAAGCCAGGGGAGAGACAGCTGGCCCAGTTCATTCGGAAATAAAGAGAAAAAGGGAAGCGAGGACATATCTAGAGGGACAGGAGTAGGTAATAACAATTAATAATAATTACAGAGTGAACTACTGAGATGTGTTCACTTCAACTTCAGCACCAGGCGACAGCAATCACTCACATTCTGTACAGCAGGAGCTACATGGTAAGAATCACAGCTTCTAGAAATTATATTTAAAAGCAAACATTTTGGCCTCCTGCTTCCTTCTTGCCCCTCCCCCCCCCAATTATCTTTTATTCATTTTGATTTTTAATAGATCCCCTGGGAAGCTAGAAATATGTTGTTGCTGGGACAAATTGCCCACCAATGTATATGCTTTATAATTCTCTTTATTAAAATCTTTCTTTTTAAGAAACACAAATTGAAACACTTTGCAATCAGTTACACAGATCAGTTAATATTGGTGACAGTTCCTACATAATTAAATAAGTACTAACAAATTCCAACTGTTTACAAGCCAAAACTTAAATTAACAAGATTATATAAGCTCAATAAATAGTACATCTGGTCCAGTTCAAGTATAATTCAACAAATCACAGCCTGAATCCTTAGAGAATAGAAAAACCCTGAATATAACCAGCCTAACACTAATTTAGTGTTAAAGCCAATATGAAACTTTGTCTAATCTTATGGGGCAAATGTTTAATTCTTTTATTTTTTACTTCAAAGAAAGTAAATCGCAGATTGACATTAAAGACTATTTGAGATCAATACAGATTTCACAAAGATGGAAATCACAGTCCCTATTAAAAAAGTGCAATCTTTGGTTGAGATGTGTTGAAATGGTTTGTATATATTAAGGAAGCTCCTTTTTAAATATCAATATTTGTTTGGCTAGACCTGAGTCTGCTTTGTGCTATATATATATATATGTATTAATAAACAGCGTGGATGATAGTGATGATGAATTATGCCAACTAAAAAAAGTCAAGATTTTCAATATAATAAACCAAACGGAACAACACATTTTTTACACAAGCTGAGAAAGGTAAGCAGCTGCCTACAGTGGCCTTCTTCCTCAGCAGAATAGGTAGTAGAGAGAAGTTGAGTGCCTGTCAGCATTGCATGATGGCCTGTTGGAGAGGGAAGGAGATTATCTCTGAGTTCTCAAAGTGCATCAGGCCGAAAAGTGATCATAGGGATCATTAGGAGCTAGTTGAGACTTGGGATTGCTTTTAACTGCTTTCAAATGTTGAGTTTTAGAGGGAGAAAGGACCTTCTCAGAAGGGGAATCGCCCATTTGGCCGTACCCAGGATTTTGCGGATTGCTGTTGCATCAAGACAGAGCCCAAAGGGATGGGGTGTCCAAACCACCTCTACAAATGTCTGGGTCTGATCACGTCTGCGGGGCTGGGCACTGCACCTGCATCACTCACCTGAGTCATCTACCGCCAGAACAGGAAACTACAGGGCAGAGATGCCATCTGTAGCCTCCTCCTTCCTCATGGCAAGCAAGGGCCTGTCCCCATGACCCAAACAAGGTATCTGGAGCCAGGACAGTTCCTGGTGAGACTTGGTCAAGACTCCAGGTTTTGGAGCCTGGGATGGAGACCGAGACTTAAGCGCTGGGGGACTGAAGGATACACTGAGGCCCACTCTCTCAGGAAGGGATTTTGTGTGTCTGATGCAACTGGCCAGGAAATAAAAAGGAGGTTAAACATGCAGGCTGTGAATAATGGGAGTGAACCTGGTTCAGAATCAGAGGAGGGGGAAAGTAGTTTGAATCATCTCCCGTAAATCCAAAAATAAGCCCCTGGGTAAACACTCACTTTAATTATTCCTCTGCTGCCAGTCAAAATCTCATGGTTACCTACTGCCTTCCCTGCCTGCCTGTATCCACCTGTTGTCTGTTTTCAGAAAGTCTGATTTAAAGCTCTTTGGCCTGGGAAAGTCTTTGTTGTGGATTTGTGCCGTGCCTATAATAAAGGCAGTGGACCTGTAGCTTCTACTGCAATCCAAATAAAGAATAATAACAGTGATACTTTTCTCATTTGAGGTTACCTGGGGATAAAGTTGCTGGAGGCATATGACTTTGATATACAGTCAGCTATGTCTCACATCCAATTAAGCTTAACCACATGGTCTAACAAGCTCCCATTAGGCCGGTGAGAGCCCCAGTTTGATAGCAGGGTTAGCTTCAAAGATTTGATGCTTGCATTTGTAGCGATTTCCTTCCCTTGTGCTGAAGGGCATGAAGGGAGCTTCATATGCAGATGATACATGACCAGCTTGAGAGCTGTGCTTTAGAAGACAATTGCACAATCTTTACTGCCATTTTCGTAATCTTAGAGCTTGCAATAAAAGCTCTTGCCCTAACAGCCCTGTGCTCAAATTTCACTGCAATGTGAAAAACAAACAGTCAAAATAAAACCCAGCCCTTGAAGGAAAAATACCTGGTCTGCAATATTATTATTTTTTTCCATAGGGGAAAAAAAAAAAAAAAAGCGCGCTATTTTAAATGACAGATGGACCCAAGTCTTAATATACTTCAAGTCTGGACAAAGGAGGGTTTAGGCTGTAATGTTTTTCATTTCCCCTTGTCTTTTGGCTAGGCCACGTCTGAATCTGGGATGCAAAGAATCCCTCAACTTGCGAGAAGCAGGAATTCCAAATATGAAATCTGAACCCAGCTCTGGTAGAACTGAGTGGAAAGCACAGGCCATGAAATGGAACAGGGCTTCAGGCAACACCACCAGTCACCTCAGAGACACACTGCCTGGCTACAGGGTACTTCAGAGAACGACCATGGCTGCTGGCACAAGACATAATGGAACAAATACTTTGGTGGAAGCAGTTTTGGCAATTTAGCCACTTTTGTGACATCCGTGTCATTCTTGGGGATGGCTAGAACCTTCTGGGAAACAATTTCCTCTGCACAACATCTAAGCAGGACATGAAGCACCAGCAACTTTTACAGAACATACTGTGATGAATATTAGAGTCAGGCAAAGAATGGAAATACATCTGCAAATCCCCATCTGTCTAGATTGTGTGAGGCATTTTATAAAAGTGTAACTCTGGGATCAATTCTGGCAATGGTTTGCATACGTATTCACTTTACTACACAAAGCCTATTGAAATGAACCAGAAACTTGTACGGTGCGTTTCAAAGGGACTTTGCAAAATACTAAGCAACAACTGTGCAGAAACAATAGCTCGTAATAATGCCAGAGCTGCTGGTGCATCCTGTGTTCTCAGTGCAGCACTCTGTGAGCCATCGGTTTTTGTATTCGCCTTAAAAAATTCAGGGAAATAAAATACAAAAACAATATTAAAAGTCTGGCATCTTTCCATGAAAACCAGGAAAATTCAACATTGCCAAGCTGAGGAAAAGCAAGCTTGAAAGAAAACAAAAAGACCCCAAAAGCAAGGATCTTGAATAAAATGTCTAAAAGAGACATGGTCCGAACATGTGGTGCTTTAAAAAGCCTCTCGTGAGAGTTTCAAGTCTGTAAGACTCAAAGTTGGCACCCTTTAGAATTATCAAAAAGAAGAGTTTTGAACACAACGGTACCTGGAGAGCATCCTGATCACCCCATGGAAGAGGCTGAAAACCAGAGCAGGTTAGCTGTCAGCACGTGCATTCGAATGGCTCTCGCTGTGCTGGGTTCAGGCTATAAGGTCCCTGGGACAGACTGTGGCTCCCTCTGCATTCGTACAACACAATCAGCGTACAGTCAGTGCTTAACAACACAAACATCATTTCACCAAGCTCTAAGACACGTGGAGGTGGATGCTGATGGGGTTTATATTATGCCATCTACTGACTAGTTTTAGCACAATGGCTTTAGATGTCCTATGCAAATCCTACCTTTCACTGGGGCAATGAGTGAAAGGGCTGAAGATATTTTAAGTGACATTAAAGCCTATTTTTAGTCACATCTCCTTTCCTTCCAGAGTCCACTGGAGGATGCTGAGTGCTTCTAAATACTCTGCCTGACCTGATGTGTCACATCAGAATTAAAACTTTAAGAATCCCTGAGAATTCTGATTTAATCTAGGAAACCACTCCCAGCACGCAGAGTGTGAGAAAGAATTGCTCCACTTCTTACAGATATGCCAGCATTGCTTCACCGTGGGAAACAGTTTCAGGCATTTTGGTTTTTAATGGCACTCTGGGCATAGATGCATGGAACATGCTCTTTATTTCCCCTCCTCTGTACAGTGCAAATTGACAGTTATATCATAGAAATAATAATAAAAAAAATTATCAGCATTCACTCATTATAGCTCTTCCAGTTCATCCACATCATAGTTTTTTCTTCGCAAAGTGAGGAACAATGCCAGTGTCATCCTGAGGCAGATGGCTGCCTTCTTCCTTCATTTTCAGACTCTCTTCTGCAAGCTGGGATAGATACTTCTGCAATCACATCAAAAAAACAAAGCATTGTTACCAAACCTGAAAATATTCAACATGGGATGCTTTATGCCTTTTCAGAGCTCTCACACTCTCCCAGCATCTCAAAAGGGAAGGAAACACATAGAAGCCCCATTTTTGTGAACATTCAAGCCAGGAAATATAGTTGTGTCAGGCAAACTACCTTAATACAGGAGTTCAGTGATTTCCTCTGTGCCCTAAGGGGAACTGGTGACAGAACCAGGAGGATTGTGACTCCCATCAGTCTGGGTAACTAGACCTCATCTTTTCTCCTTGAAAACTCTTTACTCCCATGTGCTATAGGGCAGGAACTAACTCCATTGAGTCAACTGAATTACACTGGTGTAAGACTGGTGTGTCAGAAAATAGACGCAGTTTCTGAGTCACAATTTAAAGCATATATGTTACATTTTCAGCATGTCCAGTTCAGAGATGTACCTTGTGGACAAGAACATTTGTTTTTAAGGGAACAATCAAACTTGGTAGTAATTAACACAATTTAGCAGTCTGGCTAGAGTATTGACATTATAGTGTTTCTCTAAGATAAAGTCTTTCAGTGCTTCAAGTAGTCAGTGTGATTTAAAAAAAATATACACGGCCAGTGAGGTTTTCAGCCTTCTGGCAGTGCTTTTAGTTGGCAGAGCTGCACACGAAGTGGACAATGAACTGCTGTGCATCTGAAAATGGTGCTCAAAGTATTTATTCAAGGTCAACAGACCTCGAAATGGATGAAAAGAAGCTTCTTCAGCAGCAGCTCATCTAGAGAGATGCATGGGAAATTCCCACATAATAATGTAGAGATGTTCTTATTAATGACTTAAACCACATGCAAGAATAGCTGACCTACACATTATTAGGACCATAAGACTCTTTGCTAGCTGATTATTCATTCTGATTTGTTTTGAAAAGAGCATCTTACATCACTGCAAAATTTTATCTACTTGCAGGATTCCACCAGAGTACAGTTTACTCTTTGGCATCCATAGGGAGAGGTGAAATGAGAAATGGATGGAAAAAAACTAAAAGGGCTGTGTTGTCTCAAACTGCCAGGTTGTCTCACATAAATACAAGTTTTGGATGTAAGAGGTCCGTCTGAAGGGGACTCAGTAATGGTAATGAACGGGCATACCTGTGACAAAATGACGACTGCACCCTTGTTACTCTGGGTATAGAGATTTGGCTGTGGAAATTACACAACTCTCAGTCTTGATCTCTGGGTACAAAATTCCATTTGGCAGAAAGCCAGAGTAAATGTTACAGTAGTATACAGAGATATAGGGTCCATAAAGACTGGGAGAAGCGATCCATACACCATGAAGTATAATAATTCACTAACGCTTGTCATTGGATCAGCTAACCCGTGCATTTTTGTTTTTTAATGATTACCCACCAAAATAAGACTGAGGTTTACCCACCACCTTTAGCTGCCGTTGTCAGCTATCATGAGTACCACAAACACCAGTTTTAAAGTTCACAGACCAGGCATTCAGATTAATTTATAGCAAAATGTCAGTTAAGGAAAAAACATTTTCTCATTTAAATACAAGTTTTGATGAATACTGCATAAAGCCACTGGAAAACAGGACAAAATGCTGCACTGAGTTGCCAAGGTAGCTTACACCAGATGAATCCGACAGTTTTTTGTGGTAGCAGTGGGAGGGATGGCAAAATGATGGATTTTTTGGACATGGAAAATGCAGTGGATCTGTAAATATAAATACCACCTGGGAAAATCATTTATTAAGCTGAACAGAATGGAAAATTACACAAAGTCTGCAAGGCTGAAAAGAAACAATTGATTTTTTTCCAGTGATTGCTGTTCTTCAAGGGGCACCATACTCAGATGAAGCTGACTATTTTACTTCAAGACAAAATTGTTGTCATCTAAGCAAGGCTTTTGGAAGAAAACTGATGAACAAGCTGTTTAGTTTTGCATGCAAATCCAAACACTGAACATATATTTTGGATGTGACTCCAAGGAGATCACATGAAAGATGACAAGTAGCAAATCAACTATAATGAGAGCATTTGTCATTGTTATTGGACAATGGTATTTGTCATGTAAGCAAGACAACAGAAAATCTGCAGCAGCAGTCCCATAGCTTCCCATACGGTAAACGTTAGAGTCCATAGTTCTTATGTTGGTGGATACGCTCATTAAATTGCATCATCATAAGAGAAGTCTGCCATTTCTTGCAGAGTGCATAAATAAGCATTACTGCAACTAAAAGGGTTCTAATAATACAGAACAAGTATTTAAAATTTGCTGAGTCCCCACTTCAGTGGGCAAAAGTTGGATGAGACATTTACTTCCTCCATTTAGTAAGATAAGAGGTACAGCTTGACAGAACATTTTGTTTTCATTACCATATTGGACAGATTTAATTTTAACAGCTTTTGTGGTCTTTGTTCTTTTATCTCAAGTCAGTGTTAGATATCTACTACAGTGCTCATGGGAAATGTCTTAATGGGGAGACAAAGAGGGTTTTTTTCACTGACTCAGTTTTTCTATGGAAAACTGAGGACCTTTTTTCTATGATTTTAACAAAATAACTTAGAAAATGAAAAATCCTTCTTCTTCCCATGGACCAGTTGCCAGGGGCAGGACTTGCAATCTCTGCTTTAAGCAAGAGTTTCTTTGGGACAGACTTGCGTGGGATACACAGCCTGCACTGAGTGGTGCCACCTTTGGTGAATCCCTCTGGATTTTTTTTTGTATGAAGCAAAAAAAGGCATGCAAACTGGGCACCTGTTTTTCAAGCTTACACTTGGAGGATCCATTATTAGCAAACATTGCAGCTCTGCAGGCACAGCCTTTGAAGGCCAGAGGCCCTGGTATGATTACAGCTATGTAACTTAGGAAAGTCAAGAAGAAAATTCTCCCAGAGAAATTATTTGACTCTGAATGTCACTAGAAAAACCAATGCCTGCTAGCCAGTTAAGGAGAGAGAGCTATTACTTGAAGAGAAGCAGAGCTCCAGCATTTTCTATGGGCAGAGGGAAGGAACAGAGAAAGAAGGAGCAGCCTTGCTCTTTCACACCTTTTGCAAAGGGTAGGCAAACGCCAAGAACTGCTGAGAAAAGTGTCTTCTGCAGTGTAGACACCCTGCACACAGGCAGGGACTCCAGATGAGAGGTAAGGCCACCTCCTCTGAGGATTCCTGAGCACAGGGCAGTTAATGCTTATGCTGTCATGACCGTTACTATCAACTGCATCTGAGAAGTAATAAAGGTAGGGTCTTTTGATTGAACTGCAAGCACCCAGGGTCTCTGTGTGCTCTTATTAAGTGTTGATATGCTTATAGTATATGCTTGTGGAAACCATACAAGTAATTACATGCTTCTGCATATCCTTATAGAAATTATTCAATAGTGGTGTTTTGCGTGGCTGAACTGCCGTGCTGTTCTGTAGCACAGGGAGGTGATTTCAGCGGGTCACAGGAAATACCTCGGAGAGCCTGTGCGTCACAAAGTACTGCGTGCTGAAACACGCTGCAGAAGTTCACGCTAGTGCAAAAATAAGTCTGGCAACATTATCAAGCAAGTGGCATGTTTAATGGTCCTGAAATTAAGAAATAAGAAAGGCTCCTGCTGGGCTGACTCCAGTGATACAAATGTCTGGGACCCTCAAGATCAGGGTTGCAAGCTGTGCTAGTGACAAGGACAAAACAGAGATGAGAAAATAAAATTATCACCTGGCCCCATTTTATTTATGATCCAGAAGTTGATTCCAAGGATCTAGCAGTGAGAAATTAGTGTGCTAACATTTGGAACTACTGAAATGTTTTGCTTATCTAAATTTCACTTTGAATTCTGTCCACAACATAAAACCTATTCTTTATAGCATCATCTATCTTACGCATAGTCCCCCCCATAAACTAGTTGTTAGCTAGCTTCACGTTTGTTTTTACCTGAAGATTTTTGTAGTGAACAGTACTTCTGCAGTGACTTGTCTTTGCTGTCTCTTCATTTGTGTAGAAGAGTCCACAGAGCTTACAGTAAAACCCGGTTCTAGGCACCACAAATTCCACACCTATTGAGAAATTCTGAATTACATTAAAATGTCAGTTGAAACCGTTCCCCTCCACAGTAAACTTGTTTTCAAAGAAAAAAGGTGCTGCAGATATAAAGGCTGAATCCTAGATCCACTTCTCTGATTTCCCTGATTTTGCAATACTGAGCTGCAGTTTAAAATCCTATGCATTGCAAATACACCTTCCACTTCTCTCTTAGATATTATACATATTTAAAAATGTACCTTCCCGTGCATAATATTGACTGGAACCTTCACTGTGTAACCTCAAGGGCTAGAATAGCAATAGTACTTATTAGCAGTAAATTCATGCTGAAGTTGCACAGATTGCTCTTTAGGATGTACTTCTTCCAGGTGTTTTACTCATGATCAGTGTTTACACAATAAAACCAATGCTTCTGCTTGTACTGAAAGTATAATCCATACTTTTATGATAAATACTCTTAAATCACTAAGTATTTTTCATATATATTTCATATATAGTCCAAGGGAACTTCTTTCATCTCATCAGCAACATTAACAGCTATCTTTTGCCATTCATCTGGAGTGAAATTAGCAATGATCTATAATCAAAAGCCTGTTTCTTTCAACAGCTACCCCTCTGTCGTATACCCTGTTCCTTCACTCTCCTCACATCTGTTCTGAAAAATAAATATAGCAAGTAGCCTTAAAGTGACATCTTGTTGTAAGCTCTAGGTATTGCAGTGGGCGGCATCACAGGCTGAGGGCAGCCTGGGCGTCCGAACGTACCCAGGGGAATGCTGAGTTCGGTGAAGACATCCTCTTGTTCCCAGCCTGGTGGAGAGTGCCTTCTTTTAGCCTCTACCTCTGGGTATTCCAGAGATCTCATTTCCAGGTACCTAGAATTTGCTTAACAAATGAATAAATGTATTGAATGAAAACAGTTTATTAGTTTAAAGAGACATTTGTAATCTTCTTGGGAACGCTTTCTGGGTGGATCCATAAATGAAGTAAAATCTGGAAAAAATGCTTTTCCATTCAAATCAGAGGTTTACTCAATGCAACTCCAAAAGCTATACTACACTGTGGAGTCAACTCTAGTTCTCCCAGTAGACCATTTTTCTGTTTCCTATTTCATGTTCATTATGGTTTTTGGTGGGGTTTTTTTTTCATATTTTAATCTCTAAATAGATCTATAACATTATACATGCCTCCGGCACAAGCATGGTCCAACTGCAGCTCTGTAACCACGTATGGCATTGCACGACCAGTGATGGAGCTGGGCTAACACAGGGGCTGCTGAGGAAGGGGCGGGGGGGGGGTGGTGGCAGCAGGACCTGCTGAGAGCAAATCCCCAAACTGCCTAAGGAGCTGTATGGGCAGAGCAAACCTTCCTCTCTTGCACCCCTCCAGCACCACTGTCATCTTCTCCTTGGAGCCACTCTTCTCCCATCCTCAGCTCTCCAAGGGATAGTTTCTGCTTTATGGCTGTTGGCCACTTGAAGATTTTGGTTCCTGGCCGGTAGGGATGGGATGATTGGTCCCTGCTGACCGACATTAATGGACACAGCCAGGAGATTCAGGGTGTGGAAAACAGTGGATTGATTTGCTGAGGCAGATAAAGCCAGTCAAAAGAACAGATGCTCACCCTTCCAAACATATGAATTGCTTTTATTTAAAAAAAAGATAATATGTTATCACAGAGCACCTGAATTACAGACAAACTGGTCTGATTCCTATTCTCCAGTTCTTACATCAAACAAATAGTTCTCTTACCCTGACAAAATTTCTATTGTATTGCAAATTTCACCTAGATAAGGGATATATTTTCTCATAAATTTGTTTTTGCCCAAACCAAACCCTTCCTGACTTTCAAGTCTGTAGAGTTCAAAGATCCGCAATTTCTAGCTATGAGAAAGAATTTTTCTTCATTGTTTTAAATATGTCTATTACATGACTTAAAATGAGATAATACAAAATCCTGACTGGTTGACTTTCAGGTTAACTTTAAGCCCATCCCAGGTTTCCAAATCTGCAGCAGAGATCCTGGAAAACCTGCAAGCTTCAGTTACCTCTTCTTAAGACACAGGGCCTTTGTGGCAACTTATGTCCCCCTTAAGTTGCTTTCTGGGCTTTTGAGCTGGCAGCTGCATTTGCAGAGAGCCTAGAGCCTTGCGCTGCAGATTCCAGATACCAAGTCCATGGCGGAAACCTGGGAAGCACAAGCTCCTCCGGAGCTTCCAGGCTCCCTGCTGGCAAGTTGGAAGCTGAGACGCTGAAAACACCGAAGTAACTATGCTCCTGGGATACCCAACTCTTTCGTCAGCTGGCTGCCCATGAAGTGGGCAGCCCAGGGGAGCCAAGCTTGCTGTTCCCCATCCCAGGGAGTTTGCACGGCAGTGTTAT
Organism: Balearica regulorum gibbericeps; assembly: GCF_011004875.1. Classification (NCBI taxonomy): domain Eukaryota; kingdom Metazoa; phylum Chordata; class Aves; order Gruiformes; family Gruidae; genus Balearica; species Balearica regulorum. Next base: position 11,425,262 of record NC_046190.1, read on the forward strand.
CTCCAAATATGCAAAGCCTGGCAAGGTGTCTTCAGGCCAAACAGGTAAGTACTGAAAAATGAGCGAGTTTCAAATCTGTCCTAGAGGAAGAACTTAGTTCAAAATCAGACATTCACTTTAAATGTTCCAGCATTTCCTGGTGGATAATTGCACCCTCAAAAATCTTCCACCAGCTTCTGCTCACAAACCTTTCTCCATCACACAGACTCCAATAGCAACAAAAAGAACATTCCTGGCCAACATGCTCTATGTTGTTTTCCACTTTCCCTCATTAAACACAGCCCATTTGCTCAAGTTTCATTAGAAAGTGTGACAAGGAACTGAACTCGCTTTCAGACACTCAAGATCTTTTTCTTCCCTGACAGCTAAAATATTAATAGGCAGCTATGATTACATTTATTGGCATTATCTCACAGCATGTCCTATCAGATATATTAAAGGCAGCATGCGGTAGATAACAGGAGATGATAATGCAAGTCCTGACAAAAGGCACGTATTTGCGTGAACAGGAACTGAGAAGTAACAATCTACAGATGATTTCCATGTTACTAACGCTTCAGTACAGTATGTAAGAATACCCACCTTGTCCAGGAGCCAGCCAGACATTACAGATACTTTTCTGTTGACCTTCAGAAACTGTCACTCATTTCATTGACAATTCAAAATAGTTAGCAGAGCACTGAAAGACTTCAGCTAAACTCATGTGAACCTTGACATGACAATTATAGCAGCTTATGCCTTTCAGAAAGCTTGCAAGCTGCTTATCATATTTCCTTTACACTATTCAGCTAAGAGCCTCTAATGGTTTACCTTGGCGAAAGGCACTGGGGTTCTTTTACTGAGCTGCTCCAAGGACAAGTCTTGATACTATTAGCAACATTTATTCTTGTTAGCAATAAATTTCAGTCTACTGTCAGAGAAAACATGCAAGACTCTCAGTGGGCTGGAAAGAAGAAAAAAAACAGTAGTTACCCTTGGCCTCTGGACACTCTTGGCTTCCACGTCGTGTTTCTTCACTAGCATTTTTAACAAGCATTTCCATAACTTCTCTGCTCTCAGCTCCTTGTGATCCCATCTGTTTGTAATCATCTATAAATGTATCAGGGAGCTGGAGAGTCTCTTCTTTCAGATGAACAGAAGGTATATGGTGATCTTCAGGCTCTAAGCAAGTGTCAGAGCTCTTATCAATTTTTCCTTCCTTCTGCTGGGGATCAGACTCCTTAGATGATTGGTCTTCTTGCAATTCCTCTGGTTTCTGCTCAGGGTCCAGATTTAGGCTTGATGCTTCAGTTACAGCATCATCATTATCATCATCCTCATCATCATCCTGACAGCCACTAGAAGCTACACTGACCTTTGCTGATCTGAAGTTTGTTTCTAAAGCTTTATGGGCAAATTTGTCTTCACTCCTAGGTAAGTGGCTGTGATCGTTTTTCAGTTCTAACATGGTTGACATACAGGGACACATTTCTGAAGCAGTTTTATTTTTTTTATCAACTGGTACTATTTCTTCAAGCTCAGTTATATCTGGCTCCATAATTAAATCATCTTCTCCCACTTCATCTACTGTCACTAATTCCTCCATGTTAGCAGGATACCAGGTCTCACCTTCTATCTCACTTCCACTCTCCCACTCTCGGTCCTGTCACAAAAATGTAAAACATTTGAGAGATTAGCAATTATAGATCACCAGTGTTAAAAAGTGGGCTTTGAACATCAGTAACCAGGAAGAACTTTGATCTGGCCATGCCTAACCCCTCTTGTATTTTAGTTTCAAAGAACAATATGCTTTGGTATTGTGATTTTAAACCTTATGCACAAGGACAAGCAATCTCTTTTTAATTATAACATAAACTTCACTTTGTGGAGATCCTGTAACTGCCTTGGGGATTACAGTCTCTCCAGTCTCCTGCTCCTTACTTTTCTGTAAGAACAAGGCACAACCTCTTATACTTTGTTACACAACTGACTCTACTATGTGATCCCCAAGGAAACGAACATCTGCCCTTCCTCAACCTGCATCCCAGTGTGACAGGAAATAGGCAGCACAATGAGAATACACTGACCACCAGTCTAGCCACTGTGGCTTTCCACCTTAGACCTAGTCTAAGGTCCTTTAAATTCCTATGGTGACTGAGAAAACCTGGCTACCTTTTGTAGTCATTTCCTTCCACCAGCAAAAGCCCTTTGCCAGAGACTGTGTTGGCAGACATTGGCCTAGACCTTAAGAAAAATCAGTTTTACAGTTATACTCCAAGGTACATAATCTGAAATACCTCATACGTGCAGGTATAGACTTACAGGGCTCAGACACTAATATTGGACTTCAGAAGTATTAGAATCATAAGATATGTTACTTTTAAGACACACTTGCAGCTTAGATTTCATCTCTCAGACTGATTATGTACACATAATCTATTAATAATCTGTATTCTTCTCCTGTTTGGCCATTCCCACACTTCCCCTCCTAGAATCCTAAAACAGCATGAAAACTCTGGGAGTTGACACTGTTCTTGCCAGGAGATCAGTTTTCTACAGCAACAGATATCAATAGCTTCCATATCTGACCATCAACCCATGACCCTACAGATATGAAGCTGGAGAAATTCCAAGGACATTGCTGTTCCCGACTGCGATGCTGCAGTAGGGGTGCTGTAAAGACATTATTTAATTAAAACCAGAAACAATCAGAAGAGGCTACTATCCATAGTCCATCTAAGGCCAATGTTCTGAAAAGTTTTCATCATTAGTCCCCTCCTTCTCCACCAACTGACCACATCTGCTATTTTTGGGCACGGTTCACAAAGTTACGCAGTTCACTTGGGCATATGTTCCTTACAGTTGCCAGTGCCAAGGGCTACGCATGTGAAGCAATGTACATGGGCAAAGAGCAACTAAAAAAAGAGTTCTGGAGACTTCAGGAAAAGCTATCCTTTAAAGCAGAGGTCAAGATAAGGCAAGTTAATTTAGGCTACTCCCTTCTACAACCCCTTTACATATCTTTCTGTGGGGGTTTAATATTTCAGCTGGGAAAATGTGCTACCAAACTTGAGTTTTCACTCATTTTGTTGTGGAAGCTGTACCAACAACGTGTCACCAACCTTGTCTTTTCTGGTGTTTTCCAGAATCTCTCCAGATTCTTTTCCTTGTTTATTAGCTGAGGGTGAGCTCTTCTCTGGAACTTGCTCCTCTTTTCCAAGCTAAAATAAATACAACATATACATGTATAGCAACACACAGTGGTGCTCTATTATGTTTCTATTCTGGGTTTAGGGAAACAAAGTCACCACAAGGTCACATTCTTTATTTCTAAAGTTTATGCAAGTCAACTGGGCTGTGGGAAAAGACCCAAGAATTGGATACTATTAGCAAAGCCACACAAATAAGAATTAAGAAAAAGAAATTTAAACAAAATTAGAGACATGTAATTTACATCATAGAATTGGCTAGAAGACAGGTGGGGGAGAATGCGAATTCGTTAAAATTTCCAGCCTCCACTCCTCTGTTCTCTACCCACATCTGTTATGTTGGCTCAAACATGGTAAGGAGAGCAGCAGTGTTAAAACTGCAAAAGACCTCAACTGTTTTGTTTATTGCTGTAGGATCAGTTGAGAATGCAACTGCTTGCATAGTTCATACTTTGGGAGAACAAAACCGTAGTACTAGCTGGCATTTGGTAAAAGAGTGAAGTGAAAGTGTGAGTTCAAAATATTCAAACTTATTTCTTCCTTTTTAAATAAATTATTAGCAGTAGTCCCTGGAGAGGTATGCCTTTAATGAAGCAACTTTAAAATAATTTGAAAAACATGCAGAGGCATGTGCAACACCGGTGATTTAGGATGCTGTCTGATATTTCTCTCTGACATCTCCTCCCAAGGAACCATCCATCACAGTGAAATATCAGCCAAAGAAGAAAGATGACAAAAGGTGGTACGGACACACATATCTATGGCATGAGGTAGCGCTGCTACAGAGACTTGCTGAGTTACAAGATCTAGAGATTTCCACCAACTTTGCTCCCACGTGAGAGTAACGAACGCAAGGTCAACTAAAAACAACCAAAGATGGCCCTGGCAGCAAAGTCACAAGCTAGAGATGGACCCCTGGTCAGCAAAGCAGCTCTGCAGTCTCCTGTGCCAGCATCCCCAGGGGTGCACGGTGGCAGTGTATCACTGGGGGAGATTCAGGGAGGCAAGGTGGCCAAGAACCAATAACAAGGTCCCCATAGTGTAGGAATATGAGCGTGGGTTGTACTGGGACTGAGCGAATGAGGCGTCTTCATCTGTTCCCTCTCTGCTTTTTCCCAGTAGAGAATCAAAACTCACAAATGCTGCCACTTTACCAACTGGGAATATTTCTCCAGATCCCACAATTTTACAGGTCAGCTGATGCAGTGGCTGTGTCATGGGAAGAGATTCCTGTTAGCACATTGAAGGGAATGGTGTGAATTATCCCTGCCACAGCTGAGGGTAGGGACATACGATTAATAGAAACCAATTGCTCTGCTGAGGTGACCAAAAAGAAAATGTTCCTCATTAAAAGTTCATTGCCCATTTTAGCAGTATAAAAATCAGTTCCCTGTACTTTCCTACAAATATTGTGCATCCTTGTAAAATACTACTTATTTTCCAAATAATCCACATCAGACAGGGAGGATGTGATGGATGCAGAGAGAGCAGCTGTGGAGTATCCTGCACAGACTTAGAAAAGAGAGCAGTTGGGCACTTGCCCCTGCACACATAACCTGCATGCAAACAGCAGATTGTCACCTGGTTTTGTTGCGAGTTGTCTGTCCCCTTCCCCTCACTGGTTACCCAGAGGTTTTGTGCTTGACACAGAAAGACAATGTCCATGTACCCAACACCTCAACAGTGTAATGGATCTGCATGATCTAGGCAAAGACATGGATAAGATGACCTCCCAAGATCTCTTCTAGGACTGCATTCCCTGATTTTATCATGGCAAAACATTGCATGTCACCAGCACCACACCTACAACAATTATATTTCAGAAAATATATTACTTCAGCATTTACCACGTTTTTACATACAGTTTGAGATCTCTATTTACCTCATTCTCAGAAGGTTTGGTTTCCTTCACATCACTGCCTTCAGCAGCATCAGCATCTTCCTCTTGGTCTTTTTCAGCTTTCTTCACCTTATTCTTATCACTTTGTTTTTGCCTGGAGCTCTCAGATGCTTTGCTATGCTTCTGTTCAGCCGCCTCCTCCCTGGTGGCGTCCTCGCTGTAAGAATGCCTGCGTTCCCTTAACTTTGCCTCTTCCTTTCTCTTAGATCTCCCAGGTAAATCCTGCAGCTGCCTTTGAAACTTGTCAGATTTTGACTTAGAGGTTTTCCGGTAATAGTCATCTTCCCTGCTCTTGTAGCCAGATAAAGGGTGAAGGGAGCCAGGGGAACCACTCCTTAAATATTTTTCTCTGTGCCCTCTGCCTCCTTCAATCCGTTCATCCAAATCAAACTTGTCCAGCTGTCGGGAATAATGTTTCCTCTCGTGTACCCACATGTCAGTCCTGTCCCTTTTCTCGTCCCCGTTCTCTCGCCATTCTCTGCTGTCTCTTTCCTCTTCCCGTCGAGAATACGGGGACTGATCCCATGACTCTCTCCCATTTCCCCAGTCGGTCCTGCCGGTCCCCATCGGGCTGTGGGGTGAACTGCAGGAAGTAAAGCTGGGAGTGTGGGATCGGGGCGACAGGGAGCGGCTTATGGGGCTGCGAGAGCGGGGCCTCTCCGTGCCATACCTGCTGCAGAGGGAAAAGGCAGCTGTAACTGGCTGACCCACTGTGGTCTACCAAGTTCTTGTACACTGGAAACACATGGGGACTGTCCTGGTGCCTGCGAACCTGAGACCCCAGGCCTTTCACAGACATGCACTGCACAGCTGCAAACACAGTGAACAGGAGAAAAGGCAGTGTCATACCCACAGAGCTTAACTAAATCCCCACAGATATGTCAAGAATATATTCATTCATTCTTACAAGTGTCTCACAGGGGTTTAGCATTAAAAGCTTATAATAGGTTAATACCTTTACAATGACCCTAATGTCTGTACCCTTAATACTCACACATCTAGGGCACCTCTGAGACAAAAGTGACAAAGGTCATCTGCTTAACAGAGATGTTTTAGGACTGTGATTCCTCTCCATTTTTCCTGGAAGGTCCAGAAGTCAAGCAGATCAGAAATATACCCAAATACATTTTAACCCGAACTGGCTCCTTCCTACTAGGTCTCGCAGCACCCCCAGCCTTTATGCTTTTCACTCAAGGGGAGGAGAGGGAAACAGCTTCATTTGTGTGTTCTTCACATGCTAGGGGTAGTTTCTGAGCCATTGTCATCAGTAGGAAAGAGTTCTATTTTCATAACATGCACCGTTTCAATCTGATCTCATTGTATAGGCCCTGTACTTACTATTGTACCCACTTGGATTTTTACAGTGATTGGAAGTGAAATCCAAATTAAGAAAGCAAATGAGATAAGAGTGGGAAGCACACAGATAAAGCTTTTTCTACCTGCAGGTTTACAGACTTATCCAGGTCCCAATTCCAAACTATGGAGAAACTTTACCTGTCCACTTCACGCAGCAGGTCCCTCTCCCTCTGCGAGTGGATGTCCTGGATGATAGCAGCCACGTTCTTACCTGGTTTCTAAATAAGACAAAGGCATTATTTAGCATGCTGCACTACTCTTCAAGCTAATATAGGTGATTTGTCCTTCAAGAAACAGCACCCATGCATCATTCCATTACATTACTACTGAGAAATATTTGGTTTCAGTGTTGTGGTTACAGTCTTTTCTGCAGCTGGTATCTCAATAACACGATCAAAGCAGTAAAATGATACAAATGGAAAATTTGCTCCATTACGTTGTAGCACTGTCTCCTCATACTTGGCTGCTGTAACAGGCTTTGAAAACTAGCTTGTCCTTTCCTGTTACACATTCACTACAGAGTATTTTCTAGGAATTGGATGTAAGAGGAAACAAACCAGACAATTTTTCTAATATCTGAATTAAATATGCATGGCAGCCTCTCTCTGGCCCTCTAGGAATGAACTGCCTTCTCTTCATCTCAGAGTTTAGCTCATTCTGGAGTATAGCTCTAAAAGACTACGTTTAGACACAAGAGTTTCAGAAAAGCTAAGTGCAAGAAAGATGCGTACAGGAAGTGTCAATTACTCGAGATTCAAGATCATTTACAAAAGAAGCACTACTCCAGGCTGGAGTGCATGCAATTCGTCAAACACTTGGAGCATGCACAGCTGAGCAACATAATCATGCAGGAACTCAGAGCAGTTTGTAGTGGTAAATAGCTCATGCACATGCCCCCTTCCATGTTGCACTTTTGATTATTTGTTTGCTTTTAACAAAGAGAAAGGGCTTTTGCTCGTGCAGAGAAAAATAATTCCATGACCTGAAAAACTACCATAGGAAATGCTGAAAATCTTCCTGAAATCTAGGCAAACTCCCACACTCTCCTGGGTAATTCCTGTTCCACCTCTGTGTTAAGATGCACAGTCTCCACCACCTTACATCTGAACACCTCACCGTACCACACTAAGAAAGACTGCTCCGGTTTATGGACTTTTGGCAACCCCTTATAAGTCTCCTTAAACTATTATACACGTACAGGAGAGAAAGAGACCTTTCCGAAGGTCAGAGCAAACCATCTGAGTTACTTGTTCTTCCTCAAGGCTCATAAAAGGTCCCTTAACCTCTTAACTTGGAACATTACAGAGTTATTTTATAAAATAGCTTTGTGCTGTGTTCAGCTTTTCAGCTCTGCATTGCCAGTTCCAGTCCAAGTCTCCATGAAAAAAAAATACTCTCTTAGCATTACACATGGCAGTACATAAGCTTCCATAAATATGCTCTCAAGAGCACTGATTTTTGGAATCACATCAAAAGTGTCACACACTCAACAGAAAGTCCAAATGCTATTGCTCTGTTCTGACTCTGTGTAAAAAAACCCAAACAATCTAGCTTTTTAATTTAGTTCATTCACAAGAAAGAAAGAAAGAAAAAAAGAAATCAGTATGATGTTTAGCCCTGCCATCACTGCTTGGTATAGAGATTGTACTATGGCTCAAGCATGCAAGCAGTGAAAAACATTGCTTCAGGCTTAATGCCTGACTAAAAGGATAGGACCATCTTGTTTTTGCTGACATGTTGTATTTTATACATGGTTGTGTTTAACCACTTTGTTAGACCAAGCAATGTGGGGAGCCCACTCAGAAGGAAGCTCAGAAAGGATTTTTGAGATAATGGTATGAGAGGAGTAGAGAAAATAGGATCTCTTCCAAGAGTAAAGGTTTAGAACAAGAGCAAGCAGCTCTTAACATACATTCATTAATTTATCCTTCCTAATTTCTTTTTCCTTAATATTAAAGCATTAATTAGAAACCAGTAATCAGCAAAGATTTTTAGATGTATTCTCCAGGACATGCCATGGAAACTCAGGAAATTTGATCAGGAATAACTATCTTACCTTCAGCTGCAATTCCTTGTATCTTTTAGACATCCTAATAAGTAACTTATCATCATTTATCATAGCAGGTTTTTCTTTGTAGTACTGCACCATGGCTTGTGCTGCTTCGCTGTAAGCCATTTCCAGAAAGGCCTAGCACAAATGGGGAGAGCTTTAAAATCTACTACATAATTAAAAATACAAAGTATAAGAGAGAAAAGGCAGCACAATAATTTTTGTTTGGATTCTTCCCATGCAAAATGTTTTGATAGTACAGACCTTGGTAGCTTTCCAGCCCTGGAGCTGAAATAGTAACATTCAGACTCCTTTTAACTGCAAATAACAGTTTCAACCCAGCTATTAAAGCCGATATGCAACTTTAGAAGCCAGTTTAGTTAAAAACTGAATGACTGGAATCTAATCTTTCTCGATATATGAAAACATCACCTTTCCCTTGCTTCCTCACTGGTGCTTCTACACCATGGTCAGCTGCTGACAGGATGCAGAACTGCAATACTGCACCATGCACTGCTCCCAAGATTGTCAGCTGTGTCTGGCAGAATTGCAAGGGATCCAGATAAAATCAGAACATCAGAGCATGAGCAGCCAGAACAAATCCAAAAAAGGAGTTTTAAAAACCTGAACGATGTTAACTAGCACTTTTATTTACATGAAAATTGCATTTGATGTGAGTGCAGTTTACCTGGTCAAGGAATATACTCACAGCTGTGTAACGACTGCATTTTAAAACATTACAAATCTCAAACATTGCCCAGTGGTGTGGATTCTACATCCATCTGTCCTGTCTGCTGCAGGGATGTGACAGAAGATTTTTCTAGTCTCCCCAGCCTACCACCACTGGTAGACTTAAGCTACCTTGAAGAAGAGCTCTACTGCAATGCGGCACACATGAAAAGGGAGTGAGGTGTCAGTGTCCCCTGCAAGGGCATCGCCTTCCTTGAGCATGTGTGTGCCAGATCCCCCAGCGCAGCCATGGCCTTGGGGCTCTGCCACCAGCCTGTAACTGTAATTACACCATTGCCGGGACCTGTCTCTGCTGTAACAACAGTTCAACGAACAGTGTAGGACAGCCAAACCAGAGTAGAGTGCAAGTCATCTGTCAATGCTCAGTTCAGTTCTATGAGTATGGGTAAGAAAGCAATAAAAACCTCCCAACAGAACCAGAGAAGTCTGAAAGTAACCCTAACAAATGGCTGGGAGAAGGCGACCAAGTTATTAACTTTTTAAAAAATTATTATTAAAGTACAGTTTTATAACCCTTCATTGAGATTTCTGAGGTTTTTTTAACAAGAACTATGAGGCAGTGGTCATGTTTATGCCATCATCTTATTTTGCAAACACCAATTTTATTCTTTTGTACTTTAAAAGCAGGCTTCATATATTTAAGTTTCTATTATTAAAAAAAGAGATTTCCCCCAAAGACTCTGTCTTTATGTCAGTATGTCTTTACGTCAATAGATGTCAATACCGGTGACCCCAAATGCACAGTACCTGATTAGTGGATTTCATGAGGATATAGTTGGTGACCTTCCCAAACGGGAGGCCCAGGTTAATGACATCATTCTCTGTGCAGCTTCCTTCGGGGAGGTTGCAGATGTGAACAACTCGACCAAGCGTGGATTTCCTCTGGGGAAACTGGGGAAAAAAAACAGCTCAAAACGATGTTTTTATCTTAGATATTCCAGCCACTAGATAAGATCTTATATTTCTGCAAAAAATGAAACATTCTTTTCTGTGTACCTGTTATTAAGGACAAACATCCTTCTTTAAAACCTTGTATTTTAACATCCTGGTTTAGAAATACAAATGGGAAGGGAAACATTTAACTGCGGTGCAGCTTGCAATGGAGTTTCCATCCCTGGCCATTACAAAGTCCAGAAAGGATTTCTAGAAGAGATGCTCTCGTTCAAGCAGGTTTAATGACATTGCTGCAAAAGCTAACCTCAAACCCTATGGACTCCAGAGCTTCACATCCCTGGCATGTCACAGCAGAGGAGATGGCTGGGCTGCTATGGGCCCAGGCCACTGGACTGCACCCAGCACCAGTGAGAGTTTGGAGGCCCCTCAATGTTTGGAGATGGAGGGTGCCTCTGCCATGGGGAGGTCTCAGCCCCTCCTGACGAGCTCCCTGTGGGGTTGGTACCCATCTGGTTTGGCAGCACAACACCTACAGCTACCTGCCAAGTCAGACAGCCTTCCCCAGCCCGTCTGCATGTCTGTCCCGCTGGGGGCTCTGTGCCTTCCCTGCACACAAAGGCACCATGCGCTGTTGCTGAGTAAAAAGCCCTTAGTAGATAATTTGCAGGCAATGCACAAAAAATTAGTATTTTCAAGTATTCCATAAACGCCCATTTATGTGGTGCTGGTAGTGCCTGGAAATTGAAACTGATGTTCACTGCAGTTCCTCTGAATTTATGGACATTAGAAATCAGTTTAGGTGACTACAGAGGTGTTAACGATAGCAGGGGCTGAATTTAAATTCTCCTTCTGCCCTGGTGGAACAGACTGGGCCGGGGCTAAAAGCGACCCCATTTAACTTGTGAGAGGACCCCCAGCTGTACCTCAGGTTGGAAAACATACTACTTTCCCCTCCTATTGCAACAACACGCAGTAGGAAGGACGTTTCCCCTGGGGGCATAAGTGACCACTGGCCATGCAGAGAGGCTGAGGTTCCAAACTGGGCTGGCACAGGCACACAGTTGCCAGTGCGGTAATCGCTTCCCAAGGGTGGAAGTCTATTTTGGAGTGCTGGGGCAGTTCCCAAAGGGCCGCCCATCTCCCTGACGTGGAAAGCAGGCTCTACACTCCTTGTGCAAAAAGGCACCAGGGTACATTCAGAGAAGAACATAATTTACCTCAGCTAGTGACACGCAAAACATCACTTACACAGGATTAAGTCTTCCCAGACTACTTCCCTGTTTACGACCTTTGCTGTTAGGATTTTACTGAAGAAGTAACTCTACCTTCAGTTAAAATTGTGCCATTCAAGGAAAGATGCAAATCATGTAATCTTGTGGGATCAAGTTCACCAGAGCCATCACAAATGTTTGGCTTGTCAGCAAGTTCACAAGTTACAGAGCTAATGTTATCTTATTTACACCTTCATCCCATTACCTCCCCTCCAGGCTTCACCACTTAACCATTTGTGTATTTTTGCTGCAGCAAGACCCTGTATTATACAGCAGTCTGCTATTTAGTATGCATCTTTCAGAGCCTGCCCATATGCATAAGATAAGTCAAAGAAGTGCCAATGTCCAGAATTTAAGATATTTTCTCTAGCAGAAAAATAACAAAGACCTGATCCTGAAAAAGATGAAGCAACTCAACTCCACTTGAATAGAAAAGGAGGTGATGGCTACATGCATCTGGCAAGGCAGCATGTAGCATACAACAGAAGAATATCTACATGCTGAATTCCTGTACAGCAAGCAGAGGAAAAGGAAACTTCTCTGACAGCAAACGCAGTCCCAGTATATGAACACCCCAGGACACCTGGCACCTTCTGTTCGTTTTGTTAGATCTGTTAAGAGATAGTATGTTAAGAGTTTATGGGACTAGAAAGACTGAGCTGTTCCCTACGTAGGCTCCAGAGCCTGTGTTCTGACACACATTCAGCAGTACATTAAATCAAATGCCTGTAAGATGTTACCACCTCCCTACAATTGGCAATGGCTTAAATTAAAATGCTACGCCATAAATCTGCTGTAATTCATGATTAAGAAGTGGTCACATACTCATACCAGAAGTCGATGGGCTGTACCAAGCAATAATCTTGTCAGCTGATTGAAGTTAAATTGGATCCATTCATTAAACAGAGCTGTAAATCACGGCCAGAAAAGGAATATACACTTTCCGTACCCACAGTCAGAAAGTTAGAGGAGCTGTTGTGTGTAATTTTCATTAAGACTCTAAGTTAACTTTCTTTGCAACCAATGTCTACAGGGGTTTACCAATGCAGTTGCACAACTACTACAGAAGTAATTTGATGCACAGCAATGAAATGCACCTCATACCATTTGCCATATTATTTCACCAATCCAATTTGGTTATTTTTAATGACAGCTTTTTTTCCCAATTTTTTTTGTTTCTTGCTTTTCAAATTCTTTATCCCTTTCTTGAGCTTCACATGAATCTTTTCTAAAGATAATAAGAAACTGACAGTCCCATCCCTCCAGTACTAATGGCTCTGCATGCCCGAGTGAAAACTTCTCGCACTGCATTTGCCTTTTGAAGAGGGATAGAGTTATTTGCAGATGGATAGCACAGAGCAAGCTCTTCCAGAAATCCGAACACTTTGTTTATGATTACATGCAGGGTCAAGTGTAATCTCCCACTGCTCAGTTAAATGGCAGCAGCTTAGCTGAAAGTGAATACTACCGCGCAAAGGTGTAATAAATTATAAGCCACCTGGGTTGTGGGGTGAATGACAGCTGGAAAACTAAATCTTAACACCTCTAATATAGCTCCCTGTCCACCCAATGAGCTTCTGAAGAAAAAGAGGATTTACTGCATCCAGGAAAATCAAAGTTTTTGTTTCTTTTCTCTCTCATAGTATTTCAGGTCATTCAGAAGGAGGACTTCTGCAGGCTGCTTAAATGATAAATAGTGACAGATTCTAAGGAGAAATGATACTGGCATTAGCAGTAATTTCATTTGTTGCGAGGTTGACAGACATGATGAAAAGGAACATTCCTCCACGCCTGCTGCTACTCCACCTCTGACCTTGGAGGCAGCCATCATGAGCAGCTCTGCTCTTTGCTCCCCTGCACACACAGTGTCTGTGGCACACAAAAGCTAAAACCCCTTCAAATAACCCCTGGCACAGCAAAACTGCACAGTAGAAAATTGGTTGGATTAAACAAATCTGGGTGACATTTCTATAAGCAATGCCTAAACTGGAGAGGCATGGGGATGCAACTCAGCCTGGCTTTCCAGAGTCTGAGACCACATCGGGATATATACACAAAAGCTAACAAGGTGAAAACATGAACCCCTGGATTACTGCTGCTATTCCATGAACACCCTAACATGAGTCTTTGACGTCTCTGGCTTTCATTGTAGCTTTCCAATATATGTTGAGCTTAAGTTTAACCCTAACAACTTTGTATTTCCATTATGTATATGATTTGCTTTTATTTGCCTTTTTTTCTTTTTCTCCCCCCCCCCCCGCCCCCCCCGCCCCATCTTTCTGTTTTGTCAGTGTAAAAGCACCACTTTTAATGTTATCCTTTTTTTCTGGCATTTTTTGATTATTGGGCTAGGAATTCAAGTGTGCAATTAGAGCAATATAAGTGAGGACTTGTGTTGAATGGGGTGGGGGGGAGCACTAATAAACCAAAACCATGGAAGGCTGTACACCAAAGCAAACTTGCTGAAAGGCCACCAGTGGCAGCAGATGGTATAAATAGTACACTAAAACTAAGAAAAAGCTAGTCTAATATAATGAATTGATCTGGGACCCTCAGGTGAGCAACGGTTAGTGAAGCTGCAGCCACTGTCTTTGCCATTATTGCTACCTGGGAGAGGGACCCCAGCATGGGAGAGGCAGAGAGCAATCGCAAATAAATAACTGGAGAGATGGCAGGCTGTTTGCTGAGATCGATACTCAGAGTCAGTAAAAACTAATCCAAATCTTTGTTCCAAGCTGAAGCTGACCTTCCTGGGTCAAAAAGACTCAGAAAATGGGGGAAAAATGTCAATGAGATACACACAAAACCATCCTCCCCAAATCTCTCTAACAAGCAAACAACATTTAGCACTGGAAAAAAAACTACAATCAAGTTCTGATTTGGCCAAAATCAAAAGCATAAAAGAGCTGCAGGGAAGTTGAAATAACAGACTGAATATTCAGATTATTGTCTAACAGGAAGCCTTCATGGTTTTAATACCAGTAAGTAGAAGTGGCTACTACAAGAATCTCTACACAGAGATCAGTTTGCTTAGGTACTCACTCTTACCCCTGATGGAGGAGAAGAAAATGTAGGACCTGGCTGGCCAAAGGATCTTGCTGACGTAGTGATAAAAGATGAGCCGACATTTGGTGGATAATCTAAATAATGGATTACACACATTTAATGAAAATCTTGACTCATATTAATCGCATTAGTGTGCCCAGTAAGCAGTACCACATTTACATAATAATTAATTTCACAGTCTCTACACCAAGTTATACACTGTTTCGTTGACAAGTCATTGTCTGAAAGAAAAATAAATTCATACTTTGAAGGCACTGTATTGGCTTTTAGCCTTTCTGTGCACAACCTCTAAAAAGTTTTCCTTGAAACTTGTATCACAGTTCATTTAAAATGTCCACTTTTCCCCAGAGATTGACTTCCCTTTCAGTTCAAAAGAAAGTGGTTTTAACTATTGCACATACAACAATTCACCTTCAATACTAGACGGATTGAAAACTGCTGCATTATTTGGCGATAAATGCAATGTTCCATCTGCTGAGCTTAACACACATCGGATACCAGTGCTGGAAAAGAAAGAAAAGAACTTTAGGAGCACGCATAATGTGCCATAAACATTGAAGCATAATTATTAGACAGTAAATTCCCGGTCTAAACGCACTGAAGTAAGGGATGGTCTGCTAGAAATTCAGTTGGGAGAGTGTCTCTAAAATAATACTTACTTATCTGAAAAAGCCATACATTTTTGGATGTGAAGACTTCCCTTAACGTGCTGATCCCAGTCCTACATTGAAACAAAGAGATGATGAGCATAGGAAAAATCCCGAGACAAATTTACAAAAGATTGCTTCTCCACTCAATTTACTTTGTTGAAAAACAATACTGAGATGCTGAAGATCAAACTGTGTGATGCTGGAGCCAAGCACACCTTCAACCAATGCATTTACTGACCTGTAATTTGTAGCTTAAATTATTGGTTACTTTACAAAAGGAGAGCTTGTCTGTATTAGCTTTTAAATCCAGTATATTTCTATTAATTCAGCTGAGCACCCTCAACTCCTGTGATGTCCATAACGAAGGTGCTGAGCACACAGGGCAGCCAGGACACTGCTTATTCTTTTCAACAGATTTGCAAAATTGGTCAGAGTACACGTAGCTATTTACACTTCTATGATGCAAATGAGGCAGCGTATTAAACACCAACAAACAGATCAACTGAAACTCACCATAATGACATTTTCCCTGCCCTTTTAAAATGTTTAATGAAAAAAAGAAATGCTCAGCATGCCCTAGACGGAGGATACCTCACACCAGTCCTGTAGCTGCAGTAACCACAGCAAACTCTTTTGCAAGTGGCTGCTCAAAGAGTAAAACGAAAACATGAAAGAGTAAATATATTCAAATATCTCAAAACCCCGGGGTGCGTAAGTATCAGGTACTGTTTCATTTGCCGGCCATCTTCCTTGCTATATACGTGCTGTTGTAACATTTTTGTCAGACTATCATCTGTGTGAAAACAGATGCTTTTGCCATTAGCTGCTGGTCCTGCGATGTGATGGAAAAGGCCATGAGGACTTGTTGAGCTGGGCTCACCAGGGGGCCAGAACAACGCCAGCCAGCACCCACGTACGGCTTGGGGCACAGAGGCTTCACCAGACCCGACCTATATAACACGCCCTAGCACACAGGCTTTCTGGGCAAGCAGGAAGCTTCTTCTCAAGGGTGAGGTTGGATTTGGAGCTCCCTTGGCAGTATGAGCAGAGAAGTGGGAGCGTGGTCTGCACTACACATGCTGAGCAGCTTCTTGCTTCCAGGCGAAAGTCGCTGGGGACTACGAGTCCTAAATTTTCCTTAGAGATACTAGAAGGAGGAAGAGATCCCAACAGAGGAATTATTAAAATCATTTTATCAAAATGCACTGGTTTGTTTAAGCAAGCTGCTTCCACAAGACTGTTAGGGGGAAGCCTTTGGGATCAGAAACGCAAAGAGAAAGGGAGAGGCAGATGAAACCGCAGACGTGTGGTTACCATACTGGCTTGAGAAGCAGGAGATTGGCTTCAAGCTTCTCCTCCCCTCGCTTTGGGCCCGTGACCCCAGCCCAGACCTCATGTTTCGTGCACCAGTGCTGTAATCTCACTGCCTTTCACAGTGAGATGTGAAACAAAACCAGATCTTGAAACCCCAGTAATAGCCATGAAATGGATGTACGACACCCTACGTGAAATTATGGCCCTTTGTTTCCGCTTCTCTCAAGAGGGCACGTCCGTGGTGATGGACACTGGCGGCAAGGGCTGGCAGGAGCTGGTGGCCAGATCAATCATCAGGCAGCGCGTTCAAGGGTCTGGACCATGGCACATTAAAAACACTCACCTTCAGATCGAAGATCTTCTTGTCGCACAGGGCGCAGATGTGGGGGAAGTGAAGGGGGGCCGCGCCGCGGAGGTCGCCCAGCTGGTGTGGCGGCAGGGAGCGGGCAGGCAGGTCAGGCGCGCCGCCGCTCCGCTCCTCCTTCTGCCTCATGCGAGGGCTGCCGAAGCTCTGCTTGCTGTGGTTGGGGCGGCTGAAGGTGGGGGGGGCGGCTGCGCCGAACTTTGTGTCAGGTGTCGGCTCTTCAGGGTTGTAGAGCTCGTTTCTTATTTCATACTGCTGCTGACTTGCTGACGGCCACATGCTGTCGCTGGGCACAAGGTCAGGCTTGTTTTGGCTGGGGAAATTAGGGATGTTTTCCCACTGGTTGCTTGTACCGCTGCCATGCAAGACGGGGCCGGGATCTCCTTTCGGATGGGAGCCGGTGTGGGGGTCGCTGGGGAAGGCCCGCACTGCCCCATGCTGTGCCACTGCCCCATAGGCCTCCTTGGGAAAGGCTGCTGCCGCCTCGTGCTGCAGCTGGCTGGGAGCCCCGAAGTGACTCTCATAACGTGGCCCTGCCGCCGAGGAGGCTGCGTGGGTCCCGCCGGCGAGGAAGCCATGCTGGCTGGGCTGGTCCCCCTCCGAGGCGTACGCCTGAGGGGTGGCAGTGGTGGCGTTTTGCTTGTTGTACTCGTAAAAGCCTCCCATGGCAGCAGCGGCGGTGGAGGTGGAGGCACCCGCCTTGTTGAGACCCACCACCACAGGTTGCTGGCTGGAGGTGGGAGCCATGACGCCTCCGAAGGGACTCATGACGATGGCGTTGGGGGTCTGGCCCTGGACAGGCCCCAGGCCACCCCCTGGCGTGGCTAAGGCCGGGCTCTGGGTGGGAAAGGCAATGCCGCTGGAGGGGAACCTCGCGCCGGTGATGCCAGGCCCCTGCGGCTGCCCTGCAGCGTGGCCCTGCGGGGCGTTCATCACGCTCGGGTGCCTCAGTTGGTTGAAGAGCGGCTGAGACATGGCCACTTTGGAGAGCACCTGGTTGAGAACGGTGGCAGCAGCTGGGTTGTTGGTGACGGTGGTCTGAGCCAACTTCAGCCTGTGGAGCGTGAGCTGTGCCTGGAGTTGAGCCAGCTGCAGACTCGCCGGCGAGGGGAGCAGGGGGGTCGGGGCACCGACGGAGAATGGACTCTTCTCCAGGAGCTTGGCAGCGCTGCAAAGGATCAGGATCTGGGTTAGCCAAATTCACACGACATCTACCTGTGCTTGTTTCCCGCTAAAGCTTGGCATGGGATACACAGCCGCTTCTGGAGATTTAGCTTATCTAAACCCAGGGAAAGCAAGGTGGTGATTGATGATGTCACCATAACCTGTCATCTTCCCTTCAACATCTGCTGCTGCATCCCTTTCAATCAAAAAGTTACTAGGAAGACAACTATGCCAAAGATCTCTCTTTAAAACCCCCAATGCATCCCTCTGGATCAGGCCATCAACTCATTTTAAGCACCCCTAGGACTCATACCTCTAATGCAGACCAGGAACAGTGGCAACACAAGCCCCAAATCTACGATTTTTCTCTCTTTTCTGCATTTTATGCAACCTCCTGCTTCCCTGCTGAGACATCGCTGCTCCTGACTGATTTTGTGATGCTACCATTACTCCCTTTTCCCAGAGCAGGGGATATGAGGAAAAGGACATCAAATGGGACTGTAAAGCCAGCCCTGTAGGCATTTTGCACCTAGCACATCTGGCTGCATAAAGCAAGATGAAATACACCACATGTCTTTATTTTAATTGTTTACAGTTCTCATTTAATTAATCTGCATGGCAGCCTGTTCTGTAACAAAGTGTATAATTTCCCTGTTGTGCAGTTGCAAATATAGAGGGGAAAAAAGTGAATGATTTGCCAGAAGCTGGAGCAACTACGAACAAACTGTCCTGAAGAGTTTTCCCAGTTCAGCTGGAATGTAAGGCAAAATTTCTGCAGTGCCAGCTGGTAAAAATCAAGGTCTTTATACTTTCTAGAAATTAGAGGTGCATTGAGTGTTCTCCTTCAAATCTCGTACATGGGATGAATAAATGATGACTAAACTGCCTGCTTGAATTCCAGAGCTGGGAAAATAGGAGATGATATTTTCAGGCATATGGTGGTTCCTGGCTTTGGGAAGCACCTCTGGGACATCTCACCAGTTCACAGCACCACCACCAACCCTTCCTCCCCCTGCCCCATCAAACCCTGCAAACATAAACCAGGAAAAAAATAAATGAAAATGGGTAAAGTCTAGCAAAGTTAAAAGCAAGAGAAATGTTATAATGGAAAATATTAGGTAGCACAAGCTTCCAGGCAGCTGCACCCACCCCGCTTTTACTGCCTTGCCCGCACCCTTCCAGGATCCCTCCCTGCATCATCCATGGCAGAGTCAGCCTGGTCCACATGAACGTACATCGTGCCGCAGCCACGCTCCCTCCGTATGTCATGCTGCCTACGCTTGGATACCATCAGCCATTTTCATGCCCCTACCAGAAAAATGTTAGCCATCACTTTTTCCACCACCAGGAGCCTCTGCTCCCAGACAGCACAGCCACTCAACACATTACAAATGGCTGTTCATTCTGAAAATCAGAGCAGAGAGCACTGGAATAACAGGGATGTGGTCCAAAGCTCAATTAATTTATATTGTAAAAATATATTGAGTTTCAATTTAGGCCTTTCAAAGCAGCAGGAGCTATGCATCAACTGCTACACAACCCTCACTGTTAATAACTGGCCAATTTGTTAAACTGCATGGATGAAGTTGTAGTTAATGATAAATGTCTTGTCAGCATGCTACATTTGAAAACCACAAATTAAGAAAACATCTGCTTAAATCCAAAGTATGAC
Organism: Balearica regulorum gibbericeps; assembly: GCF_011004875.1. Lineage (NCBI taxonomy): Eukaryota > Metazoa > Chordata > Aves > Gruiformes > Gruidae > Balearica > Balearica regulorum. The sequence continues at coordinate 11,444,901 of NC_046190.1, forward strand.
TAAGAGAAAATGAATGGGTTTCATATTTAATGTTTAACTTCCACTAGCAACTGCAAGGCACATCTGTCTCCCAAAATACAAAACGCCGTTTGGATAAGTGCATCCTTATGTAATGATGAGAGTCCCTGCCAGCACAAGCTGACACCAGTGCGCTTCAGAGCCGAGGTGCCTTTTGTTTTCCCCTGTGGTTTTTGTCACTTACTCTCTGACTTGCACTTACAGCGCAGTTTGCTGTAAATTTGATGATGGATGAGAGTCAGGGTGCAAGTACAGTCAAAACAACATGGAGGCTCTCAGAAACACCAGCCTGGGAGATCCTGAGGACCCATAAAAGCTACCAAGGACCCCTGTGGGGTGTGAGGGGTTCAGCGAGCAGAGGATCCCACACTGGCATGCACACCATTGTCACTGCTGGGGGACGTGGCATGACCCTGTGCCAGGCTGTATTGTGTGACCAGCATCTGGAGTGTTCTGGCTTATGATGTGCTGTGTGGGACTGGCCACAGTCCTGATAATTTTTCATTTTATAGCTGGTTATATCTTTTGTATGCTAAGGAAGCTGTAAAACTCTTTTGAAAAGTTTTATAGAGCATGCAAATAAGAACTGCCTGGAGGTCTTAAAGTAAAAAGAAAAGCCAGCAGCCAGTATATGATGTTTTCAGGCTCAGGAGCCTCAGATGACTTCTGTTCCCAGCAATCTAATTCCACCGTGCTGCAAGCCTGCGCAGCAGCATGCATATCCCAACAGCTGCAGCCGCTTCCCAACTCAGGTGGCTACCTGCTGGATGTGGGCACAGGCTCCCTTTCTCCAGTGAAACCATCTCACTTGATCCTGCTGCAAGCCCTGGAGTTCCCTCAGCCTCCTCCTATTTTGACCAACTTTGGAGCACTGTCTGTCAGAAGCCCCCCAGAACACAAGCAGTGCCCTGCCCGAGCACCCCCCAGCTGGGCATGCCCGAGGCGCTTGCTGCTCCTCAGCTCTGCAATCATTTCTGAGCTCTGCAGCGGGGCATGGGGAAGGCAAAGGCAGGAGGACCCTGCACAGCTGCACAGCGGCTGCCTCCGGCCAGCTCAGGCCAACGGCTTTCGGGCCCTGCTGCGGAGCTGGGCAGCACTCTGCTCCCTCTGCCTGCCGGCTTCGTCCCTGGACTGCAAGCCAGCAGTGGGGCACACTGGGGAGCTGCTGGGAGCCATCTTACCTGCAGAAAAATGAATGCTGTAAGGAGAAGCTGCAGCCTCCAAGCCACTCGCGAGGGGACAGAATTAGTGAGGAGGGTCGCTCCATGCACCAATAGGTTTGGGAATGGCCACAGCTTCAAAATCCAGCTGTCTGTTATAAATTTCCAGATTTCAGGCTGTTTCAGGTTGCATGCTTTATCCTCCCACAGCAGAAACAGAATATTTTATCATCTAATCAAGGCAAAGAAGGAAGGGCATGTTCATGTGTCAGTGGGAAAAGCAGATATGCAGATGGGAGGTTGGGAGAAGAGCTGTGTATAAAGCATCTTTAAAAGCGACACCCAAATTTCTGTTCTGTTATGAAATGCAGGACATAAGAGACACAGAGAGCGTGCACAGCTTTGAAAATTTCTTTCCCTGTGCTCTACAATCATAATATTTACATATTTGATAACATCATTTTGTAAATAATCCTGCTCAGATTTACTAAACTACTGGAAACTGCAAACACAAAGTGAAGATAGCGCTCTGCTAAGGCATTTTGTGGGGGCCATTCACCACTTGTACACACAAACCTCCCACCCCAGCTCGTCCTCAGGTTACCAAACCGCAGCCCCCACCTGCTCGTGGGGGGTCTGTGCTGCAAGATGATTCAAAGCAGCTGAATAAAGCTCTCATTCTCCATTGAGCGCCCAGGGAATTAGCCTGCATCAGCCAAAGTTAGCTCTATGCTGCACAAAACATTCCCGATTATAAAGCCAGCGATGTAAAAAGTAAACAGAAGTTGTCCTCTTCGTTTATTTATTTAACACTAGTTGTACAGCTGGGCTACACCAGCAGTCTCTTTGCAAACTAGGAAAGCCAGAAATGGTCTGTCTTTACCAAAATACCGCCAGGCAGGACCACTGCCATACAGTCTCCATGAAGAAAGCCATAAACCAGAGAAGTCTTTGCACAGCTCTGAAAGATAGGAGTTGAAGATACGCATTGACTATTGCAATACCCACAAAGAGATTGCAAACCCTGGCAAGGCTATATTGCTATAAATCAATTCAGCCCATCTGCTACCCTTGTAATCCTTATTATGCTTTTAGCATCCAAGAACATCGAGCAACACACAGTGTTGGAGGTAAAGTATCTAGATGGCTGGATTATTTGAGTAATCCTGTCTACAACAGTGATGAAAAGGCTGAACACAAAACGTCTTTTAGAACAGGCAGATAACCTGGAGCTTGATTTTTCAAATGACAAAATTAAAGATTTTAAAGTGCTGCCCAGCACCTTTCAAAATTAAGAAATAAATAAAAAAATCTGAACTCATAAAGTTATGATCTTAGCTGCAACTGTTTATTTAGGAAGTATTTATACTCAGAAATATTTGAAATGCTGCATAGGCTCTGAATTTGAATCCGTAAAAGAAAAAAAAGACTAATTCATAGTGGTGCAGAATTTATTTTCTTGCATTTTCCATGAATCTTGCACATCATCTAAGATTTTTGCATTCCCTCTCCCATGACACATTTGCCTTTATACATATTTACTTCTACCTGTCAAAATATTTGAAAGATATTTTTTTAATATTTTTTGTTCCAAAATGTGCACTTTTTTCCAAGCTGTATTACTATGTTTATTTCAGAATTAAAATGGCCAAGGATATTAAGATACCCCAGTATCCTAGATGTACGGCTACTCTGCATTAGCACAGGATTAGATGTGAGACCACATTTGCAATAGCATGCTGTTTTTTTAATCCATTAAAACTGTTTCTGAATCAGTTTTTCTAACAGTTAGTAAACATTAAATTTTTAATTCAGGACTCTTGAACACATCAAAGAGAACCATTTCCTAATTATCGAAGCACAAAATCAATTAAATTCTGTTATGCAGAAGTGTGAACATCCCTTCCCTGTAATGTATCATTTATTCAAAATGCATGGGGCTACCTTCTCTAAACTCATCCAAAACAACTGTCGCGGTACTAAAAGAGAAAAAAAAAATTAAACAAATAAAATTGTTACATAGATGAGGTTGACAAGCTATTAGGGGTAAACCTAGATTTCAAATAAAAATGCACCATTTGACAGTACTTCAGTGAGATTACACGCCTGTATGTGAGGACAGAATTCGTCCTCTTGAGTACAAGGGAACTACAAAGCCGTATTTCAAACACCGGTAGAAGTAAAGACAAAGTTCAGCAAGCTCACCAACATATATTAACTGTTATAATAATTAATTATTTAACAATATTTCATGTTATGCTGTTTTGCTGATCCCATTAAGAGTACAGGGTTTACATTCATTTTTGCTTGTTGAATAAACCCAGCACTTATGTCAATAAAGACTGGTGCATTGATTAAAAAATGAACACAGGAGCTTTTTCCTACACTCTAGACTGCATCTGGCCGATACTAAATGATGGGTTTCTTTCTCTTCAGCTCCACAAGAAGTATTTTCCTAGGGTTTTAATGAAATTACTTTCTTGATCAGAAAAGCTTGGAAAGTCTTCTGAAAGGAGAAAACCCCTCCACCTTTATAATTTAAGCTCTGAAATCATCTGCTGCTGAGCTTTTTTTTTTTTTCTTTTTTGGCTGAGTTCTGGTTAGAATTGGTAAAAAAAAAAAAAAAAGAGATCATGTTTCACAGTAAGTTCAGCTAATGATGGGGAGCACTAAAAACCCTAAGCTACTTTAATACGTTTATAAGCTGCAAGTAAAACCCTTCTTATCCCAAATAACGATTTCTAAAGCCCTCCATTATACTATTGAGGGAGTAAAATAAAAGATCAGCCAATGTACACTTGTGCTTTGCCAAGTGAGTTTTGCATATGTTTGGCAATGGTAAACTCTATTATCTGGACAATCATCCAACCTAACAGTTAGCTGGAAGATGAAATGTAAAATGTCATCACAGAGCTGCTAAACTCAAGGTTTACAAAGCTGATAGGAGTTAAGTGTCTTTCTCCTACCGAGAGTCCTTTTTGCTCATTTGAAACTTTCAGCCAAAATGTTTTCTGCCTTTGTTTATATGCAGAGAAATCAGATAATTTCCACTTGGAAAGGGACAAGATAAAGGGGCAAACACAGTGACTATGTCTTGGATAATGGTTGTGATCACAGAAATAAAATTGGAAGTGATGTTAGGAGGATGGTTAGACCAGCTCCTGAGGTGGGATCAAGCTGAACTCAACCATTCTTGACATATTTATTTAATCTGCTCTTAGGAACCTTCTTTGATGGAGATTGTGCGACCTTCAGGGACAATTAATTGCTTGACTCGCCTTAGTCTTACAAAGCTCCTCCTAAAGCCTATGGTGGCTCTCTGCTAATAGCATAAAACAGTCTTCCCGTGCACAGCGAGAAGGCTTTCTCTTATCTTCCTGCACTTGCTATCAAATCTTCTCTCCAACCATCCCAGCTCCTTTGTCTGCACATTTCGTGTGTTACATTTCTTTGTAACGCCCAGTATGATTGCTTTTCTTCATAAGAGCACAGCCCCATGGTTCCCTGTTAACCCAGCCCCTTTCCTGAAGGGCTATTGCCCAGAGACGCTGGTTGGGAGGGATCTCTGGAGCTCAGCTGGTCTGACTTCCCACACAGGAAAGGCTAGCTCAGTCCTCTCTCCTTTTGACTGTCCAATGGATTTCTCATATCACCATTTCATATTGTCCTCATCAATATTGCAGCCAGGTTGTGTCAGATCCGGTTTGTCAGGATTACTCTGGATTCCCATGCTGCCTCCAGAGCACTTGTAAATCCTCTCCTCTTGGCACTAGCTACAGATTTAATGGATGCTTTGTTCACCCAAGTCATCAATGAAAATGTCAAATAGACAAAAGACTGTTCCCAAGAAGGAAACCATGATGCACCTCTCCATTTTCTGTCCAAACACCAGTAATTCAAGGACATCTTATCCACCTCGCAGCTCTGCTTTGCGTGCTGAAGAGACCACGCTCTTTCCTCCTTGACAGTCACTGCTGCTAAAAAAAAAAAGCAACTGTTCTATTTGCAGTTGCAAGAATAAAAGGGTGGATCATCTCTGGTGAGACTGATTTCTTATTAACAACTCTTGCTCAATAGCTCTTGGAGAGGTGTTTTGGACTGGTGTTTAAAATCAACTATATGTTCTGGTTTCTTTACAGCAACATTTGCTTCTATTTGATGTAGCTGCTTTGAAATGCTGAATGCAGTGCCATAAACAACAATCCTCGCTTACAGCGCGAGAACAACAAAACCAGGTACTACCAAAGTCTGCACTGGCCTTCACACTTCCTCTCCTTGTTATTCAATATATATTTTACCCTGGAAATATGTTTCTTATATTGTGTGGAACTCCAGATTGTATACTGGGCTTTTTTCTGCTTTCCCTCATGCAATGCATTTCTCCATAAATATTTAATTAGGTGAACTTCAACTCCTTTCAAGTAAGGGACGTAGTCTAGTGAATGTACCACCTAAAACCAAGGTTATAGGTAATGATTTTCAGAAGTTGGGAAAGTTATTGTTTTGTTCTGTGACATTTAAATGTTTGGTTTTGATGATGTGCCACAGTATGTCAAGGATATCTCTGATGACTAGTGTACACACGGGAACATTAGTCTACACTTTAAATTTCAATAGGCAGCCATACAAATTCCTTTAGCTATACTGCAACCGTCTATCTGCAACTGCTTCCCAAGGAAACCTAATTCGTTACTTACTGAAGTTAAAAGAAATATATTTTTAAAACTGTATTTTAAATGTATGCTAAAACCTGTCAGAAATAGCTATAGCACCAGACCAGTGCCCTCTGTAACATGTTGCAAAGATCTAAATTAGCACAGGAATCATGTCACAGTTTTACGGAGCTTTCAGGGCATGCCGCGACGGTCTGGCAGTGCCACGCTGCCCGCGCCCGCCTCCCCAGCACCCTTCCTGCAACAGCTCTTCTCACCTAGGCTTCAAATACCCTTTATGGTGCAAAGCCCCCAGGCCAGACTATCTCTGCCAACCAGCATCCCAGCAGGGCTGTAAGAAGCGGTGTTGGGGATCCCCAATAACCTCGTTACCCCGACGGCTGCAGACCCCATGCAGATGGCAGTGCCACCGTGCCCGGAGCCCCCTCCTGCCTCTGCCCCAGGCGGTGAAGGGCACAGCCCCGGGGACTTGCCCGGAGGCAGAGGGGCACAGGAAGCCTTTTGGGAGGGAAACACCAGGGAAAAATGTGGTGTAAATCCATAGGGTGAGGGAAAAGGCCAGGACAGGGATTAGCAGTGGCAGAGCTGGGTAACCGCGGCGGGAACAGAACGAGGGGCTGCAGCAAATGCACCCCTGCTTCGGGGATCGTGTCTGCTGCTCTGCCGCACAGCTCGGTGCTCGCAGCACTGCTGCCAGCACCCCCTCAAAAATAAAAGAAATCAGCAGAGAAATGGTCTGGAAAGCTTATTATAACTTAGGGGGAAAAAAAAGAAAATGCAGCCTTTAAAAAAACCAACAAAACAAAACCAAAAACCAAAACCAAAACTCAAACAAGTCAGAAACGCTTCAAAGGCTTTTTACACAAGCACATAGAGAAATGCCCAACCAAAAAATAATATCTGGCATATAGTACTTACTAGAAAAGATATTACAGTAATATCTCACCGCACCTTCTGTTAATGTGTTTTCCACATGGTATTGTTAACCACTACAAAAATAATAAGTTTGAGTGTATCAATATCTTGCACCGCCTGGAGGCACGGCCGTTTTCATTTATGTGTTGAAAGTAGGAAGCATAATGTGGTAGGCAGATAATTCCTCATTTGAATAAACCATTTCTATTTCACAGTAATATAAGACAATATAAAAGCCCTTTTACAAAGGTAATATCTTCAGTTTGTAGACAGGAAAATGACATATAACTGTGCAAAGGGTAAAGTACAAAGAAGGATTTTTATTTCTAAGTAGCTTCATTTGTGCTCAAAGAAAGGATTGCAATTTGTGGAAAAACCCCAAAATATTAAACTCATCTTTTTTATCCTTTTATTTTTAAATATTAGTCCCAATGATATATTTGAAAAGTTTAATGAAAAAGCATATTAGTAAATTAAGTCTCCAGGAGAGCATTAGTCAGCATTCGTAATGCTAATGGCACAGGCCACAGAAATCGAGCACAAACCTGAGCTCTTCTGTTTGTACCCTAGGTCAGCCGAAAAGCTACGGGTTGAGGCTGAAAGTCACCCAGGTGCATCACAATCATTTCATAATTAAGGCAGTATCCCCACCTCCTCTAAAAGCTGTTTAAATGCTATGTGTTACCAACCACCGTAGCACAAGAGTGCATGAGGAGAAACGCTGGAATAGCTCCAAGTGGCCAACATGATTTGCTTTCTCTTTATTGCTAATAGTTAATAGAAGGCAATTTAAAGTAATAAATTAAAAAAAAAAAAAAGCAAGCTTCACTTTTTTAAAATCAGATTTCTGATGAGAAAACCAGAACCTCTGTGGATTTCCTGATATATATTACATAACTATATACTTAGGCCTATTTTTCAGTTTTCCTTTTATGTATATTTTAAAAGCACATAAATGTTATAAATTCCTATTGTTTACATACCCACACGCATTACTGGTATACATAAATTATACATGAATCTTACAAAGCCCAGGCATAATTCAGCTGTTACTGAAGCATACGGCAAAGCCTTTCCTGATTTCACTATAGCAAGAGCAATGCTCCTGTATCCCTTTTCAGTTATATTTAATTTAAACATAAAACATCAAAGAAGATTGCTCTCTTTTCATGATCTCTTTGAAATCAGCCTTTAATACTAGGCCATAATATTCGTACTGTTAGATGGAAGTAATACACAGTATATTTTGGCCTGGAAGCTTTCATTATCTATTTTGCAACGAATGTTGCTCACTTTTTTCTTTAATGCATCCTAATTTCTATGCTAAAGAAATTTTAATGTGAATCTTGCACAGATACATACCAGGTTTTATTTATTTTTCTTATGTTAAAGGGCAGCAGTTGGTATGAATCAGACCTGACCATGTTCCTTCTGGCAGAAAACAGCCTGTGCCAGAACTGCTAGAACTCTTGGGCTTTGAGAAGTTTAATTTATTGTCTTGAATAATAAACTGCTATTCAATCAACCTTATGAAACAAAACATAAAACAGGTCGGTGCTTAAATCTTGAACAGGGACCAAAAGAGTTTTCCACAAAGGAAACAAAACTGGGAGAGGCATTTTATATTAAATAACATCAATTATTTTATTCTCCCTTTTTGTCTGCCTTCAGTATTAATTAGGAGTAACTGACAGTTAATATGCTCCAAGCTCTGCACGGTAAAATTGATTAGTATACTAAGATGGAAAAGAAGAACCAGTTTTTGATGAAAAATATCAGGTTTCAGAGCACTGCTATGTGGCAGCTGTAAGGAAGGAAAAAGTGTGAAGACATTAACCCATCCAGGACACTCAGCTGGGCATTTGCTGACAAAACTGTCAATGCCACTGCTTTTTGGTTCAGCAGGGCATTACTGCCTCTTCATTTTTGCTTGATGGTTTTTGTCCATTTTTACTATACTGCGGATGCTCCGCTCAGTAGCTGCAGTCTATACATCTAAGTAGCTTACAGGACTAAGGAAAAACAGGTTGCAATTCTTTCTGCTGGCCTGCATGGTAGATGTAACATCTTGTGTTACTGATGTATCTTTTTATCTCAAAACACTCTGGGACTCAGATTCAGTTTTTTGTGTGAAAAGATGTCTAAAAAAGTTGTGACTGCTATTGTTTTTTTTAAAAAATATATATTTTCTTTAAAATTATCTTATTTATTTCCCAGGCTTTACTTCTGAAAATAAAAACCTGTCTTGAAGTATAAAGTTTCAGTTATTAAAAAACCAACCAACCAAACAGGACAAAAAAAAATAATTTAACAGTGTTGCTCTGATTGTTTCTCTTTTTTTATTCCAAGGAACTCTATTCATGGTCTAATGAAAGGATTTCCAAATTCAACCATCTTTGAAATATTTTGGTATTTTGACTTTCTTTCACGTTTTGCAAATAATTCTGTGCCCGCTGGTTGTAAATGACATTAATATAATTCTGCTTTGTGTCTACTCACGCAGACTATGAGGCTTATTACAGGGTGGTTAACCATGGCAAATCAATAGGATACAATTCAGTATGGAATGTCTTTTAAAGTGTAAAATCCCTAGTATTACAAAAAAGCTAAGCGCTATCAGAAGCTACTGCACAAACCAGATCGTATCGTTAATTTGAAATCCCAGTTAGCTGATACCACCAGAGCTGCGCACGCCTGCCTTTTCCCTTCGCTACGGAAAGAGCTGTACTTCAAAATTAAATTTTAACGATCACTAAGATACTGTGCTTGGCAGATTAGTGTCCCTCCTTGCTGGAGACAGGCAAGACAGGTGTTTCAGCGTGACGGTGGGAGGACGCGGGTGGCACGACGCGATCCTACCTTCTTGCAACACATAGGGCTGCCAGGAGCAGCGAGCTGGTGCGGAGGAAGCGCGGCCAGGAGCCGATGTCAGTGTTGCGCACATGCCTCCCGGTAACATCCCGCTGACATTCTACCTGCTCTCCGTGCCCCGACTATTTACAAGCTGCCTTCCAGAAAGTTACAACTTTAGGAATGAAAAAAACCCCCCAAACAGCCCACCCGAAATGGAGGACTGGACGGCGGATCACGTGGCTGCTGGGAGCCAGTCTTGTTGCATTACACGCAGCAAGTGTGGATGGCAAAGAATATCGGTTGATGTTTATGCCATATGTTCTCAGTCTCTTCATGTATCAGCACCAAAATCCTGCTTCTGCACAGTGTAATGCCATGGGATCCTACTGGGGAGAGGGTTACAGTCTAATTAGGCGAACTGTGGAAAAAATGCGGCACGCTAACGAAGACCGAGAGGGACTGACTTTCACAGAGCGAGCCCCTGCTCTGGAAGAAAACAAGCACTACCCCGGCTAAAGTTCTAACAATTTCTTAAAAAAGAAATTGAGTGCGTATAAGTCCTGAGCTATTTGTCTGTGTTCAGACTTGCTGCCTCCCAAGGACAGTTGAGGTTTTGAGGAAAGACACTGATGTTATTTGGGCTAATGTTACTGCTAAAGTCAGCTATCTGCCTTCTCAGAAACAGTCAACAGAAAGGAAATTCATCGTCCAGCGCTAAGTCATTGCCCCAAATGCATATGAACGCTGACCTGTGCCACAGGCTCTGCTGGGACTCTAAGGAAGGACAAGAGGCAACGTAAAACCTGCACATCCTTAACACGGTAATTGATGAGTTATCTCAGCAGGTATCCCTGGTGGATGATCCATCCCTGTTACACCAAGGCTTTTCAAGATCAAGTTTTGCACTCTCCGAGGCCAAAATGTTTTGTACTTTACATCTGGATGTCAAAATTATTGACCTTTTCTGTATGTCACATTACTCAAAAATTAACATAGACACAAAAATTGCTGTTTTCCTGTCCCTGCTTCTAACATACCACAGTGTATACGTCAATTAAGAAATAAATGAGCTGTTCTTCTACATCCAAAGAACAAAATAAGCCAAATATTCCTATTTTTGCCTAGGGTATATTAGCTCCTTCAGCCCATCAGTCCGCTATCCTCACAGCTGTTTAGCTGGGACAGAGCAAGAGCTTCTTGAACTTTCTTTTTGCAATTAACAGCATTAGGCTGGAAATCTTTTGCAGTAGCAGTGGCATTCTACACGTGATATGATCCTTCTGTGGAAGTTGCTGTTTCCAAAATTACTTTGGACTAAGACAAACCACAAACTAAATTGGCCTATGAATACACACCTCTTACCTTTAAAAGAAAAACTGTGATTGTGCAATACTTTACACTTGCTCAAAGTGGAACCCGGAGGGGTCTCTATTCACATTTTCTAATGTTCTTTCTTGCCTTCTTTCTTTCTTTACATGCCACATGACAGCGCTCTCCCCACCTCTCCAAAGGAAAAACCTACTATTCAAGTTTCTGGCTTTTCTCCAAATAAAAAAGCCCCATCTTTAAGAGATGACAAAGACTGTGACTGAAAGGGGAAAGGCGCCTAACAGGTGGTCCGTTCCTTCACACATGCGACTCCCATCAGGAAACAGCGGAAAATTCTGGGGAAGGAGAAGGAATTAGCAAAACCTACGGGGCTTTTCTACAGCCTGTCACTTCTCCCCCCAGCACGGACACCCTCACACTCTCCTCTACATCTGCATTACATTAAACAGGATGAAGAAACACAAACCAATTTTCACTTGAATCTGAAGTCTCCATTTCATGTCACCCTCAGGACAATCATGTGAAACACATATGGCGAGCTCAGCCTGGGAACCGCATTGAGACCTTTCTGGCCAGGAGCAGAGCTAATCCTCACCGCTGCCCGCATATGGCTTGTGACTGAACGCTGCCGGTTCCTCCCTGCCTGCAGCTGCCGGCCCAATCGGCGGCACGGGCAGGGCTGGCCAACTGGACTGTGTCAGCAGATGGACTTACATTTTTTCCACCGAGTTGGAGCAGACCAATGACGAAGGAAAGTGAGGCGAGCAAGACAAGCGATTTGATTTCAGAAAACGCTACCTAGCATGCAGGCTGCGCGCTCGCTGATCTCTCTGGAGAGGAAAAAGATTCACGCTCTCAGCTCTACAGTTTTCCCTAACCTGCATTTTCATCTGTCATCAGATACTCGTGTTTCTCTTCGCAGCCAGGGAAAGAACTTGCCCCAAAACGACAGCGTTCCAGGCAACCTGGCAAATCTCATCCCTGTGGTATGTCCTTACCTCATCTATCTGCTGAGCTGAGGAAAAAAGAGAAAAAAAAAAAACAAACAAAAAACCACCCCAGAAACAATCCAGCAGTTAGTCCTTTTCCTCCCTGAGGAAAGACCTGCCATTCAGAATAAATCAGTTAACATTCACTATAATGCACCTTTCCAGTCTTTTTTTACCACCTTAATTAAAAGCGACCAAAAATAATGTTACTTTTGAAAGTAAATCCACTTGAGAGAGAGACAGTGAAGCCTCTCAACTGGCTAAACTGGTTCAGCTAGGAGCTTCTCCATTGCTTTCAAATAGGAATGATGTGCTAGTCTCAATACCCACCTTGTACGCACATGCAAGGTCTTCCAACCACCTGTTGCCCTCTCCTAAGGTATTATGATGCTTCCAGGGGCTGGTGAGACTAGAAAGACTCATTGGCAGTCTTTGAGTATTGGTTGGGGTAAGGAGAAAACAAACCAAACAAACAACATTCAGACCACTTGTATAATAATAATAATAAAAAAAGCAAATATGAAGTAATGCAGCTGAGAACAAATTTAACTGAGCAAGTGGCACACGTGGAGAGAAAATATTGAGTCAAAGATAATCATGTATCTGATGAGGAGCTGTAAGTCCTGTGGTACAGCTTTTCGAGAAATTTTGCTCTCTAACACTCTGCTTGGGGATTGTTTAGGCATGACTTTCTAATTCAGAGATCAATCTTTTTCATATAAACTGCCTAGCATAATCTCTGGACTCTGATATACCTTAATGCATTAAAAAATCTCTTTTTATTACAGCAAGCACAAAAAATTTCAGATTCTGCCCCTATCTCCAGAGCTTCTGGATCATAGTATTACTGTTACAAAAAACATCAATACGTCATTTGGAAAACATCCTGAAAAGTCAGATGCATCAACTGAAGCCAAGCAGGGATGTGACGGATCAATTTGAATATTTAAACAGCAGAATTTAAAAAAAAAAAAAAAAATGGACAGAGATCTCCAGATAGGGGAGCATCCCCACTTGGAGAAGATTGTTGAATAAATGACACATCCTGATGTCTGGATGGAACATGAGCCTGAAAATCTCCTGGCATAAACCACCATCTACAGGGTGGGGGTTGGAAGAAGCTTATCTCCATATTTCACAAAAATGAGCTTTATAGTCATGCTTTCTATAATACCCTAAGAAATGAGACGCTGGCAGACAGACAGAATTGTGGTTGAATCTGCTATAAGAATTCCTGTATTTCTGTAACAATCAAATAAGTTCTTTTAAAGGAGTTTGCTACATCCACCTCAACTTCTATAATGACATTTGCAGTAAAGCAGAGCAGTGTTTTCTTCCCTCAAGAAAGAAGAGATAAAGAAGCTGTCTTCACAGTTCCTGCAGAAAACTTCACATGTATTTTTTCTTTTACCTGCAGCCAGTCACTCCTCCTGAACTCTCATCCAGCTCCATATAGTAATTTTAAAATAAATGATTAAAAAAATCCAGCTACAATTCTTTTTGCAGCCACCGCTACAGCCTGATTTGGCTAGAAGAGCAAACCAGCTTCCTTACTGTGACTGGAATCAGGCAACTTCATCTACAGCTTCTTTATGACAGACAGGAGAACTGAACATCTGTCTAACATATCTGTATCTCAACTAATAAATACCAGAAATACTCCACAGAACTGTGATTCCAAAAGTTTTGGGTGCCTGGACATCGACATTTTTGGAGCACCACTAGCAAATCCATTCAAAGTTCGTATTTTTTAACATTGCATCAAGAAACAGTGACAAACCTTACCAGTGTCTTCTAGGATTATGGGTGCAACTGTTGGTAGATATTAAAACAGGCCCATATCAGCATTTCTAACTTTTTTTTTTTTTAAGTTGCTCAAGTGTCTGTAGAGAGCAAGGCTTCCGAGGTTGGCAGCATCAAATCTAACTGCCAACATAAAACTATCCAGACCACAGCGTAGTGCTGCTGGCAGGGTCAGAGTCACTCCTGCTCCCTGGCATCAGACCTGCCTGGATGAGATGTTAAACCTGGCTTTGGGAGGCTGAAAGCACCCGCTGAGTGTCACGGGATGAGACGCCTGTGATAGAGCTCAGGTCAGACACGATTGTTTAATGGTCCTTTCTAGTCAAGAAAACCTCTACCGAGCTGAGGTGACAAGCAAGTGCAAACCTCCGAATGCCCAGAAGGAACCACGCAGGACTTGCTCACGTGTTCACCATCCACACTTGCTCTGTAGCTGGTTCAACTACTGTGCTAATCAAATACTTTAACACAAGTATTTTAGCTCCATAGAAAATATGATTTAGCAGAAAAAATAAACATGACCAGTAAATCCCCAGTCACTCATGTGTGCAACGTGGGCTGAAGACCTTTCACTGCAGAGAAATGCTGGCCTCCCGTGCTACTGCCGGATGGTTCCCATCTACAGGCAGAGGACGGTTACTTGCTTTAATGTTGTTTTTTCCTATTTTTCTGTCATTCTTACTGGGTTTTGTATTGTACTGCACAGTGAATGCAGTGGTTCATTATCACACAGGGAAACAATCTGGTGGATGGGACAGCAACTGAAGATAGTGTAAGTGTTAAGCATAATTATAAAGAGATCTTGAGCAGTTTCCAGAGGTGCTTGTTTTTGAATTATCTAATGTATTATCTAAAATCCTCCAGCACAACAGAACAGTCTTGAAGTCTCTTATCAGATTTAGTAAGCCTTCAGTCAGGTCTTCTGGCTGTGACCTGCCCTGTGGTCCCTGTGTCAGCAATACTCTCAGATGCTTTCGCCCCCTGATTTGCCTAGTGAAGGCAAAGCTGTTACCTCCATTTCTGGAGTGGGTTCCTTTGCATCATGGGAGTTAAAAAGAAAATAATTGACACAATAAGCTCTGCCACCCACTCCAGCATTAGGATATGGATAACTTAAAGAGGGCTACCTACATGTCATTGATGAAAACTCAGTATCAAAGCAATTAGTTGTGTTTTGTCCCATTTAGCCATACATCTGGAAGAGAAGGACATGGCCAGTCAGGCTCTCACTAACACAACATGGTGTTTCCTGCGAGACCTCTTGTACCTGCTCAGCTATTTTCACTTAATGCAACACACAGACTTTGTACAAAGAGTAAGTATTGCAGAGCTGTCATTAATTTGTAGCACAGGAAAAATTCATTACTTTTCTAGGAATGAGTGTGGCTGAACACATGGGGCTACAACAGCCCAGCTCTTCAGTAGCATTGTCAGGAGCATGCAGAGGCATGCAAAAAAGCTCTTTCCCTGTCTTGTATGTCAGTCTTGGGGGTACGACAGAGACAGCGAGTCCTAAGTGCCATCTGCCACGCTACATGTGAGCATCACACTCTGCTGCCCCTGTGCATGCCTGGCTGGATTACCCAATGTCAACAAGATAGTTACACCCTTCCCTATATGGGCACACGTGGGGTGTCCAACTCCATACGCACCATAGGGGAGGGACTAGGGGGGACGGGATGGACAAAGCACACGCTCGAGGCCTTGGGAAGCAACGTCAATCAATTTGACTCTTGAAACGGGATCAGAATCCCTGGGAACAGAGCCAGCGGCTTTCCCTGGGGCAGCGTCAGACATACTGAGTAGATTTTGAACTGAATAAAAGACTCCCAACAGCAAGGCGTAAGACAGCCCAGAGCTTCAGGGCTTCCAGCCTTTTTGGTTCCTCATCTCTCATTCTCTCTAGGGTTTTGCACAGCTGGCATGGTGAATACTGTGGCACTTGAGCATCAGAAAGTCATGCTGAGGAGGAAAGGCTCAACGATCTGCCCAGTTTGGAGCATCTCCAGGTGCATTTATCACTGGCACCATGAAGGCAGAAGACAGTAGGGAGCAAAGCCAGATTGCATCGGGTGCTTCCCCTGTCCTGTGCATACCACATTCACTCTGGGGATGGCTGCTGACCCAGAGCATCAGTGAGGACATGCCAACAGCCCTCCTGGCCTCCTGATCTCCAAGGAGAGAAGGGGGACAAGCAACACCAAGTCTATAAACAGATCATGCAGCGGAGAGCATAGAAGTGTTTAAAATTAAGCTAAAGGCAGGCTCAAAGCTGCCCTAAGGTGGTAAGTCTGAGGGCTGAGCAGAAAATGAAAATGTCAACAAGAACCCAAGCAGGGTGGTTAGTTAGAATGTATGTTCTTCCATCTGATACATACACCTTAAGAAAAGAAAGGTACTACAGTATTTTCACATAAAGCAATTGAATTTAAATGTGAAACGCTGCATGAAAATCACAGGAATAAGCCTGAGCTTTAAATATCAATACTGACATATAGGATGAGCCATTTTAATAACATCCCCACTCTGCTTCTCCCCAGGAAAACATGCTGATACAGGCTGGGAAATCTGAGGAGCAGCTCATGTGATGCAGACTTCTGACATTCCCCCAGACGTGACTAAGCTTAAACAAGTGGCATTATCTGGTGCATTTGAAAGCAAGATGTGAACACCATGATCATGGGGCTTTTTTTGGTACCACACAAAGTGTTCCCATTTGGATAGGATTTGTGAAGTAAAGGATATTACGAATGACTTAAAATTTGCCTGCGGCTTTCATAGTCTTGCCAGCCTGAACTTAGAAGAGAGTGCTGAGAGTTAACAACATGAACATAAAGAACAGTAATTCTGTGAAAATGTCTATAATTGAGCTGACACCATATACCATGGCAAAAATATCTACAATTCCTATTACAGAAAACACAACCTTATCTAGAAATAGAGACTAAAGTGAGTACTCTTAGTCATTTTTGCAAGTTTAACATCATTACAAATACATTGATATTTAAAGTCTGCTGCTTCCAAACGTAGAATTAAATAGTGGGTCATCACAAATACTATTTCCCAATCGTGAAGCTGAACACATAAGTGAGCTTTGTATTAACTGAAAAGTGAATAAAAGGAAAATGAAAATAAATGTATAATGTGAAGCCCAGCTGCTGTTACTCTGATGTGTGTGCACAGCTCAGGAACACCAAGCTCCAACAGCACTTAAGCCTCTGTGCAAGCACACCCTAAAAACTCACCATGTACCGCCTGGAGCTCCTGCATGGCAGGTTCTCTTATCCTTAGCATGTGATTTTGTTCTACACTCATAGGGACTTTAAAAAATATATAATTCTTGAGATTACAAATTAAAACTTCTGCTTTTAATGAAATTAGAGCAAAAAGGTCACCATCCTGGTTAAAAACAGAAGGCCAAATCTGAGCTCTGGGCACCAGAATTATTCCTCTACCAACAACAAAGCAATGACACCAGCAAAACCCCTCAACCTCTCCTGGTAGCTATTGCAGAGGTGGTAGCTACCTTCCTATACCTGATGTAATCAGAAAGTTCATTATTTTCTTATTGGTGGGGCTTTTTGGTTGGGTTTTTTGGGATTTCACTGCATTTAGACCATAAAATCAGAAGGAGCCCTCTCGCTTTCTGGTTGAACTTCTGCACAGAAAAGAACAACTTGAGGTTCAAAAGCCTTACCTGCAACTACAAACTTGTTGTAATGCATTATATCTTTTCATTGGTTATAATCGGTTTTTAAAAGATTTTTCAAAATATGTATGGTGTGGAGTTAAACACAGCATCTTCAAATACAAACCGATGCATTTTTTCCATATAAAGAAACTTGTCATTTCTAATCTTTCCTAAGTAGACATTTGCATTTAGCTCAGCAACTAATCGAGATGCTCACTGGCTGATACTGCCACCCAATGGCTTTTTAGTCATTAACAGCTTTTTTAAAAAAAAAACAAAAACAAAAAAACCACCAAAAAACCAAGCAAGCAGATGTAATGTGGAACCAGTTCTGCTTCTGCTATGGGAACAGAAAGAGCCTGTGCAGGACACTTACACTAAAGAGACCTTATGAAAAATGACTATATAAATACATGCTGAAACTACTCATTTGAGGAAGGTGGAAATGGAGCAAGTTCTCAGAATTTCAGCTGAATAGTCTTACTATCATCTCCAGCAAAAAACACATGCGAATGATTCAACTCGCGTGGACACCAGCTCCTGCACCCAGTACTCAGCCAGGCACTTCTGAAGATGTTCCCTCACTGCAGAAAAATAGCTAAACAGCCCCTTTCTCCTTCCCCTTGCACCCCAGTCCCTGATCAGTAACAGGAGCTGCCTCTGGGCAATTTTTTCCCCAGACATTTAAGAACCAACCCAGATTTTCAGATGGAAAAATTCAGTGCTCAGGTTACGCAGCAAGAGAATATTTATTCCCAGGTGCTGTGACAGGTGCTGGGTATTGGACGGGGGAAGCTGTGTGGACAGTACTCCCCAAAACTCTGCAGGTAGCTGTAAGCCTGGCTGCTCGAGAGATTGGCCCTCGAGAGATTTTAATTCAGGGAAGGGAAAAGGATCCAACAAGTTATCTTGTGATCTCTGAATGTGTAGAGAAAGCAAAAAGGCCTTCAAGAAGAGAAGCAAGAGGAATTAAAAGGCCAAGATTGAGGAGAACTAGAAAACTCTGGCTCCATTCCTGCAGTCAAGTCCACGAGAAATTTCTTTGCCCACGGGTGGAGGGGACCCCACGGCAGAAAAAGCACTATAAAGCCTCCTGCGAGGAAGGAGCCAGGGGTTTGTCATCACCCACCTGGCGCACGCCTTGGGTTTGCCTTTGCGTAACAGGGGGGTTCTCTCTCCAGTTCCAAGCAGTCCTAAAAATGTCTCCCCATCTTAGGTCGTGACAGCTTGACCGCGTTTGCGGGCACTATTTCCCTCGCTGCTGGGGAGGGCTGGATGGCTGCACCACAGCCCTCACCAGGACAAATCTCAGAGCAACACCAGCCTTGAACTGCTCCTGCCTCACAGCCGAACACCAACGCCCATCAGCAACATGGGACAAACCCCCGTGAGTTATGGTGAAACCTGTAGGGAGCAGGACTCCAACCAGAAAAACAAGTGATTATGTTTTTCTCCGAAAGGCCGCAAAGGGCTACATGCAACACAGATATGATTCTGCATTATTATACATGCTACAAGGTCCCAATGATTTCACTTCAATATAATAATTCAATTCACAAAGCACTGTACTGCCTAGTAACCAATTCTTTTTGTCATTTTTTTATTAACAAACAAACCTGATCCTGCTTTATTTTCTCACGCGACATATGGTTATGATGACAAACACTTTCACGTGCATTTGCTGTGTCGGAAGCTGTAGCAAAATAATTCCCTTCAATATAGCAGCAAATTATTTTCCACATGCAAATTAGTAGTAGGAAAAAAAATTTCTTTTGGAAAATATTGTAAGTACTCTATTCTGTACTCACAGCAGTTGAAGACATCCACAAGGAAAACACTGAGATAACAGGGGGGCTACAAGTGGTCTTACTCTGTGCATGGATGCAGGGCATCCTTCTCGCCAAACTGGCACTCGGTGAGTGAGGGTGGAACAGCCACTAGATGGGGATGTCTGGCTTCAGAATGTAACAAACCCAAGGGGAACTCAGTCACCCTCTGCGATAAAGCTTTTTCAGACGACGGGGAGAAAGAGGAAGGCGCCCGTGCACTTGCCTTCTCCTTGTCTTTCTCCGGATCGAGTGAAAGACCCATGAATTGTTTCATACTGTGCAAGGGATAGATAAAGATAAACAGTATGAGAGAAAACAGGTAGAAAACAGTGTCAAGTCAGTGTGCGTATTCCCAAACTGACCTGAAAATAGTTTCAACAAATATCCAGATGAGACCGAATTGCTGGTGCATCTCCCCTGATCTCCGGCAGGTTCTCACACTTCTGACCATCTCTCTTCTCTGGCAAGGTACCTTCTGTGGCTTCACCTGCTCTTGGGTTCTCCTCTTGTCTGCTTGCCCTCTCTTCCACCCTGCTAATTTTATGGGTCCTCTCCTCTCCCCTCCAGCATCTAGTGGCCAAATTTTGCTGCTTCTCTAGCCATGTCTTTTTCCTTTCAGGTTACAGCTAGAAAGAACTCCAGCATGCATCTCCTGTCTCAATTAATGGGACACCCACCCCTTCATAACATTTGCACGGCCCCCAGCCCCTTCATCCCATGACAAAGCACCTGCACATACATTCCCCCTCTTCAAATGGTTCTGTAGGTCCCAGGGCATGCAGGCTGCGTTCTTAGTCCTCACCTTCAAACTCTTCACAGCGCTGGCAATGCTCTTTTCCTTCCCACTTTATCAACTTTGGGGCCCACCTGCTCACTTGTCCCTCTTGCTCCTCATGAGCACCACTCCCTCTGCACTGAAATCTAAGGTTCCTTTTCCCTTCATCTTCAAATCCTCTCTTCTAATATCTCCCTTCTCTCCAGTGCCTAAAACCAAGTGGCCAAATAATCACGAACAGAGAAGTAGAGCAGTGAGGAACTACTCAGAGATATGTAAAATATTCACACATTATTTAAGAATTCTAGTATATGTCAAGAGGAGGATGCAGACCAAAGTCAGATGCCTTCTGTGCACTCATCTTTACACATTCTTGGTCTTAGCTTGTAATTGCAGGAGAATCTGATTACACCTTCCCGTAGATGTAGACAATCATATGCAGGAATGACACATATCTGAACATAATTACTTTCTTTGAGAAAGCACATGAGAAGTTCACAACAGCTTTTCATACACTTAAGAACAAACCCACAGAAGACACCTGGGGAACTGTTAGAAACACAGACAGATTTGGGAGTGTTTCAAATAAACTGGATCTTCCTTTTTTCCCAGTTGAACACTATTTACTCACATAGAAACTTTCTAGCTGATATTTGTACGCACTAAAAAACCACATCAAATCTTTTAAACTTTACATGGATTGTTTTCCTTTGTCACAAGGTAAAAGATTACAAACAAAACATCACTGTTTATTGCTCTGAAAGTAGCTGGGCATCTCCTTTTAAAACACTGTTGTGTAAGAGTAAAAAGTGATAAAAAACTAAGAAAAATTGTTATAAAGAAGTTTCCCTCAATGTGCAAAATCTTAGATTTATTTCTAAAGCCACGTTTCAGAGATGACACATATTTGGTCAGGTTTTCAAAACCTGAGAAAACAGAGAAAAAGAAATAGTTCTTATCCAATATGTTTTGTAATGGCTTTCAACTTACTGGAAAGTAAAGGTAAATACAGAAAGCACTGCAGGCTGTATTTGTGATCTGCCATTCTTCTCAGCCAAAGACATAATATTTATTGATCTTGGCAGTACAGACTCAGCCTCCATTGGGAATTTGCTGTAACATATTGAGATCTGAGAAGATGCTGTTAATGTTCACGTGGGAGCCTCAGTCCATTTACAATACAAGATCTAGTCCAAAATTTGCTCATCAACATGTCATACCACAGTGATAGATTTTTCAATATAATTTAAAATATATTTACATAAAGAAAGATCTCATTTTAATCCACTTCTCAAACACATATTCAAAATAAACTGCAAGACAAAGTCACTGTATAAACTGATCAAGACCCAGCTGGGATGCCCTAAATTGCTCCCCTAGCTTGTTTTCAACCACAGGCACTGGCTGCAATTCTACAACTTCCATACATTCGGACTGGTAAATGTTGAGACAGGCTCGTTCCAGACTCGCACACCGTACATCTGACTGTAAAGGGGCATTTCGCCATTTGCAAGGCACAGGGTTGCCCCACGCTCTAGTCCTGCTCAGCGCTCTGTGCAGTCAATTATGCTGTGGAATTCCTTCCCATCAGGCATGAAGAAAATAATTCAGCGCATTATGCTTGAGCATACCAGTATCTGGGTGGGCACTCCGATTTATTAAAAGAATAACTACATGTGAGCATCAGAAAAGACTTTAACTACAGCTCCATGAAAGATCCTGTGCAGAGATCTCTTGAGGAGCTGTGGACAATACTCCCAAAAGGAAACCTGAGACCATCCTCGGAATTACAACATCATCCACTACAGCAAGGAAGCATAAAACAGCTCATTAGCAGCCCTATCGAGTGACAGACCTAAAGCCAGCTCCACAGTTGCCCACACCTGTCTGCCTATAGCGCCTGCCAAAAAGCCAAATACCATTGGGGGAAGAATCCTTGTCCCTCTTCTACATCTGGATGTTGCAACCCCAATATGCTCCAGGGAACTGCAGGTTTTACAGCAGCAGGGTGCACAGCTAGGGAGAAAAGATGAGCAGATGCTGTAAGATCCCTCCCCTCAGATAAATGCATTTCACACTACTGCATTTCAAATGTGAAAACCCAAAATGCCATTAAAAATATCTGTCAGTTTTAAGTAGCACTATTTTAAATAGCACAATTTTAAGTAGTCCAGCAAAAGTTACACACTGGTATTTCTAGCACTTCTTACTCGCTTATAACCTGAAAATGCATGAGCCCTACTATTATCTTAGGAACATATTTACAATAGGCACCCTGCGTAGTTCCTTTGACAGACTAGGAGCAAACTGTATTAATAACATAATAGTTACTGTATAGTTACACACTGAACTCCAATACTGCAGAAAAGAGTCTTAAGTATGATAAAGCTGAGCAGACCTCTTAAAAGTGAGCCAGAAAATCTAGCTTTCCACACCATCCTTCATGATGATCTGAATACTTCATTAGTCTCTCAGGATCTGTTTTCTAGAAACAGTGGGATTTTATTTTTTTTTTAACATGTTTTACATACAGGCCTCAGGAGTGATCTATTGAGAAATTTGATAATGAATTAAGAGAAATTAAACTAACATCTGACATGTGCATGCAAATATCCGTCGCTTTCAGTGACTGATTTTTCCTGGGCTACAAAGAGCGCCCTTACATCATACGACACTCTATAGAAGATGGGAACAGCCTCAGTTAGAAACCGGACACTTTTATCCTTGTGGATATCTTCTCTAATTGTAGCAAACTGCTAGATAAATGATTACACTAGATGGTAGAAAGGGTAAGAGGAGAAAGATGTGATTTTTTTTTTCCAGACAATTTAATAAGAAATTTTACCTCTCTGTAATGGTGTCTTGGAAGTGTGAAAAAGGACTCTCAATGTCGACACTGTGTTTGTTTCCCTTCCCAATATAATCCTTACAGTAAAGGATGTAAAACTAGATGCAGGAGAGCTGTAGTAATACACAGATGTAATAAGACGAGCACTACAAATCCTATACAGCAGAATAATATCAACCAAGGGAAAATTAAGACTCCTCACTCCATCAAAATGCTGCGAGGCACCACACCGAGTCATTTGCAAGCATACATATAAGAATTTTTCAGAAGAAATTACAATATTGCAAGAAGCAAAAAGTGGAAGAACCCTTCCTGATTCTTCCCCTTCCACTGCAAGAATATAAACATATGGGTTTGGTTTTTTCCTATATATTGAACTAGGGTTTAAGTTTTGATCCCAAATAAAGTTGCGCTTAAATAGGTGAAAACATGTGAAAAGAAGGCTCGGGGATTCTGTGCTTGGGAGAGAAAAGGACTTCACAACAGCCTGAGTTCCTTGATCATTTCACTGCTTTTTTCCCCATTGCCTAGAATTGCCTTAAAGCCACCTATGCATGGTCTTGAAGATGCATTAATACTGGAGGACCATTTCACCTCTCTCTTTCGATTACAAGGACTTGTCTAGCAAAAATCTGAAGCACAATAACGATCTCAGAAGGAAATTCTGAATGGCAGCACCCACACCCAAACACCCACTTGCCTCTCTCTGCTGGCCGGCCACTGCAGCGAGCTGGTATGGATTCAGCAGTTGGCACAGGCACCCTAACTGGCCGCTGCATCTTCCAAATTTTGGAACAAGCCTGCACTGACAGGAGGCAGGGCAGTGCCTGAGGCAGGTTTCAGGAGGGAGGCAGCTGGCCTGGGAGCAGCACAGGAATTCAGTAATCCAAAGGGCTGTGTTCCTGGCCCGCGCGAAGGGACCCACAGTCCCAGTTGGAGGATGCAAGCGCTCAGAAGCCTGTTCGGTTACGTACTAAGTAGAGATTCACGTTGCAGTAACAAGTCACGTATCATGGCAAAATGCGTGTGAGAGAAGTTCAAAAGGCTCCTCGTTACACGTAGGAGGGCAGTAACTAAAAAGATTCTACTTTCTAGGTTTCCCCTCCCTGACATGGCATTGGGACACTTTTTAACTGTTTCTCACTCGGTGTTTTGCCTTTTACCTTAACAAACATGCAGAAATTTCAAGGAACCCCTACCTCTGGGAAAGACTCTATTTAGTAAGAAATCTGCTAAAAGATACCACCCATAGTAGGCTTTTTAAGATTAAGTACCTTAAGATTACCTACCTTAGGAAGGTAATAAAAATCAGATCCATTACAAACAGCTGCAGGTTCTTCCAGTGCTTGAAGGACCACATCTTTAAAGAAACCCCCAGAATCTGTAGCTGTAACCCATGTGGGAGAGCCCAGGGTGGTACCCGGCCGCTCTGTCATGCACATGGTCCAAAAGTTAATGCACCGGCTTCTGCACCATCACCCTGCAATCGCTGAAACAGAACTTCAAAACCCCACTGTTTGGGATAATAACTTAAATCCTAACCCATATTCCCCTTCAAAACAACACACGCTAACCCAATTTATTATTTTTTTCTAATATGTGTTAGGCATAACCAGTGTTCAGCTGCACAGTAGATGGCAGTAAATCTTCACTTGTCACAGTTAGAGACCCTCCGGCCTCCCTCCAGAATTGAAAGAATTTGTGAATACATTTATGGCATTCTTCAACATATCATAGAAGTAAGCTCCCGCTTAGCTATACCTCTCTTCAGCTTTCTCATCAACCTTGTCCCTAGGTGCACACATACATGATTCTATTATTTCACACATGGTTCATTCTCAGAGCTCTTTTTTTTGTGGAAAAGCAATGGGATGTACACGCAGTTTAGCACTATCAGATGAAGAATGGTTTATTTCAGTGTAATATAATACAAAAACGTATGAAATGTAAAACAGAGGATTCTTAATGACAGCTGTAAACATGTTGACACACACAGGGTGAGGAAGGGAAAAAAAACATACTTGGTGTTGCTGACAGCATGTCAAATAGCATTACCAGAAAGAGAAGCAAGCTGCAGCATGTGATTTGGATGACACTTCAGGATACAAAATTTTATCTTGATTTAGATTTTTTGCCACAGAAAAGCATCCTCTTCCTGCCAAACCTTTGCAAAGCTTTGAACCTCAGCTAAGTTCTCAAATGCTCATCATTTAACCTCTTCTACCAAAGAGGCTGTTTCAAATTTCAAAATGCTCCATGTCCTAGTTCTCGAAAGGTACATTGCTAAATCATTTTACACCTACAGCTCCTAGTAATTTACAGGACACGTGAAGCCATAAAAATTGAGCTAAGAAAATGGTTTTCATAGAGGGTTTGACCCAGAACACTGATTGGAATAAGTATTTCCAGTTCTCTGCCTGGTCTTTGGATGAGAGCCCAAATGAACAAAGGTTTGCTAGACTAGCTTTTTGATCAAGTTTACTGTCAGTTAAGTGGCCATAATTCCAGTGAAATTGTACCATTCACGCCAGCGAGGAAGTCAGCCTTTTAAGTGCCTTCTCTTCACAGACTATCTAGCGTATGAATGAAGCTCATCTCCAAACATGCTGTTACACCTTGTTGTGTTTCAGAGACTTTCATAAAAACCAGTGAGAAACCACAAAATCATCTCTGTTTACATTGGATGATACTAATTAAACCAGATTAACATTGTACTAACTTGTAACAGCACACAGAAATCTGTTTTATATCACATCATTCTGACGGACTGCATTCCAAAATAATTTTGGTGCCAGCTCTCACATTCCCAAAAGTGCCTTAAAAACCACCTTGCAACCATCTGTAGAAATCTCATAACTTGCATCCATCACTCGAGCACTGGCCCTCTGGGAATTTTGGGCTAGCATTCAAGATCAGTACCCAGGCATCTGCACAGGGCAGTGTGGAAGTGTGAAATCATCGGGACTCGAAACCCAACCAGAAATGTCTTCTGACCACGCTTCATTTATATGAAAGTCAGTCAAACCGCTACCGCAGTTGTTTCTCATGAGCAGCAGTTGAAATGCTTGCAAAAAGCAATTTGCCTGCAGCGTTGCAATTGCCTCTGCATTGCTCCAGGGTGTTGGGGCAGCAAGAACAGAGATTTATGCCAGGACTCACAAACAATACTGCCCTTGTGCTCTCTGTTCCAGCGTGGGACTTAACATGCAGTGACTGAAAATGCTTACAAATACAACAAGTTCTCTTCAACTGAACAATGTTGTAGATTCATTTCTCTTGTAATTTTGAAGTACTTTGTACACATATTTGACCTTTTCTACTTTTTAAAAGAACCATCCGGGAGTTCTAGCAGCCATTTACTGCAGAAACAGAAGGGAAAGAAAAAGCTCTCCATTAACACTAGAATATTAACTGCCATGCAGATGGGCTGGGTGCAACGTAGTCTCTGGTCAAGTTTGATTTGCTTGAACCCAGAAAAAAAAGATAGGAGGAAATTATTAAGGGACTGGGAAAAGCTGTACATTTGGACAACCCACTTGATGCTAGCCAGGGCAACAACTGGTGAAGTTCTCGTAACAAGAAGTCTATCTTTGGAGCAGTGAAAGGGCTGAGCCCACTCAAAGTTGATATCAGTAGTATGCTTGCAGATAAAGTGAACTCTAGAAATGATCTACAGAGACAAAGTTTTAAATACTGGAAGTTACTTTAAGAGATTTTTTTCTTTTTCTTGATACTTTTCAATGCATACAAAAGTGAGCAACTGAAATTAGGACACATACCTCTTAGAAATTGTAGAAATGGAATAGAAATGAAAAGTCTCTGTCATGAAATATGCACATACACATGAATGTCTTTCTGTAAATATAAACAACTACAGATATAATACACACATGAAGAGACACATACACAAAATACTTTAAGAAGGCGACATTCTCAAAACTATGTTTATGTATGTAGAAGACCTGGTGTAGCTGCAGACAATGTAGCACTGGCTACCTTGGTCCTCCTGGGTAGCTTCACCCATTTTGTGATGATCTCTGAAGGTCAGGGGACTTGCACCTTTACCATCTAAGCCTGCCCAACTTATGGTCTAAGCCACTCATCACCACTGTGTTAGATACCCTTGCCGCCTTCTCTTCCTTTAGATGTTCATAGCATTGCCAACACAAGAAAGAGGAAGAGCTTGCTTGAAGCCTACAAGTTAAGGCCTTATGAAGAAATGGGGTGTGCAAAAGACCTCAAAATGTTTTCAAGAACTGTAATGAGAACATGGAAGTCGTACTTGTGAAAGGTCTCAGAGCTCTGAATTAAAACTCTACCTGTTTGGTCTACCAATAGCAAATGCATCACTTTTGAGGCAATTTTAACCCAAGACTCCCGTTCAGCTCAATGTAAACTGCTTTAGGTGAAACACAGAGGAACCTTGCTAACTGTGATCTGATGATTCACAGCTTACAAACACGTATCTCCATTCCCCAACGCTGAATTGAACACCCTACTAGGCCCACAAAATTAAGATTTCATTGTCAAATTTTTATAAAATCCCCTCACAAGACATTCCAGTATCTTCGAAGCAGCATTATCACCCATGGTTAGAGCTGAAAACTGGCCAAAGAGAAAGGTGTAATATACTTTGATTTAAAAAATAAAAAAACCCTTGTGGTTAACTGCTTACTCACTCATTCTTCCAGGCCACTGAAGCATGTGTTTAATGTTCAATGGGCTACTGACAGGTTTAAGCCAGTGGAATAACTCAAATAACTACTTCTGTTGCTTCCAGTATAAGCAATACTGAAATACTTTGGTGGATTTAGGCCCCAGTCACTACAAGTCAATGAAGCTGTGTAGTATGGTATTATATTTAGACATTTACTCCAGAGCAGCATTTGCTCCACCCTTACTGTAGGATAGTGTTCAGGAAAAGAAAGCAAAAATCCTAGCAGTGACATGTACATACTCTCAGTTTAGAGGAGCTAATCTTTCAGTATGAGCAAAATGAGCTAGATAAGTATCTCTTCACACTCCATTAAGTTATGAGCCTCCTCCGTATCAGAGACAACATACGACAGCTGAGTCGTATACAGTATTTATGTGACATCCACTTGTCCGATACAAATGCCCTTACAGAACCTAAAGATCTTCGGCCCAAGAGGAAACTATAGACAAGTCTCCAATACTGTGACAGCGAACACACAAGATTTAGACAGACTCACAGACTTGTGACCTTTATAATTACACCGCATTGCGGGCAGCTTGCTAGCGTGTGGACAACCCTATTTATGGCAACAACAAATCACTGCAAGTTAGCCCCTGTCTGAGAGCCTGGAGACCGGCATACCTGAACCGTCAAATGTCGCAGCATTCCTCACCCGGTGCTTGTTTTGCCCTAGTGAGACAGACAAATCGGGGTCATGCCCAGCCTGTCTTTTTTTTAGTTCAGACACAGGTATGGGCGAGACAAAAGGATATAATGCCACGGCATGAGGAGCCAGTACTTGGGGCTGACTGCTGGTGATCAAGCTGTTCCCATGACTTTAAAAGGAACAGAAACAGCATTTTAGGGAAAAAATCTCTGCTCATGAACCAGAAATCAAGGTAGGGGAGGGAGCAAAGCAGTTGGGGATGATGAGAGATTTATACCACTTTTTACCACTTCTCCCTTGCTAATCCTTTCACTGCCTCCAGGTTGGATAAATGCACTTCAAGTTTCCTGTCCCCACCTGGAAACCGCTTGTTCAAGCTCTTCCTCCTTTTGTAAGTTTTGGTTCAATCCTGACCCTCTGCCTCATCTGCCTTTTCCACTTCTGCCCTCATAACACTGCACAAAAATGACGGTTTTGTAAAGTTCAAGGCTGGACACGCCACTGGGTCGCTCTGCAGTACCCTGTGTGCCACAGCCTGGGATGCTTCACCCAGCTATCCCAGTAACATGTGTTTGCCCAAAAGCAAGATTTCCTGCAAAACACCACAGTCTTATTCAAAATTAGTGAAGAGAGGAAGAACTGATTTGGTTTGTTTCCTTTTGATATGGAATTTTATTCCAATTTAAATACCCCTTTCTGAACTTACTACTTTGGATTTGGCATTAAAACACGTTGTGTTAACAAGTGCCCAGCTTGCTACACAAACTGAGGTTATGGTCCTATTGTTATTTAAAACTGCAGTAATCTTTATTCCTCTAGTGAACAGCATCCAGGTTTACTCCAAACTGTTGGTGAAAATGCTGAATAAGACTGTTTCCAAGTCTCTATGGTATTGGACCGGAAAGATCCTTATTTGAAGGAAATTTACTACTGCCAATGGTTCTCAGACATGGTTCTTTAAGTTTGAATCCAGTTAGGAGTTGCTGTTTCTGATAATGTGGGGTTTTTCCCCTAAAAATCAAAAAGACTGGGAGGTATGAAGCAAAATACCTCGCAAACATGAAATCTTATATTATCTACCTTTATCAAACAAAACTAAAAATCTTAAAGAAAAAATATTTTAATTGAAGATTATGCTGACTGAAAAAAATTATACTTCTACCCTCTAAGCTTTTGTTGTTTTAGTCTTTGTCAATTGTATTCAACTTAAAAATTCCTATAATATTGTCCCTTACTTGTATCAGACTAACTGCACTACAGCTACGCAGACCACTCCAGTCATCATTTTTCAATGGTTATTAGCCCTTCTTCACCAGTCCAGATTTATTCCTGTATTCCATGATTTTTTAAACTCTCAGGATAAAAATCTCAGGGAACTTCCAGATCCAACTCTTCAGCTTCTTCAGTGCAGCTAACCAGAAGGTTGATTTTTAGTGCAGTTCTACAAGGATAAATATTACCATACCTTCATTAAATGTTGACTTCAGAGTACTGTATCATCCTCATTTGATACAACTAGGTTATCCTGTTCCTTTCCAAATAGAAAATGAAGCATTTATTAGAAAGTGAGGTATTTGTTGAATAGTTCTGCCTTTTTTGCATCAATTCTAGCCCTTTTACAGTCTTTATCTGTTACTGATTCTCCCTCCTTCCTAGTGTCATTCTCCTGAAACATTTAAATTCTTCCATCAACCATGGATTTTATTCTTTTATTTCTAATTTCCCAGCCAGAACACGCCTGTTGGTTTTTCGGTTATTGAGTGGGAGGAGTGCAGCAGATATTTTGCAAGTGTTTCTTAACAAAATCTCAATTTAATTTATACAGTTCTAATTTCTTCTTCTCAATCAACTTTGCTCTGAGATTTTCCCCAGAGTGATGAAATTCAACCTTTCCGAAACACCAAATCAGTGTGTTACCCGTACAAGCCAGCATATGCCTCTTCGTTGGGAAGTAGGTCATGCTCACTGGTCCCTAGGCAACCACCAAATCTCACTCCCTTGATCAATTCATCTGCGTCCCTGTTCATGACGTCTGAAATGGATTCAGCTGGTATTGTGTGCCGTGGTTTTTGTATTATGAGATTATTATCTGTTTTTAGCAATGCTAAGTGTGCTACTACTGGTTGCATCAGATCTCTGCTATATTGAATGGCCCATTTTTAAATATTCCATATCCGTTTTCCTTCTCCTCCCACACATTGCCGTACAACGGACTAGTTCCCACCAGTCTCTGGTTTTATTTAATGGATTCTTTTCCAGAACTTGGTTATCGAATTAACCCTTATGCAGTCCAAACTCAGTGGCTATGAGTTACTCATCAATTCTTTAATACTATAACATACAGCATAATTTCTTTTTTTCATGCTTGTCCTTTCTAAGAATATGGATGACCACACAAGCAGAGAGGGAAGTTACAGAGTATATCCCACAGCAAACTGCATTGTACCAGACACACATAAACAAGCAGTGCATTTGAAACTAGGAAAAATGAATGGGCACCATACAGCAAGGCAAAGACTAGAAAGCCCTAGCTTAGGCAGATGTAAATTTGTTTCCATCAGGTCTGGGTGAGCTTCCTTGCAAGAGTTGCATCTAGTGCTCAAAGCCAGTGTTCAGTCAAGATAACCTGCCTTGGCACTGGTTGAACCACTGAAGTATCCCCCAAGAGTTTTATGACCCCAGTCACCCAAATAGTTCCTCAAGGATTCAGCAAAATCACTGAGAATAGCAGTTCCCTCCCGCTTGTCTTCCACAGCCCATCAGAGCTATGTGAGCAATTTCTCACTCACGTATTTTGTAATAAGGGATCAATTTGTTCACAGCAAGCCGAGCTCAGTTTGTACATTTGACTTAGAGATAGCACACAATCTTGTAAATGAAATGTTAATTCAATGCTTTCATATTTGCTTCTTATAATGTCCAGACAGGCTTTGCCTTTCAGTTTGCGGTACAGGCTGCTGCATGCAGAGAGTTCTGCCGCTCCCTGGAACGTGGCCCAGAGTTGTGCCTGGGCTCTACTATCAGGGTGAATTTTGTTGGCTTATAGAGAAGCAGTTTATAAGCTGCTGCATATTTTTTTTCTTCCTTTCTCCTGACAAATACCTTTTGGTTATAGACCAGAACTAAGAAGAACACAGGATTTTTTTCTTAGCTACACCTGGAGACATCTTGTGCAGATAAGAGCAGGAAGCAAAGAAGGTCCAATCTGCAAAGCTAAAATTAGATGATGATGGAGAGACTAAAGCCGACTACCAGAACTAAAGTATGGATGTTAATGTGTAAAGGTAAATAACTTAATTGTATCACACTGTCACGTTCTTCGAATGACTGCATCTGTATGTTAAAAAAAGGAGGCAAATATAAAGAAATTAAATATATATTTTCTTATTGACATTGTTCATATTTTGATTTAAAATCAGTGGAAAGGAAAAAAATCAAAATATGTGAAATTAAAGGAAAATGAGAATAATGTATTTTTTTTTAAATGTTCTTCCCGATGAGAGATGGGTATAAAACAAAATTTTTCCTGTTCTTGGCTGGGGAAAAAAAAAAAATCGTTTCTGGTTATCTGTCTTAAAAGGAAGCTTTCTTCATAATGATTAAAACTGGCACTAAGGTCCCAGTGCCTCAGAAGATACAACCAGGATACACCACCAAATACAACCACTGGCTAACCCTGGCTGTCGCCTGCCCCAGCCCAGCTCACAGGAGGAGGCAACAGTCGTTCCAGACAAGCCATGTCAAGCGACAGCTATTTTTCCTGACACACACTCAGCAAATGCATCAACAACAGCAGTGAAGTAGATGTAGGTTAGATCTTCACTGGGGAAAGAAGAAGAAGATATATCTAGCCTTTGCTCCTCACCTCAATGCGATTGCTGCACTAATTGTGCCTTGTCTTAATATCAGCATCTTACATTAGCTCTGCAGAGCAGCAAGTCAAGAAGCCTAACAATAAAAGGCATTTAGGAAAAGCTGTTTTCATTCCTCCATATCCCACCGGTTCCAGGGACCAGGGGTTTGGGGCCTTGACTTTGCTGTGTGACTGGTGTTCACATAGCTGCAGTCTTAAAACCTGCTGGGCATGACCGCCTGCAGACACAGCAGATTTCCATCTGTCTTCATCATCAAGCTGTGGCTGTCAATCCCACCAGCTTCACGGGAAACCCTGGTGTTACCAATCAGCTTAGCCTACTGTGCACACGCCACACAGCTATAAACCATAAAATTATTGTTTTTACAAGGGCAGTGGATTTAAAATTGCCTGATCCCGCCAATTCAAGCAATGCAAGGCTATTGGACCGAGAGAAATACATACGTAAATGGATAAAACTATGTGCACCACCATCTTGGGATGTATCCGAACCCTGAACCTACAACATACATATAAGCACAAAAGAGATAAGGTATTTTGTATTTCTTACAGCTGATATATAGAAGGACTGTCCTTGGAGGAGCAGTTTGCCACGTGATCTCTAAAGCCAGCAATGGCAGCAGCATCGTCTATGGATACAGGGAGACAACAGGTGGGAGAAGCAGACGAGACAAGTTTTCTTTTAGGTGTATGAAGTTTGTATTTCATTCATGCTATTTGTGAAATGGAATAACATCAGCAAGCAGTCATGAGGCCACAAGTTAGGAAATTACATCATATATTTGGCAATAACTGCAGGATATAAATAACCTGGAACATCAAACCTTTAACAGAAACAGATACAAAAAGGGATTCACTTGCCCCTGGGCAATTCGCAGTGTCTAACACTTACACATGGATGGACAAGCTGGTTTTAGCTTCCCAGGAGTCAAGACAGACCTGGCAGAACTGGATTGCACATTCACACAAGAAGGGCAGCAGGTGATTGTTACAAGCTGCAGAGCATAGCAAAGAAGTTAATTTGGTACACTGAAAAAACATAAATCCAAGAAAGAATGTAAGGAACCTTTTTCTTTTTCTTCATTCCCCTATTCAAAGTAGTTATAGGAAGATAAATTATTCTGAGCACTATAATTTAGTATAAGCAACCCTTATCAAAAATTCTCTGTAGCCAACCTTACAATAGAAACAGTATACCTCCCCTCTTCCCTTTGGGTTATTTTAAAACCATTTGTGAGTAGTTCAACACCTAGAGCTTGATCTCTGCAGAGATAAAAGCACAGGAATAATTTTATTCCCACAACCTGTCTTACAGATCCTTGTTGGAGCAGATGTGCATACATGCTTTCAGAGCGGGGCATAGCGAAGCATATGTGACCCAAATTAAATTAAATTAGCTCTATACAAACTAACATTTATTGTGTCTTCTGCTTTTACAATATGAGGACTTAGCTCTGTGGATAAAGGCAGGCATGGATTACTGAGATCCACGGGGTATCGGACCACACACCTGTCAACAACTATTGGCATTCTATACCATTCATTAAAAGGGACGGCATGGACACACTTCTCCTGGGCACTGGAACGAACACAGTGTCAATCTAGCAGCTACAGAGTCTTCAGAATAAGGAATTGCAAGTAGATAAACCTGTCTGTTAGGCCAAACACTTCAGTAAATCTTAATTGATAACAGAGAATGCAAATAAAACAAAACCACTGTTTGGGAATACTCTCTTCCCCACACTGAGTTTTAGAAACTTTCCTTCTTCCTTCCCACTCCCACCAGGGGACAAGCAACAGCCTCAGTGTGTTGCTGAGGAAAGATGCACCTGAATCCCACCCCTTCCGCAAACATCCCTGCTTCATGGGGATAGTACTTTCTACTGAAATAATAAAACAGATTCCAGGCAAAATACTTCATCCTGCCGTAGTGCCTAGCCACCATGGCAAAATGTAGAAGGTTTGGTAGGTACTATGCAAACTTACACAGAACTAACATCTTGCTGTCCCGCTCTTCTCTGTCTTGCAACATTGTAAGAGGCTGAGTAATCACTTCAATCTGGATTTACCACATTTATGATTTGTATTGCTGGTCTTGCCTCCCCAAAATTAACCTTTGGTATTTCAATCATCTACAAAGTCTTTTCTTTATTCAAGAACTCCAAGGTGCTTTAGCAATTTTGCTTAATTATGTTTTAGAGCTTTGTATAACTATTGAGTGTAATGTACTTTTTGTAGGTGAAAAAGAGAGGGAAGGCAGAGAAATTGAGTGAATCCACCTTAAGCAGGACCATGACACTGGCATTTTCTTAAAGTGGGTTAGCATATATGCTTAACTAGCAGAAGGTGTACCCACACTTCAGTAAGGCTTCCACAAGTTAAATAAATAGTGCTCTCAAGCAAAGATGTTCATTGCTCATTTAAGCTTATCTAGATACTAATTGAAACAATGCACAAGGCAAATAACTGCAACTTCTAGAAACATCCCAGGAAATGAGGACTGCTTGTCTATTCTAAGGCTTGTTGCATTTCTTTGTCTTGCAGCAACAATTAATAACCATATGCAGAACTTCTAAGATTTCTAATAGTTAATTGGAATCATGATCACATAAAAATAACTATCCTGCAGCATAAACATAATCTAAACACTGAGAAACAATTTAAAGCAAATGGCAGTCTTGCTGATTGAAATCTTACAGATGTTGCAGGGAAACTGCTTCCTTGCTTCTAGCACTCCCATAATTTTAAGATATACATATAAACAAATCTTTATAGCATTACCCATCAGCCTTCGCACACGGCTGCTGTTATCACTCCTCTCCTAGACTTTTTTTAATTTCCATAATGATTTTGCCTATTTTGATCTTCCCCTCTTATTCTCTCTTGCAGTGCAGACAGTAAAACACAAATGTTATTTAAGTACCGAAATCCTTAAAGTACATTTTACTGGGGTTAGGGGCTATTTTTAGCCCCGCTAGCACAGAGATGCACTGAAGTGTTTACTAGCTTGAACATAGGTCATAAAGTCTGCATTTGTCATTACCAAAGACCACCTGCAGTTTAGATAATTTATTATCAGTGACAACTGTTTATTACTCCCCAACAGGCAAATAAATTTAACCCTTCTCTATCAGTCATAAAGCTCCTGAGGGAACACTACAGCAGTGACCTTTGTGGCGTCTCTCAAGCATGTCTTTTAATCCTCGTGCCTACAGAAACATAGAGGGGAATTCCGACCTCAGAGCTACAAGCTTTCCATGCTGCTCAGGTCTTCAAGCAGGAAGTGCCAATTAGACACGCAGAGCCAAACCCCCAGGAAACCGCCCAGAGACAGCAGATAACTTATCTGAAAACAAAACAAGCCCATCTGCAGAAGATAGTGGAAAGAAGTGAAGAACCCAGACCTGAGAACTGGATACGTTACTGAATATCCAACACTTCACATTTTATCAATTTCAATATTATTTCACCTCAAATTAACGCAGCAATTAATTGTAAATCCCTGTGAAATATTCAGATATGAAATGTAAAGCCATTTATTTTGCACAGTATTTTCAAATATCTCCTTTACTGCCCTTATTACCTATTATGTTTGCATTAGTTTCCTCTTGCCTGTCATCATCTCTATGTTCCTACTGTGAACTCATGAAGAACTTCCTAAAGAAGTCTCCTGGCCCACCTCTCCCTTGCTGACTGCTTTGGGTAGGAGGTTGAGGGAAGCTGTAAAAAGCAACAAGATCTTAATTCAACAGGTTTGGGAAAACACAAGAATTTGATCATAAGTAATGATTTACAGGATCAGGACTCAATTGGCCTATGGTAGGTCTTTTCTGCTCTATTAAATAGAGACTGCATTTCAGCCCAGAAAAGCTGCTCTATGGTTCAATCCAGTAATAATACAAAAGATGGTAGAAGGAATTGCATGGTTTTTTCAAATCAGGGTAATTCTCCCTGGGAATACTGCTTCATTATATTTGCACACCACACTACAAATATGTTATGTCTAGATTCATAGTTACCCTTGGTTTCCTTTATAGTCAATAGATAAAGTTGATGGTCAACAAATAAAGACATGTGAAGGTTATAATTTGGATTTTGAATCACCTAGATTGGGAACAATGTAACATTTCTCTATGACTAATTACTGCAATAAATAAAAACAAGTTTAGTCTTTTCTTTATAAGCCTAATGAACAGAATTTGAGCTTCTGAAGAAAAAACTGATAGATTCCTGTTTTTCTTCTCTTCATAATGAATTCATATTAAATAAAGCATAGATCATCTTGCACCTAAACCAGGTACACAGCCTCACCTGGAGTCCATTCTCTAAGCACAGAAAACAGACCTGACTTCCAAAACAGAACAGTCACCTCATTCCTCACCAACTCCAGTTCACTATATAAATTATTCTTGATGAATTCTCATCTGTTATTTGGGTGGACACAATTCTTCAGCAATTAATGTCCCAAGAACCCAAGCTTAGTCTGTATCACTTGTCACATTTAGATGAATACTAATGTAAATAATGTTACACAGTGAATTAATATCTACTGTGTAAAGAATTACCATGACCTCAACTTCATTCCTTAGGATACTCAAGTCAATTAAAAACAACTATCCTGGGCATGACCATGCCGGCAGGCTTCCTGGGCTTTCCTGCCAGACTACTATAGTCTGCAGTCTCCAAAGTTAGGCTTCTGGTTCTCTACCACCAAGCAGCAAACCTGGCAAGCCCTGGGAGAGCTGGCTGCAGACAGGGCTTTTGGGGCTGGTCTGCTGAGTCGTCAGCAAAGAGCTGGGCAAGGCACGACTGAGTCTCGCATTTGTGCAGGCAGGAACCTGAAGCACTGGCTGCAGCCAAGGCTCAGCTCCTGGCTCCGTGGCCAGAAGCTGGATGCCCTGGGAACCCACGTGCAGGCTGCTGAAGCCATCAGGAGCTGCAGTGTCTCTGCAGAGAACTCCTCCGCCCTCCTGAGCCAAAGGGCCAAAGTAACTCAAAGATCTCAGCTGCAACGCAGCGACGGATACAGAGGCAGTGTCTCTCTCAAGCAGGGGGCTCCTGCTTGGGTCATTTGCGAGGATAAAATGACCAGTCAGAAATTTTGTATCTTAAATGCTTGCAAGAAACAGCCCATTAATTCAGATCACACAATACAAGCTGCATTTTTCCATAGAGGGACACTGCTTTAAAAAGCAAGCTGACACATTCTGCGCTGGCTTTATCTTCTAAATGAGTTCACATTCTGTGCCA
Source organism: Balearica regulorum gibbericeps (assembly GCF_011004875.1). Taxonomy (NCBI): domain Eukaryota; kingdom Metazoa; phylum Chordata; class Aves; order Gruiformes; family Gruidae; genus Balearica; species Balearica regulorum. The sequence goes on from NC_046190.1 coordinate 11,482,271, forward strand.
AATCTAGCACATTATTATAATCTCGTCCTTGAATGGCACGTGGGAGAAATTATTACATACATTCACATAAGTATGTACCTCTCAAAATAATGTAATGTTTGCACATATTACTATCTTGGACAATAAATACATTAACAGCTTACTGTTTCTCTCTCCTACGAAGATTATAGTTCTCTACTCCTTGGCAAGCACTTTGGATTCTGCAACAACATAATTACGCATCATTCTCACATACTTTCGTTCTATGGAGGTCTTGTGCCAGGTGTCAAGTTTGTTAAAAAAAAAAAAAAATCTTTTAAGTGAATTAAATTTTAGTCTGTTGCATTCAATTGTTTATTGACACAGTTAAATATCTTCAAAATCCATGTTCCTGTCAACCCAGCTTGAACTGAAGACAACTTTGAAAAATAAGATTTATTCATAATTCTAGAATTAACTTAAACTATTGAGCCACATGGAGCCCAAACTTCAGCCTGGTTGCACAAGTGATTTAGAAAAATAATTAAGGATGAAATTAAGGATGCCAGATTTACTACTGGGATATGCTGCTGCATTTCCACTGATCTCCATAGCATTAGTTAAGAGCGAAGGTCACTTCGCATTCCAGAATGCTTGAACAACCAGATGAAGGGCAATGCCATGGGCTCTGGAGAGCTTCTGAACACTAACAGAGCACAGGAGAGGTGAACAAGGGCAAGATGTCACTGATGCCTTGAGGTACTTCTTTACAAAAAAGCAGAGGAACTCATAAGAAAGAGACTGACCACCAACAGGCTTTCAGAGATCTGATTCATCAAGAGAAAAAATGGGGCACTGGGTGCTAATTTTGTTAGAATTTACTGATTGCTGCAACTACTATTTAATCGGCATAATTAATTTCACTCATTACAATGAATATTCACTTGATGAACAAACCTTCTGTCATATTTGTCAACAACAGTCAGTTCTTCCGAGGAAGGCTAAAAGCCTCACAGCCCTCTGAGCAACATGCTAAATAAAACACATCAAGACAACCGATAGTAAGGAACTGAAGCTGGCTGGTTAAAAACGATGCTCAGCTGGCTGCTGTACGTCTCCTCAGATTATCTAGCTCCCATGATGCCTGAGCGACTAAAAGCCCTTTTGGCAGTAAGGTCTTTGCACATGTAGGATAATCTGTATCTCCTGCACATCAGATTCCTGCCTCTGTTGTCCCCCAAACTAATTTCCAAGCTTTTAGTTTTGCTCTGCTAAAGATGAAGGGGGTCCCACGCTACACAGGTGAACATGCAGAGCTCCTGCTGCTTTTGGGGTGTGATCAGAACAATAGTGCTATTTCCACACGTTTAAAAAAACCCAACAAACACACAGTAAAAATCTGCTGAAAGAGAAGTTTCTATAGTGGAGGGATGCTGTATTTTGGAAACATGACAGCAGAAGATCCCCAAATTCAGAAAGTTTATCCTGTCACGCAGTGAGGCCCCAAATTTCAGGACAACCCAAGAAAAGCTACTGATTTTAGAGTTCTCAGAAAACCAAACACACAGAGGAATGGAGTTCTCCAGCTCAAGTGCAACAAAGCTAGTGCTCTGCTATAATATACAGGGATTAAGCAGTAGACTTAAGATACTCTTTCTGAAGATTAGTATAAGATTTCCTTCTTAGATAATGTAATCATGCCATGAGTCAGTCCCATTTCCTCTAGTCATCAATATCTTTCTGCACTGCCATTAATATATTCCTAATTTTCTGATTCGTAGGGAAGACATCCCCTTAGTTTTTGGTGTAATCCCTTTTCCCCACACAAGGCTTGTTGTATAACTTGCTGGCTAACATATCAATCAGGGAAAGAAATGCGGAGTTTATCTAATGCTCCTACGTTACTGCCCTGGAGCAGATGCTCCATCACAGAAGATTTTCAGATTATCAAGAGGGGGTAAGAAGAATGTCACAACCTCTGCTAGTCTATGTAGGGATGTTTATCAAAAGGACAGCTGGTATAAGATTGCTATGTTTTCTTCCCCTGATGCAACAAAAGGTACTTTAAAAATGTTTTTAAGCAATTAAGTTGAAGCTTATTTTCCAAAATACAACAGAATGAGGATTTCATTCCCCCAGCTGAAGTTGTTCCCTTGATGTTGAAATAGCCTCAGAAACAGTATTATCCTTCCTCTCCCGTGTTCTAGTACTTAAAGGATGGCTACAAAGAAGATGGAGACTCCCTTTTTACAAGGAGTCACGTGGAAAAGACATGGGATAATGGGTGCAAGTTACTCCTGGGGAGATTCCAACTAGACACAAGAGGAAAATTTTTCACAATGAGAACAATCAGCCATTGGAATAATCTCCCCAGGGAAGTGGTGGGTTCCCCAACACGAGACGCTTTTAAGATTCGGCTGGACAGGGTGCTGGCCCATGTTGTTTAGATGGGGCTTTTGTCTAGATGGAGCTTTTGCCAAGAAAGGTTGGACCAGATGATCCTTGAGGTCCCTTCTAAGCTGGTATTCTATGATGCTATGATTCTCTCAGTCTCCACATAGGCCAGCAGATAAGAGGCCAGAATCATGGTTTACTGCCTCAACAAAACATTAGGCTGTTTCTTGAGAGAAACAGGAGTCTGTTCTTGAGGTCAAGAAAACTTCTCCACTGCTCTGGTAGCAGGGAAACATCTGGGGTATCTCACTTTGACGAGCAACAGAACAATTAAACACTTAAGAAGAAAAGTTACCCATCAGCTTGTGGAGAAGAGATTCATGTTTTGTATCTCAAAATGCAACAGGGGCAGAAAGGTGCACAAACATTAATGAAACTGCAGATTGCAGTCCCTTGGTTGTGAACCAGAAATTGCACTTTTTATCTAACAATGAACAAACACAAGTCACTCAAGAAAAAGGAATAAAATCTACATGAGAAAATAAGCAGCAGGGGAAATCAGTCTGTAAAAGCTTCATTCCTAAGATACTTATGTATCTGGCACGGGTCAACCACCAGAAAAGATGCATGAAGGAGAAAGGTTGTGACGGGCATCCATGTCGCCACAGCTCTGGAATGCTGCAGCGTATGTTTAAAGAAAGCCCCCTGAGAATTGCAGGATCCACATGGCATGGTGCACACATGGTGCACAGTACAGCATTATCTGAGGAGCGGATCTGAACAAGGAAAACATCTGTATCTCCTCCTGTTTACATGGCTACAATTTCTCCTTCATGAAGGAATTAGGTACCCCATCCACATTAGAGCTAGCGCTAGCCAGCACACAGTTTTCCTCTGGAAGGGATTTTTCTCTAAGGACAAAAGCTGCTTTGAGAGTTGAACTTGAAGCTACGCTGCTCACAATGTACTTCAGTGACATTAAAAAAAAAAAAATCCGCTCTCCTACAGTTTGCTGAGTGCTAGCTTATTAAGGTAATATTTGCAGTTTTTCAATGTGTTTTCAATGTTGGAAAGCCACCAGAAAGTGAACCAAACTGATCTTGCGTAATGTAAGTACCACAACAGACCTGACAAAAATAACATTTAACCAATGAGCAGGCGCCCGCAGGGCAAATGCATGTGGGTTTACCCATTTCGCTGTGCATGACTTGGCTGTGTAATACATATTTTGCATCAGCTTCTGCCCCGACTTTGTTCACATCAAGCCCTTGTAAGAAGATCAACAAGCTCTTAGGAGGATATGAAATTACTGACACAACAGAACCCTCATAAGCCGTGACTTAATTCAGCCAAGTGTCCTTAGATGGCCACCTTTTCCTAGAGTATTTCCAGCTTCCACAAAATTTCTGGAAAGCAAGAGACAATATTGAAGAGTCAGTAATAGTTTAGCTGGACTTTTAGACTATTTACTTTTATCTTTTTTTTCTATGTGAGGTTCCCATGTGACAGAAGAGCAATTTGCAACTGATACCTCTGAAATACATGACTTTGTATAGATTACCCACTATGGAGCAGCATAGAGATATTTCAAGCTAGCTTAAAATAAACTGGCTTAAGCACAAGAAATGGGTCTAGACACAACAACGCGGAGCTCTGCCATGGCTTCATCTATCCCGACAAGGACTAAAATCAACTGGCACAGCTTGCAGATACGTTAGGCTTGGATCAGTGCCCACCTCTGAGCTCAGCTTTGTATGCAGGCTCTGTCGCTCCTACCCCGTCTTTCAGCAGGCATTTTATTCAATTTTAACAGCACTTCTGCAGAGAAAGTTTAGACGCCTCCTAGCCATGTCCTCAGCACACAGTCACTCGTCGCCAGCCCTTGCAGCAACACCCACATCAACATCAAAAAGATAAATTAGCTGTGCCACATACCCAACAGCAGCTGTGGCATCAGAAGAGAGCAGGAACCTAAACCCCTCCCTTGTAACCCTATGGAGAGCCTAAACAGCTGTATGGAGATGCTGCACTGGAACTGCAGGCATCCCGCATCGCTGCCACACTGAGCGGGGGTCACAGTGTTTTTAAAAGTAAGGAATAAAGATTTCGTGCACCTCAAAGGGGGATTTACAACTAAGGGAGAAGGGGTAATGGGAGAGAAAAATTTAGATTTTTCTCCATATCTGTATGGCACTGGAAATTGCCTTCTTAGGATATCTGGCATTCTAGGATGTAAAAATTATAACAACTGGAAAAACAGCAAAATGATGACATAAGAATCAAACTGAAAATTAGGCATCTAAGAAACAAAAGCATTTTAAAACATATACTAATAGTTTTGAATTTAAAAAACTGTTTTGTAAAATATTCAACATTATCTCCTTTTTGGCCCAAGAAAATATAAGTTAAATGTTCTTAAAACTGCAAAAGTCAAAGAAAGATGATCAGACATGAAAATTCTCATTATGTAGGAAGAAAGTATCTAAAACCCAAAGAGTTTAAAGACCAAATTTTTAGTATACTTTCAAAGAGCAAGCCTGTACTCAATCATTCATCAAGTTTAGCTCTTCCCAGATTCAGGGATCCATCTTTTTTTCTGGCTTTAAAGCTTTCTGCCTTCCTAAACGTCACCTCCACAACACCACCTAAACAAACAATGCACTCGTACACATAGCGCATATTTTATGATCTGCTAGACCAGGATTTCCTGAAGTGTGTTCACGAAAGAGACCATATGGAAGAGGATTTCTTTCTACATGCACAACCTAATTTAATTTTCAGTTGCTTCTGTATTTTAATATTTTTTTATGCTTCAGTTCAATTTCTGTTCCACTCCCTCCCCCACTCAAGAAAGGAATCTAGAAATATAAAGGGTAAGTCCAGGAAAAACTTGCAATTTATTACAGAGGCTTACTTAAAAGAAAAAACAGCCGCAATGGATTAATGTATTTCCTTTCCCACAGCTTTTTCACTTAAACCATAACTGTGCATATTTACTGCAACTCTTCCATCTGCCAGTGGCATTGTGCTGACACATCCAGCACGCAGGCTGTGGGGATTGACAGCGAGGAGACAGGTCCCATCACTGCTCTCAAACTTTGTGATTAATATGGCATGAAGCCTGGTGAAAAGCCACACTTACGGACATTGCTGACTATCAACAGTGACACAAATCCTTGTTATTTCAGCCATTTATCCTAATCGTGAGTCAAGTCTTTAACAACAGAAAATGCTTACGAACAAAAACCAAAACAGATTGTTGTCAAAAGCTTAAGTCAAGGGCTACAATCAGATTTGCTCCTTTTTCTTCCAAGAAGCCCTGCATAGCCTGTGTAGTAGAAGAAGAAATGGCTAATGTAGGCATTTGCTGCTTCTTTTATGAAAAGCAGGAGGTACCTACCTTTTCCCAAGGTCAAACTGAGTCCACATCACTGTCAGAGTTTATCCTTTGAACCCGATCCTTTCAGCAGCCATATATATAAACACACACATTTGACAATACGGGAAGTGTTACTGATTGATAAGTTATGTAAATGATACGACACACTATAATCACTTTTAAACTTATCCTTGGAGTCCAGAGGTTTCTGGAAGGGATCAACCAGCCACATTGTCACTCCAGTGCCCCAAAGTGACAAACCCACTAACTGCAGCGATGTCACAGTAATTCTCCCAACAGCTTGGTGACCTCTTTGCAAACCTCCCTCCAGCCTAACACTGGCCTGAATCAACCTAGCTCCTCCCCACATTGGAAAAAGCGTGTAAAAGCCTGTAAGTTGCTTCCATGTGGTAAACTTCCAGAAAAGGTGATATTTCTCTTCTTGTTTGGGATGACAGGTCCGTTTTGGGGGGGTGGGGGGGTTGGTTATTTCTCAAATATCACTCTTATCACTAATAAGCAAGTTCACTGCAATTCTGATGCTGACTTCAGAAGTCCACTGGTTTCAACAGGGGTTTCATCCCTCTCATATTTCCTTTCTCTCTTAACTACATGACTTATGGAGAACCTCCAATTGTGACTAGCCAAGATGGGCAACCTCAGAACAAAATGTGGTCATTTTAGCACCTTGAGAAGGCCACTGAAACCCACATGTAAATCCTGATTGTCTGGAAAGCTGAAATAGAGAAGTCCTCAGTCTACTGGGAAATACAGCCAGCCTGGCCACCAGGATCCTACTGATGCACCAAACAGCAGCAACACAGGCAGGAATGGATAAAGTAAAACCAAGCAGCTCCCACACAGCAGAAAATATTGACTCCTTCCAGAGGTTGAAGTAACAAAGTCTCCCTTTGCTGAGGCCAATAGCCAGGCTTTGTGATACAGATGCTTATTCACTGGAAATCCAAATCAGACGTATAAGTTTGCTGTGCAGGAGTCACTGAAACCACCCAATCTCAGATACTTCCAACTGGGCTTTACACTCAAAACTATGGCCTGAACACAGACAGCCTTTCCTTATCCCCATGAAGCATCCCGGCAGGTCCCTTTTCCTTAGAGCTGACTATTACCATTAATGACCCACATCAATGTTCTTCATGCTCATTAAAAAAAAAAAAAGGCACAATCCTTCTAAACTCTTTGCCATAAAACTCATTAATTTACATCTTAGCACAAAGAAGATTCCCATGTGCAGCACACTAGTCTCATCTGTCATCAAGCTGTGAAAAAAAATTCTGCTGATCTTGACAGACTAGGAGGTAAGAACATGACTTTTGGTCAAGAGTGTCAGATGATACGGCAATCTCATCAAGGAATCTCATAAGAAATATCACCCATTGCTGTTCATAAACACAAGCCTGGTTTGGCTATATTCAATTACAAGCAAAGAAGGATAATTAAGCAGTTCATGATATGGAATGGCTAAAGCATGCGCAATCTTATTTATGTTCTCTGCACCTGTGTTTTCTATGGTTTAAATTTTAATACTGATCTTTTAAACTGCACTCGGGGAGTATCCCAGTTCATTCACATGAGAGAGAGTAATACGTTCTATTTTTAATCAATATACAAACGAAAAGCATGCAAGATATTGTAGAGCCTTACCGGTAGCCAAATATATATATTGGTAAATTACTATTAAATTATTAACTATTGTCTCAAGGCAACCCAAGTACTCCCAGAACTAGTCTGTGTGCCCAGTTCACTTGTCGGTGTCACTCCTCTCCTTTGTTCTCTCTACGTTTATTATCTTCTCTGTTGTGCTTCAACTCACGTTATTTAATTCACAGTATTACGGGAATCTCTTGTAGCTCATCTTTCAAACCGGACTGTAACCTCTACCCACGTAAGCCACAACTGCATTTTCCAACGCTCGGAGCAACGAAACCACACAATCCTTGCTAAAGCCCTCTAATCTTTAACAAAGTCTTTGAGGTAGAGGCAACCACTCCTGTTAGACGTGCGCAGTGCCTATGGGAATGGCACAGAGACCTCCCAGCCCCCACGCAACCTAAGCCGTAGCGATACCGAGAACGAGAGCTCTGGCTACGAGGCTGTCGGCGCAGCCCCGCGCGTCGTGGGACGCCTGCCCGCCCTGCCGGTAGCCTCACGAGTGGTGCCACCGTGGAGCGAGGGGCGAGCGGCGCTTTCGCCCGGAGTCCCCCTGCCACACGCCTACGGCCAGGTGGGTAATACAGCAGGTTTGCTGCAACTGCGCAATCTTTTCCTAGCACCGACTGACTGCTCCTGCCCTAAATACCGTGGGAAAGATAATGTCTTCACGCTTTTATTTAGTTATTACACTTTTAATTAGTTATTGCAGTATAACGGTAGATTATTGCATTATCTGTAATTTTATTCTCTCTTTAATCCAGTCATTAATCTTCACAGATCTTACAGGAGTTACCAGATATTTCCCAGGTATTTTTGTTTTGCATATCCTTTAAAAGTACTTAAAAAGAAAGCATTGGTAATCAGTTTGGATATAAAAAGCAAAAGGAATCTAATATAAACTCTATTTTTTAAAAAAGCCAGCTAGGCTCAAGACTCCTAAACTCATCTCAAAAGAAAAAAAAAAAAAAATCACCATATACAGAAGAAAGAAGATTGTACGATATGCGTGTGCCTAGACAGAGAATTCATGACATATGTGATGGCTCTGTATTTCCACTCTGTTTTAAAGGGTACGGGTAACACACTATGGTATTTTTGTATGGTGAACACTTTCCCCTAAGCTAGAAGAACAAAAACTCACTCCATAAATAAAAAGTACAGATATACAACTAAGAGAAAATTAAACTTCAAGATATTTAAATGCATATAAAGGAAAGCAATGTTTCTATCCTTTACAATTTTAAAATGCAACATTTAAAACTCTGTAATAAACATACTCATTAGTTGACTTCTGCATTGTAATATGTGGATTAAAGGTAATTAACAATACTAATGTAATATACCTTTTATATACTGCAAAAAAATCTTACGCCAAACACGTTAAAGAATTGTCTGACTGACACGTAAAGCTCGTATTGTTCAACCATTGTAGTATACTAACATTTAATTATAACATCAAAGTGCTTTTGCATTCGGTCCCTGTCCCCTCTGGACAGCAGACAACAGTACTTACTGAGCTCAGGGAGGATTTCAAGAAAATGTACTTCATTGCCAGCGTGAATGCAAATATATTAACTTCAAAGAAACAGAAATTATGTAAGATTTTAACTGCTCTCACACATTGATGAAATGCCTTGTTCAAGTGATTGTTTTCCCTTACCACCATTCAATGGTCCTTCATCTTTGCTACACTTTTGCTATACTGTTGCCTCTTAGAAATATACTTTAAAATTATTTAAACAATTACTTTGAAAATAGGTGACTGAAAAGGATAAAAAGTGTCACTTCAAGCCAGGTGTTACTATGTTTTAAAAACAAGTTTCTAACATAAACAATTTACTTTTAGAGCATTCTCCAGCCAAGGTCTAGGGGAATTTTCCCCGTACTTTTTTCCAGCAAGCCAACAGCGTAGCAGCTTCTAGCTGTATGTGCAACTCAAACCTCTCAGAACAGCAATACAGAAATACAAATTGCTTAAAAGTTGAATAGATTGCCACCAGTACAGTAATGGAAAATTATTCTAAAAGTTATAGCAACTATGATACTTTCTCCCAAGTAATTAGAAAAACCTCTATTATATACAGAGGTTTTTTGGTTTTAACTGTTACTCTTTCTTTTTCTTTTTTTTTTTTTTTTTTTTCCTTCTAGCTGATATTTTATTTCACAGAAAAAGCAGGGCATACCCAGTTTTAGATTATGGAGGATTACACAGCACTAAGACTGTCAGAAGGAAGAGTGAAGGCAAGCTGTGAGCTAGATTAACACAAATGCTCTGTCGCCAGGATTTTCCTCCCACCACCTAATTTCATAAAGAATATTTTAAATGGGAAAACCTATTTCTTAAATTTAAAAGTAATCCTTCAAGCAATCTTATCGTTAGATTTGAACTTAAGAAGTAGATATGCCCAGTGCTATAGTTTCAGTATTTCACAGACTTCTCTGTTAAGAAGGATGTCACCAACCCAGCTGACACATTAACTCTCTTAGTTTGTGGCAATTTAAAGATTTTCTTTCAAGACAACAATTATACAAGAGATGAAACTGAAGGTTCATTCTTAATAATCAAAGCTGACTTCGAAAACAATCAAATTTTAAAACTCTGAGCACACCATTCAGTCTTGTACTTGAGAAAAACAGCAGAAACTCAACTGACCAAAAAAGCTGTGAGTATCCTTAACATTTGGGATTTAACATAAAAATGAAACAATAAGAATGATACATTCAATTGCCTCTCAATCCATACTGCATATCGTCCTTAACAGGCAGGGGTTTTTTCAATATTAAAACCGTCAAACACAAGTTGATGAACTTTTAAGATTACATGCTATCATAAATGATGAGTACTGAATACAAAAAGCAGTCATTATTAACACACTCACCTACTAGTTTCAAGAACACATAATTACGACCGTCAACCTTTCCATTTCAGTTTTCCTGCAAACTTTAAAATTCCAGAAATAAAGACTGTAACCATATTTTTTTTTATTATGACTACTTTTGAAAATATAACATGTATTCTGAACCACTTTATTTTTATATTAAGAAATTCTACACTTATTAGTATGCAGCTACTTAGGCCCCTGATTTAAACAACAATCTTTGAAACAGAAAGTGGAGCTTTTATAAGTTGCGCAGACAAGTTTTGTTATTGCTGTTCCTGAAATCTAGAAGTGCTAGAGCCAGGACATAGTAGTCCATTATTGTTCCATCACTGCAAATGAAACAAACATAATAATAAAAACCCAACAAATCTTTTTTACATGATACTCAGAGACCTCAGACAGCTTTAACCAAATTAAAAATCACTACTTATTTAAAATTGTTGACAGAATTCACCATAAGCATCTTTAGTTGAAAATGGAGACAGATGAATAATTAATATGAAGTCTAGAAACAATTTTCCTTTCACAAATTATCCACCAAAATATTTCTTCTTTTTATTAGCTAGCCAATTATCTGTTGAATTACGTTCTGTTAAAAGCTGACTGATAATACGACGTACTTGGGCCACATTGATCAGAGGAAACACTTTCAGGCTCTACTGAAAATGGACAGGTTGGTTTTGGTTTTTTTTATACTCTTTTGAACACAGAAGGAACTTACACAACCTGGTTATGTGCTTAATGTTCTCTGTTGGCCATTCAAACAAATGAAATCAACTTAAATAGAAAGCAATGAACAAAAATAAAGGCATAAATTTGATGCATTTGCTTATGAAATTGAGTGGATTGTGAAATGCACTAAAATTTCTCAAATTTTTGGGGTTTTTTTTTTTTTTTAATAAGAGCTAAAACCAGGTTAAACAGTCTCCTAGCAGTTATTTGTTGAAATTATTTTACAATTACTAGATTCAGATTTTAGGGTCCAGATCCTCCAGTGGAAAATCTGCACTAACACTAAGCTTCCACGCAAGATGGAAACTCGGCCCCTGAAGGCATTTAGTCCATCAGAAACCAGCTCCAGCGATAAGCTTCAAATGCCGGCTCTAGCAATTCCAGGTGTTCTCAAAGCCGTGTTAGCCTCACAGATGGAGAGGATTTTTACCCTTCCCCACATCCTGTTTTAAAAAGCAGATGCGGGGGCTCCCGGGACCCTGACAGACAACTCTTTGTTCCCACTCGATTGGAGGACGTCCAAGCATTCTCGCTATAGAAAATGGGGTTTCTGTGTCCCAGTTGTGCTACAAAGGGAAAAAAAAATAAAAAAATCACTAATTCCACAGGCTCTTTAGGGGGCACTTTTCAATGAGATTAGCAAAGGTTACCAACACCTCCACAGGTTCATTGGTTGGGTTTTTTTAAGGTCATTTTTGTTTTGTTTTTTCTCTCAAGCCCAAAAATGTAAGTGAACAAATTTCCATGAATGTAACAGCTCTAAGATTTAAGATCCATTGATAAGAATTAATTGGGCCTGGGCTTCAAATTGTCCCACGTCAGTTATTCAGTAAAGAGTATTTGAAATCACTAACTGAACGCAATGAAATTATTTTTCTGCTCAACAAAGCCAAGATTCCCATTCTTTCTTGTAGTCATTTTATTGAGAAATTCAGTATGTATTCATTCTGTGGGGTATTTAACAAATCTCAACACTGGACATTAACATCTATTTTGCTTAGCTATCAGAGAGCATGTGGAGGATTCCCTGGCGTGTTTCCTCAAGCAAAGATTCAGAAAAAGAACTCCTAATTCTAAAAAGGAAATTTTTAAGCTCCAGCAGGACTAACAAAAACCAAACAGAAAACCACAAACCAAACACCTTTGGCAACTTTGCATGCAAGTACAATTCTGAACAGGAGTCTCTAAAATATTAAATTTTGGTATAAGCCCACTGTGATATATGATGAAGAGACAGAAAGGAATATAAAATGTATTCACATGTTCCTGGAAAGAAAGACTTCATGCTCCCTGCTGCTCTTTGGGGCTAATAAGACAGAATATATTTATTGATATAATAGAATTTCTAAAACTGCATTATTTGCTTAGTTATAAGCTTATAGCATATAGGCACTGAGTAAAAAGGTACATGTAAGGAATTGTTCCAGAACTAATTAATCCTAAGGAACATAATTTCTTCCTGATTTTATGTGTATACCTTAACAATGGCTTCATAGTATTTTTAAAAGATGAATAAACCTCATGTCCCATCAAGGTGATATTTGATATATTGTGCAAATGAGTAATTTGCAGCTTAAACTTCCACCGCTGTATGCAGCAGGTCGCGGCCAGCACTGAGAAGTTCAGCTCGTAGTTTAGCAACTCCAGTCTTCGGACATACACTGCTGCGTCAGAAATGAGATTATTAGATTTTCTTTGCCACACCATTTACTGGGAAACTTTATACTCAAACCATATTGAAAATCAGTAGTAAAATCCGCTAAAAAGAAACTTCTATAGCTTTCACTCCAGCTAAAGTAAAAGTAGAAAAACATGGGTCATTGCTTTAGGAAACAAACTCCAAGTGAAAGGACAGCAAAATACCACCAAAGAAATTTATTACATTCAGCACAGTTCTAATACTCTGCTGACCTCTATTACCTGTTTGATACATCAAGAGCCTGAAAGCTGGGGTTTGGGAAATTTAAAAAGTCACCATAACAAATGTTAACATAGAAAATACCGATACAGTGCAGATGTTAAGCCATTTCTACTACCCAAATAGAACATTTTGGCTGTTTAAATCCTTGAAGGTAGGTGGCTTAAAGAAATCCCTACTCTGTAACTGGAGAGGCAGAGAGGATCTGACTGGGACCAAAGCAGCTCATTCTTTACTACAGTTCTTTTTTCTTCTTTTTTTCCCTTCTAAGCTTTTTTGCCTTTTTTTTTTTTTTTGGTGACAGTTTCAAGACAGGTGAATGACACTATAACAAGACACACGCTTCCATAGGGCAACTCTGCAGATCTCTAAGCACAAACCACTGAAAAACAAATTGTACACTCTTTAACAAGTAAACATTTTCGTATCTACTCATCTAGACCTGGGAGGCACTGGGGCTTAATCTACACTAAAAATCCATAGGATTAGAGACTGCAGTCTATGCTGCTAAATTTATAACTTTTATAAGAGCATTTAACAAATCTATATAGCCAGAATTACAAACTCCCAGGACGAGGAGTGACTGAGTTGTGTGATTTGGATTTTTCAGTTAACACAACAACTCGGACTGTATGCAGTTAATACAGGAGTGGCGCTCACGGGGATGACTGCAACAGAAACAATTTATCATAATAGTAATTAGTAAGATACACTGCCAACATTTTTCCTAAAGGATACGAAGATCTTTGTTATTACAGGAAAAATAGGGGCATAATTATTCTATGATTTATTCTGCAGTTTTAAGTTAATTCCTGTTTCTCACCCGAGGCGAACTGAGAAATAATCTGTACTGATAAAGATAAGAAATACGATATTAAGGAAGATCTGTTCAGCTCAGTAATTAAAACTTACTTTTTAATCTTACTCAATACCAACATGTAGCATTTGTTTTCATTCACTACAGAAATATTGAGTCAGGTTATCATTAGTCAGATTTCAAAAAAACTCTTTCCAACTGTTTTAAACCAGTTCAAACACAACTCCATGAGACTAATATTGCAGAAAACGAAAATTCAGACATACAGCAGTTAACACATTGAAGACATCCAGGGAAGATCTCATAAATGAGCTACTGGACTGTGTGAACTACCACTGTGATGACCATGTTTTCTCCAATGAAGAATTTACATTGAAAGACAAAAGAATTTCAGTTTTCCTCTGTTCAAAGCCATATTTCCTCCTCATAACGAGCTTTGCATCCATTGCCTAACAAGATTGTATAGATGCAGGTGTTAAATACTAGCTTCTGCCAGGCTTCACTAATGCAAATCCAAATTCATATTATTTGTCACCTTAATTTTGTTTTTCAGGTATACTTCACCACTATTGCTGATTACACAATGACTGTTCATGTCGGTAGGCATGCTAACAAATACCATAAAAAAACCTTCAGTAATCACTGAACAAAAAGAAAATTCCATCTTTTCCATGAGGAAATTATGCCTGTAATACATTTTCCATGGTATGATTAAGTTGAAGAGACAGAGGCAACTTAATGATTATTAATAATTAGATTTTTCTACAGTCTGAATACACTAAAGAGCATTCATTTTTCTGTTAACACATACGTTCATGCATTTTTTCACTTCCTCCTTCGAAGTCCTGCTTCAATTTATTTTGCAAATGTGTCGTTAGATAGGGAACCATTTACGAGTTAAATGCCTATATTGAATAAATTGTTTCTTCTCTCTCCCTTTGCCCCTTCCCCCCCAGTAAAGGAAGAGTTTTTATGATATGAAAGAGACTGAAAACAGAGGAAAAACTACCAGTTTGCTAAACCCACCAATATCTATCCATAGTGATACTGTAAAATCAAGAAGCTATGCACAACCTCTTACGAGTTTTGTTTTGTTTTTTTTTTTTTTTCTTTTGAGTCTATATTCATCATTTCTTCTGGAAAACTGTGCATTATTTATAGTTGCAGACTTCTTAAATTTTCAGAGTTACAGTTTGTTTACATTATTTTGCTCTAGTTTTGAATCCCAGTATAAATAAAGCCAAATAAAACACACAGTTTCTTAGTTATGTTATTCTTTAGTATTAACCAACAGAGATAGAGTAGTAATAATGCAGTTAAACTGCTTTGTTCTTTCAACACTGCAGGACCCAAGAATTTGGGGCAGGGGAGCAATGTCAAGCCAAGACACTAAATGGTTAAACAAAAAATTCATTTAACATAACGTGAGTGAATTTGGCTACTACCAGGATCCAACGCAGACTGAGCACTCCTTTACGCATTCTAATGGTTTGCATGGAATTTTATGTGCTCCTTCTATTCGCTATTTTCAAACTTCCTTCAATTCGTTACCTTTTTGAAGGCGTACAATTAAGCTTTGTCTGCTTATCTAACAGTAAATATTTTTTAAAAATGCACATAAATAACTTTAACTTAAATAAAACACTATGTAATTGCAGCAGCCCCCCCTTAAAAGCAAACAAAAAATTAACTTTTTAATTAAAAATTTCCCAAATGCACGAGAAAAAATACACTTTTCCTGAAAGTACACCTAATAAATAAAAAACAATAAATAAATAAATGAAGAGGTGCACAAAATATTTAATACTTGCAAATTGTTTATGCTTATGTAACACTAATTTATGCTTTTACTACATCTCTGTTTAACAAAGCACTGTTGAAGGCAGCAAGCTTTTTTATGTCTTCCTGGTCTCACCAGCAGTGTTCTCCCCTAGTCTTGTCCCACAATCCCTGCAGCTCACTGAGCCTTGCTAGCAACTTTAATGAGCATCCTTAAAAATAGAAAAAGTTTGTGACTTCTCCTATCTGGGTGCTTTAAATACCAGCACTATCAAGCAGTCACCCCAGGACCCAGGAAGGATAAGGATACGCTGTCAACAAAGGCAAAAATGAGATAAGGTCTTCGGTGCCCACTCCCTGACCTGACAAAATAAAGGGTTTGATACCGGTCTCCTGGTCAAAAATAGACTGTCTGCATCTGAAAGCAGCAGAGAACATTTCCACAGTTATCTCATCGTTAGTTGTTTTGCAAACCCCATTAAGCACTTCACATAACGGCATCCATATCTGCTGTAACTCATTTGGGAACAACAACTCTGAATCATGTTTGAGAAAAAGAATATCCATCAAGGGTGACAGGAACAATTAAGAAAAAGAAATCCTACGTTGAAGTCCTTTCTCTCGTGTCTGTGCATTATGTTTCAATAGAAATAGATGTCTTCTTCACAGACACCACCACCACCCCATTCGCAATAAGAATTAAAACCAAAACACATAGACTTTCATCTGCCTTTGCTACTCAACACAATAATATTACACACTGGAGGCGCAAATGCTTCTAACAAAAGCTCAAATAGCCGCACACAGCAGTAAGATACCCTATGTTCTCTTCCTTTTTACGGACCTAGGAAAGAAATATCATTAACTATTAATTATTCTAATTATAACAAACTGATATCATCAAGTTAAACGAATACACTACCTTTTCTGATTCATTATCTTTGCTTTTGAGCTTTTCCTCTTACTGATAAAAATTCAGTAATTCCCCATGTTCTTGCTGAGCACTCACACAAGTTAGCAAGGCTCAACTGCGTGCGTTGTCCAAGCCAGGGTAGCTTAAATCTCAGTCAGCCGGGAAGCCGGGCAGATAAGCATTGCCCTATGTAAAGTTTATCTTTTGAAAGGGAATAGGGTGCTTGAAACAGAACTTAAGGCCAGGACAGCCTGTAAGTTAATGTTATGGTATAGTTTGTGGACTGACGATCAGGTAACTGCATTGACAAGAAGATCAGCTCCCAGATTCCACTAGCTGTTACCAATTACTAATCAATTCATTGGATCTATTTTAAGTAGGAAGGTATTTGACCTACACTTTCTCTACCACGGAGTTTTATAATTTCATAACAAAATTAAATAAAAAAGTTTCTGAGATATGCAATTTAATTAATAGAAAGGTGGTGTGCTTTTTAGCCAAGCCACACAGATCTCTCTGCAAAACAGCAGAACAAAGCTTTTTCCATTGCAAGGCTGTCTTGCATAAGAAACCTCTTTTTTTTTTTTTTTTTTTTTTTAAGGAAAACCTTTGGTTTTATTTAAAAATATTTTTTAGAGTCTATAAATTTAGTACTGACAGATTTTTTTTTCAAGACTATACAATAACATAAATTTCTATAATTTTTTTAAAATTCAAGATCAGAAAACAAACTTTAAAAACATCTTCCAAAGTTGTAATAGTTTAGGAATTCTGCATCATGGCTAGATTGCATTGTTGCATAAAGACATTTCACTATAAGAAGAATTGAAGGATAATTTTTTAAAATTGTACAAGAAAAAAAAATCTTCCATTTGCATTTTACTCAAAATTTTTACTAAAAGAAAATTCTGCCAATAACCTTGATATTTAGCAGAAAACTTTAGAAAATAATTAGTATTTGACTTTCAAAACCTTCAGGTACAGTGGGATTCTAAGGTATTGAACAGTTGCAGAGAGAACAAAAATTTCATTAAATCAAGGGTGAAAATCATCTGTATATAGTAACTGAAAGGACAGGTATTATTCGGTAGTACTTAACTACTCACATTTGACAAAGTATCAGTGTATAGAATAGAACAAAAATCCCTACTAAACCAGATGAAATTAGCATCATTCTTCCATGAAATTTGTTCCTGATTGTGCATTCCTTCTTATTTAAACAATTTGTAGTCACAAATTTAAATAAATGAGATCTTTCCAAGACTGATTTTTAAAAAAATTAAAATTATTGAATGTAAAAAAAATTTTTTTTGAGGTTTTTCCCATATATGCTCTGAAAAATAATTCAAAACAGCACCATGGAGGTTCAGACATGTCTAAATAGCTTTCACATTATATATGTTTAGTTTAGAAGTGATAAAGAATTTGACCTGCCAGTCTCCAATCTGGGATTCTAACCCCAAAGGGATTTCTTTTGCTGGCAAAATAAACTCCTGCTTTTGGAAGAGGGTTTTTTCAATGACACACGATCTTCTTGATGGGAACAAAAAACATGTATTTTCCTTCTGCCCTACATATATATACAAGATTGTGAAACAATTTAAAATAAGAATAACCCGGTATCTCTTGGAAAGTAATAGCTTCTTGAGCTAATGATTTAAATTTCTGTGCTCAGCATATCTAGAGAATAAGCACAAAAATGGTATGTTTTCCAGTCACCTTCGAGAGTAGAGATACACTGATATGGTAAGCAAGAATGAGTTCTAATATGAACAAATGTGAAACACTGTTTTGTTTAATGTATCTACACAGAAAATATTTACAATAAAATTGTCTGATGTGCCACAGTGTGTTATTGTTGACTGATGGATAAACATGAGTGATTATCCATTTTGTTTGTCCTATCCAGATTGCAGTGTCCCATCACTCCCCCCCAACCTACCCAAAAAAGTCTCTACGTAGAACAAGATTTCTGGGTGGTTATCAGTTTGATCTTTTCTATTATCAACAGGAAAAAAAATTAGCAATACAGTTTGATGTCCTATTCTGTGCTTTCTGCAAAAAATTATTCTTTTTTCTGTAAGTAGAACAAGACTGAACAGACCATGTCACAGGTCTGCTTCATAAAAACCTCCACCTTTAAACAGAAAAAAGACAAGGTTAATATGTACAACCTGATGTTTAAAGATTAAAATAAGTGATTTGTGCAGAAGTGGTTTATGGTTTGCCCTGTAGCTTTCCTATAAAAGTTATGATTTGACATAGCTGATTTAGATAAACACAGCTCCTAGGAAACAATGACAAAATACAGTCCCACACCACTGATTAACAAAAATTGCCTAATTAATTAGAAATCGGGGAATACGGTGGGAAGAAAAACATAATTAAGCATTTTAAAGGAACATTTGTAACATTAAAAAAAATCTTACTTGTATCTGAATAATTTTTTAACCTATTGCTGCTAAAATGATCTTGTACTACTTCTGCAACTGAAAAGCTACATGTAAGTATTTTAACCATATTATGCACAAAGAATTTTCTTCTAGACAGGCAGCTTTTACATTTACAGATAACTTTTTTCTCTTAAAATTAGAAGGTGACTGTAAATTCACAAAAAGAATAAGAGGAGTAAAACCTTTAAAAACACTGTATTTCAATCAACTGACTTTCCTACTGGCAGTACCACTTTAAACTGTGATGGAATATTAAAAGCTGTTCCAATGTAACAAAATCAAACTAAGAACATCTTAACAAATTTCTCAAGTTTCTATGACTAATAGTGTATCACAGAACTGATAGTTATGGGCTAAATGCAATCCTGACCTTTCGCGCTTACAGCTCTGAGACCTGTGGTCTGTGCTCTGAGCCAACACAAAATCTGCACTTACAGCAGCGCTCTGCACGCCAAAAATCCTTTGAGGTAGGATTTCGATTTGCTTGACAGTCTCTTTAAAATACAGGAAAGGGCTCCCTACTCCTCCCCAGGAACGTAATGTCTTTTACAGTCGCTTGCTCCTTCATCAACAAAGTCAAAATTTTTTGGAGTAGAGACCCTATAGTGCTACAAAGCTGCTGTTAACAGAGCATTTTCAGGCCTTTGATAAATGTTACATTTCCCAAACATAAAGCTTACTCTTTCTATCAACTCTGAAAATCTCTGGCCTCTCTCAGACAAACAAATGCTGAATTTCCGTTCCCACTGCTTTAAACCAAGTCAGTGGGCTAGATTTCTGAGCAAAAACCTTTCCAGGTGTCAAATCCACTGTGATTCTCTATGACATTTCTTGCAAACAAGAAAAAAAACAATGCATATTTCTTCTTTGTGCTTTATACACAAAGTTTAGCTGTTGAGGAGCAAGCAGCCAATTCTTACACAAAAAAAGTTAAAACCAAAGAAATTTTGGTAGAGGACAAACTAGGGATCTTGCAGATTAGGACATGACAGGGCATCAGGAAGATTAGAAAGATTCTGTGTGGAAGAAAACCTGAAGGAAAAGCTCCTGAGGAGTAGGGGAGGAAAGGGAGAAGGCGTGCGGATGAAGGGCATGAAAGCACCATCCTTTCAGGACTCTTTCCTCTCCTCTGTCCCCACTCCCAGCCCTTATTTCACTGGTGAGCCCATTTTCCACACACTCTGCAAAAGATGCAGAGAAAGAGGCTGCGTAAAACTGAGCATCACAGCCCTTCCTCTGGACTCAGAGGAATATTTAATGAAAAATGTAATTAGCTCTCTGCTACTCCTCAATTTCCACTGTCATTAATTTTGTTTCACAGGACAAGCCGTAGAAATCAGAACAGCAAAGCACGTTAATCACCAACAATACCGCAGTGAGCAACGACAGCTTGAGTCAATAAATGAGCCAGGACTGAGTGACTATGAACAACAAATGCTCCTTACAAGCAGCCAAAACTGAAGATCATCAGGAAACTGTAAAATGAGACGTGTGCATCACATAAACCTCTCTTCTTTCCCTCCTCCCTTACAAGGGGATGTTTTGACACTGAACTGTGGAAATCCCTGGAGACATGATAAAGGAAAAACAAAACCAGCTACCAGCCAAGTAATGCCATGCCTGATAAAAAACAGATGAGGAAGTCACTGGGTAAAACAGCAACACAAGCAAACATGGCACAACCATCAAAACGACAGTTATGTTGGAAACTGCTCTTTCCAGTGTTTCTCGGCTCCTGTTCCAACCCTCCACGCCTGAGCGTGTACAGACAGGGTAGAAAGTGCCATGCCAGATCAGATCCACCAACCCAGTGATCTGTGTCCTACCAATGGCAACCTATGGGCAGCTACTCCATGGATGATGACAATCACAAGATACTAAACCCACTTCAGGAAACGTTCTCCTCCTTTCCAGATGCTAGTTAATACCGTGTATTTAGGTCTCTCTTGTTATTCTTCTCTCCATCCCGCTTTCCTGGGCTTAACCAGAGGGTAGGATAGCCTAAAGAAGTGCCTGCAAAACCCACCCACTCCACAGGACAATTGCCAGTAGATTGAAAGCTCCGACCCCAGCCCTAATCTCCCTTGAAGACTTCTTGGACATGGGTTCAAGTGAGAAACCCTGCACAGCTGGATGTCAGGATGCCCAGGAAGCTTTCGTTCCCCATGTACTGCTCAAATGCTGCCTCTGCACAGCAAGACTGCACCTGTCCCAATGCAGTACCCCTGGCGCCTTCAATTAATGTTGAGAAAATCCTGAGCTATGTGCCTACTTAAATTTGATGGGTTTGCCATTCAAATGATGGTCCATCAGCCTAATAAAAGTACCAGTTAGTAAACAACATTATTGCACGAACACTGGCAGAATTATGAGCAACTGCAAGCTGCAATTAATTTGACCTTAGACACCATGCCCACGCAACCAGTGATGCTAGTGCTGCGGCTTTATTTCAGATCAATGCAAACAACAATAAACAAACATTCCCATCACTTCTCTAAAGAGGAGGAATCAGAATTACCCAGTGCTGCTAAAGAAATTTACAATTGAACAGATGTGAACCACTTCAAAGCCCTGAGAAAAATGGAATTCATTCACCAAAGTGTAGCTTGAGCTAAGCTAATCGGAGTTGCATATCTAGTTCTTGCAGAGCTTTGAGTAGCAATCAATCTTCCTGCATTCACCAACAAGTGATTTGTTAATCTGCAGTTTTCATAACGTAATAAAGAACATTTGGTTTAACCAGCAATCATTATAACAGCCTGATGAGCTTCTTAAAGTCTCTTGGTTACTTATTGGGTATGACAGACTATATACAGTGCAGTGAAACAAACTGGGCAGTATGGATTACATTATGTTCTGCCATCTGGAAAATGTTACAAGATAATCACTAATACTGTGAAGCCTCCTGAATCTGTTCTTCATTTATAATGTAAGTGTTTGAGCTCCAGAAAGAGCATCTGAAAAGTGATTTGTAAAATATGTTACTGAAACCCTAACTAGGACAGTGTTTTAAATAAAAAACATATCTAAGTACAAATTTTAATTTCAGCTTATATCCTTAACCAATTATATACCAATGCAAATCTCCACTGATTAATTGTCTTGCTAAATCCATTCTTGCAGTGGATTAGTTAGCTCAGAGCAACCATACTGGGATACAGCTCTCCAGGACCAGCAAGGTGATTTGAAGATTCCCCAGTGACTGGTTAGCAACTTCTATTAGGTATGCAGCGAGATTCAAAAGTGTGATGGCATTTGACAGCAACTCAGAAATTTAAGGTCACTGCCCCAAACAGCTCAGCGAGTGGGTGGGACAGGCTGGCAGTGGACACAGCCACAGCAGTCATGGGGGCTATATGTTATTCCTGTGCTATATGTTATTCCTGTGCTGGTAGGGGCAGAAAAAACTGCTCACGGTCAGCTGCTGACTAGAAATGCTGCCCAAAGAATGCATTAGAGAGCAACTCAGCAACCAAACTTTGTGTTTTGTATAGTCACAGTTGCCTTTAGCATCACCCACTTTTCCCACCAGGAATGCCCAGCATCCTATGTTATTTCTGGCCCATGATGTGCGTGCTGCAGGGATTGCTCTCGCTGCAAGAGAAGCCAGACGTGCTCCTTGCCAGCAAGGGACTAGCACCGCTTCTGACATGTGAAGCAAAGTTTATACAACAGCACTTAGATCCATTTCTGTGAAACTTGCTCCATGGCTGAAAGCCAACAAGGGTCAACCACACGCAGCAGTTTAGTTTCACAGTGGATCCCCTTTACAGATACCCCTGGGCTGACACATCCCACCCTGCTCCTTGAGATATTTTTTTCCAGGAAGACAAAGCCAAGCCCTTGACAGAGCAACCTGCAGAGCTCAGCAAATGCCTCTGGACTGGCTTTCCCAGGCAGCCATTCCCATTTTACTTTCAAGACTTCAGTATCCATAAAGAGATATGCAACAGGGTTATTATCCACAGGTCAAGAAAACATAATTACGTATGTGTATATTTACATAAAGACATATAAATACATACACACACACACACACTCTCTATATGAAGCCATGCTCATGCAACATTCTCAACTCTTCCACATCCTCCAACCCTCCAAACAATCAGGTCAGGCTAACCTCATCACAAATTTATTACAAATGTGGTAAAACCTATAGAAGGGGTACCTTATAGAAGTTGCCGTAAAGGTTAGGTGGTGCCACGGGCCATGCAATAATCTGAAATCTCAACTGACAGAAAAGCCAAAGCGTTCGGGGGGATTTGGAAGAGTTCAGGTCTGTTTGCTTTTAAAATCACACCCTGAAAATATAAAGACAGTTTCCGTCATATCAATGCTTTGACCCAAATGGCCCCAGAAATACGTTAAGAAACCAATGGACCTTTTAGACAATATGGTCTATCATATACATCATCATCCTAACATCATTTTTACTCAATTCCCTGAAGCACAAGTCTTTTTGGAGGACACAACAGCTTTGTGGGAGACCACAATGGAGTATTTCTATGTTGGGAAAGGTTACCAATATTAATAGCTAAAGTTGTGAATGATCTTTAAAATAGGAGTTCATTAAATAATAAAACTGTACATAAGTGCATGCACACACATACCAAAAAAACACACGCACACATAAAAATGCTGATCTGTTACATACATCTTTATTACTAATGTTGAGATAGATGGTTTCTATTCCACCTGCGTGATATGCTAAACAAGAAAGGTATTTCCTCTGGTTTCAATAACAGATCATGTAACAGGAAACTTTGTATTATTTTTGTAGATTTTAGTGAACACCGCTTTACGACCTGGCTCTTCAGTTTTATTACGCATTTAAATAAATACATTTCATGTACCAGTTTTGGAAATAAAACCGAGGATGCTTCAAATTCTTCAAATAAAGTCCACTATTAAAACTATTTAAAGCCACAATATGAATAAAACATAAGAATTTTTATAGTCTAGTTTTAAAACCATATGTTTAGCTCCGCTAATAAACCTGTTCATGTAAACTCTACAGCATTCAAACAAATGTATAAATGCTCAAGCTGCTAAAAACCAGATAGAATTTCTAGTTCTCCAGTTATTTAATCCAATCATTGAAAAGGACATTTAAAGAATTTAAAGGACTTTAAAGAATTTAAAGTATCTGCTTGAAAATGAGACAAAGCTGTTAAGACATTTTTTAACAGGCATAGCAATTACAAAATAGTTCCTTTGGCCACCTTGAGAAATGCACTTTCAAGATTACCTAAAAGTACAATTAGCAATTCTACTAGATTTGCATCATAGCCATAAAATTCTCCCTTCCCTTTCAGTACTCTTCAATTATTTTTAAAGGTAACTGCTGTGCTGATTCCCAGCTTATATTGAACAGATGAGTACTAGTAAATCAAAAGCTGTCCAAATCTCCTACTGTGGATTAACATATACATAATGGCTGCTTGCCCATGACTGGAAATCCTTCTGATAGCTTAATGCTGTCAGGTGCTTCATCTCCAATGGCCAAAACATAATGTAAGATTCCAGAGGACAAATTCTTCAGGCTCCATTTCAAGCACAGAAGTATGCAAACACCATTAAAACCCACTGATTTTGTCAAGATGCTTTTGACAAGCATGTGTTTCACTAATGCACAATAACTACGTTCATTTACAAAAACAAACATGCAAAACCAATCAGTTTTGAAAGCTAAACAGCAGCAGAAGACACAAAGATGACAGCAGCAGAAGTTCTGCGGGTACTTTTAGTGTAGCATTTCTAATATTGCACTACAGTTTCCAGTTGGAGAAAAAAAATCTGTGAAAAACCCCATTGTCTAGGTGAACATCATGTCCATATTTAAGTCTTAAAATGCAACTTTTCATTTCTGAAAGAATAAGGGGTCTGTGGATTTCTTTACGAGGCATAAAATGCTCACATAAATCTCTGTGCTGACAAATCTTCAATCTGAAGTAAAAAACGGGCACCAGGACAGGACAACGTGAACAGAGGGGCAGTGGCCAGTCAAGGCAGGAGGATTTACAGAAAAGATGGTTTGCCAAGGGTTTTCTGGAGAGGGCAGGGAGGGGGTGGAAGCTTGGAACAAATTAATGGGCAAGCTGTTCCAAGCACCAAGATTGGCATGGGAAGAAGTGTCCAAAAGTCTGTGGCTCCAGGTTTGTGTTACTTAACATCACTGTCTAGCTATCTAACCACACTGTCACTACACACCGTGAATAGCAACATGTTTCTCATCAGCAATACAAATGTGCTGTCTTCTAACACCCAAGCCTACGAAATCTCTGGTATTTCTGGTAAGTGGAAGTATACCTGCCGGATGAACAGCACGTGGGATTTGCCTGGGGAGATGTAACCACACTTACTGCCATCCCCAGGTACCAGCCACCCTAAAGACAGTTTGCAGCAGGCAGTTTACTCATTTAGCTGCCATAGGACTACACATAGACTCCCATATGAGTGCTCCAGGAATTCGTGGACGCTGAAGGTAATGCCTCTCAAAACTTACCACCTCACCCAGCTTCAGGTACCTGACAAAACACAAACAACCCAGCAGAGCGGAGCCTGATCACTGCTCGACCGCACACGGGAAAGTGCAGGGAAGACTGTCCCAAAATCTCTGACACCACAGCTGCTCCTACTGACAAAAGCAAAGGAACAAGGAAAACACTGAGAAGGAAAGAGCACGTATCTCCATTTTGTATTATGTTTAGGATCAATAGCCAGTCCCGAAAGAGGATGCAAAGAAACACTGTGTTCTCTCAGGAGCGTCCTTTCCACTGTGAAAGGGGTCAGTTGGGAAGAAGTATCACAGCCTGTACTTCAAACAGCTGATAGTCATAGAAATCAGGGGACAGATGTCACAGGGGACAGAGACAGACAGACGCCTTTTTCCCTTCGCACCTCTGGGTGCAATGTCGGGTTCTCAGTACAGTGTTAATGGGGGACGGTGCGTTACGGGCACCGCGTTGAGAGATGATGGTTTGAAGGAGGAAAGTACACCCTCTGGAGGCTGAAACTGCGAGACTGGAAAATATTATTTCTCTATGCAAGCAAAGAGGGTTCAATTTAATTTCAAAGGTGGTTGACAGGTATTTTTTCATAGATTCAGTGAAATGCAGGAAGAAGAATTCAGTATATCCAAATCAGCAGAAAAAAGGGACAAATCTATGGTTTACATGCAGTTCTGCTGCATCTCCTGTGCTGGGGCCACATCACCCCTTCCACCCAAACAAAAGAAAAGGCATATAAACAAAATAAAATAGGAATAAGCTTGCACAGAATAAAAGATTTGAAGAAATGAAAGTGTTACAAAACTTTTTCAGTTATGTAATTTTCTATTATTAAGGTCAAATAAAAATTATTCGTTTGAATTCTTTCTACTGTTTGTTTGGGGTTTTTTTAAGTGGGCTTCCTTGTAATATTTTCCAGAAGAAAAACATGGAACAGATACACAAAACCATCATCTACTTGCTAATTTTTAACAGAACACTTGCCATGAGGCTTCCATCACTGTAAATAACTACGGAACTACAAATTAAGCATAAAACTAATTAAACAAACATTGTGTGTCCACAGAAAAGATTAATATAATTATAGCGCAGCAATTTGAGAAGAAGATATTTTGAATAAGTAGATAATTAAGTTAAGAGAGGCCTAAAGAAAGATTTCACACTCACATTCATATGCTGTAGCAGTTTAAAAATAGAGAGCAAGAACTGCCTGACTTCACCTTTTAATTTTAGCTGGGTGATGAGCTGGTCCCAAAGACAGAAAGGCACAGCAGGATTTTTTCTCAGCAAAGTGCCCTTCGTATTTTTATGTGAAGGAAATGCAGTATGTTCTATTAATATCCTGCTGTAGTCCTAGATAAGTCTAGGCACCCTTTCAGTCAGGAAAAAGTTCTGGTTTGTTTCTTAATCACTTGTACTCTCAAACACCCATGCACAAGTTGGAGAACCTCCCGACTGCCACGGCCACTTCACGGGTAAATAAAATCCACACGGGAAAAGACATTTCCTTAGTTTTCCCATCAGTCACCTCTTGCAATTACTAAAGCTGTAAGTATGCTTCTTCTTCTCTCATGAGGAGGGAAAAGGAAACAACAGAGTTTGCACCTTGAGAAAAGTTTAACTTCATTCTCACTTTAATTAATAGCTGGAGAAGAAAACGTTGATACCAGCCAGACCAAGACTACACTGCAGAAAGGGAGGCGGGGGGGTGGGGGTGGGAAGAAAAGTTGTTTGACTTAATGCCAGCATAATGGCTAGGCTCCCATGTAAAGAAAGATTGATTCTTCTACTGGGTATGGCTCCCTCACACACCTCCCCTTCCTGAGACACCTCTGATTAACCTAACCCAAGCACAAGTTTCCCCATAGCAGGTCCTGGCTCATTCCACTCTTACTGTCTGGCAAATTCTCACAGCGCGGCAGAGCTGAAACCCTTCCTGGTCAACAGTACCACATGGAGAACTTTTCTGTCCTTCAGGGAATGGTGGAAATGGAGAATAACCAGCATGCAGATTAGTTTTCCAACATATTCTTCCCAAAGTGACAGCTATCCAAGTGAAGGTCAGAGTTTCCCCAAAATCCTCAACCGTCTCAAAAACACCTTTTTTACTAAGACTAATTTTGCTTGATAAATGGTAATGGTTAAAACCTAGGCAGGAGTCTGAGTTAACCCTGTGGTGAAAACAAGCCTGCTAAACTCTCCCCTTGTCTTCCACAGTTGCATTCCCTTGCTTCTATTTTAGAGCAACAATCAGCAGTAAGACCCCAGATTCACCTTCCCCCTCTCTTATGTTTAGCCTTTAATTAAGGATTCATCTTAGGCTCCACCCGTAAACTTGTTCCATGTGTAAATACTGGTCACTGCTTCACTCCAGATACTTCTCTGAATAAGCATTTGCAAATTTTGTTTGCCAGGGAGATGAAACGCAAGTTAGTGGAAGTTTGCATTAACACCCTGCTGGTTAGCAATTGCTAGGTGAGGATGCCCTGCCGTTCTTATCTGTAGCCCACTATCTTAGTGAACTGTTTGCTCAAAAGCGTAGGAGATCCATACTGTCCTCTTAGTGACCTGCTTCCCATCCACTCAGTTCTTGAGGAAATAAAGCAAAGCACAACACTTACGCAGGTGAACCTAGGAAGATGTATGTAGTTTGCTTATACCCATATACCTGGTATCTTTTGGTTTTAATCTTGACGCTGTTTTGCATTTTTAATTACTGTATTTTTCCCACAATCCCACCTCAATCCCAATTCATGTTAGAAGTTCCATATTGTTCTGATAACTTTTTTCTATTATGATCTATAGATGAAGGGCATCGTCTTTTCTTGCAGCTGAAGCATGCTCTGCATTTCGTTTGTACACATGTAACTAGCTCATTTACTCTTATCACTCCTAGCGTTTCTAGTTTAAGTGTCAGATACCGAAACTGGCCCAGGCATCAACAGCACTCTATTTCCACCACAGGAATGACATCTTCCACTTGACTTCTTGCATCAAATGAAGTTAAAGCACTTGAAACTAAGGACTGAAGAGATGACCAATTCCATTTCTTTTACTGAAGATCCCTCTATTTTAATCAGAGATGCCTCCTTGCAAAAAGGTTGTCAGATGATATTTTTACCTTCTCTGCTAAAGTTCAACACAAAGTTTGTAGGGTGAGATCATCACTCACTGTATCACTATTTATAGTTACTTACTCTATCCTTACCTTAACAAGACCCTAATCAACAAAGCTTCTGATCCTCCTAAATTAAAATTTTAACATGAAGGAATTTTCATTTGAAGAAGCTTTTAATATGAACAAAAATTCTGCTTTTCTTGCTCTTAGAAAATAATTGAAAATTCAACTAAAAGACCATGAGCAATTCTTCTTCCTTTTCTTTTCATAAATAGTTCAGATAATGCTTCTCTATCACTCTCCTGTGTAAAGAAATCATTCATGGGTTATAAGTATGAGAGGCTGGGTTTATGTAGCAGAGGATAAAGAGATTCAATTTATCTTTCCTTCTTCTAGAAAGGGAAAAAATATCCCTTTGGAAGAGTTTACCATGCAGACACACCCCTTCCTTCTACACAGTCCCCTTGTCCTTCAGCAAGGTAATACACCAGACTCCACCAAGTGGCAAGTACATCCTTGGCAAAGCAGTTCAGGTTTCAGAAGGAAACGTACAAAAGATTCATTAATTGCTCAAACAAGCAGCCAAGTCTGAGTTTGCTTCCAAAGTCCATCCAGCAGGATCCAAATCCAGGGGAACGATAGGAACCTCTCCTCTGGCTTTATTAGGCTGCCTGGTGGGGCCGTAGTATATAAGAAACATTCTCCAGGGCTTATCAAAGATGCAATATAGTCTTTATAGCACTGGTTTTACTGCATGTGTGTAGAGCAATGAGCCTAAAGGGGAAGTGGTCTCAAAGCCAGGCTTCCAGCTGCTCCAGCAGCATTGTTACCATCAAACCCTGGCACCCGAAAGAAACGCCTGCTGCTCTCACCGCTGCCATCCATGTGGGTCTGTTCTTAAAGTAGTGTAGTGATCACTCCTAAAAGCTGGTCACTCTGCCAACTTCGCTACAGATAAATAAATACAATTACCTCAGGGAATTTAAATTAAGAGCTGCCTCTCTGTCTCACAGAGTTATATACAACTCATGTTTAAGCTTGAAGAAGCATGTTTTTCTGCCTCTCTTGATGATTTTGTTATTTCTTAAGAGCAGAGGATGGAGGTGAGGGGTGAGAAATTACATACTCCAAGTCTCCTCCAGTTACTGAAATATCTAACCCCAGATCTGGGGTCCATTTGTCACAAGTCATACCCCTGGACCGTCTCTGCCTTGTCCACTGGGAGTCAACCATCAAGCCCTCCTCCCACGCTGTGCTATTTGTACAAACTGCCAAGTTGGAGGAAAAAGTAGATACAGAGATGGTTTGCTTCTAGTGAGGTCCCCCTGGCATCCAGCTAAGAGGTGAGAAAACTAAATATAACAAACTTAAAACTACAATTATTGTAGGAGAGCTTGCCAGAGCTGCTCTGAAGCTCCTAATGGTCTGTCAGGGATTTATGGATCAGCTGTGAAAATTTACTCACAGCTAAAACTTGCCAATCAAGTCCTTGGCTTTGGAACACTGCTACCAACTTTTACATAATATAGTTTGAAATCATAGAAGCACCAAAGCAAAACAGTAGGTTTTAATGCTTCAAAGAAGGACAAATAAAAGAAAAATCTATCATATTAAACAGATCAATAAGAAATGTGTGGGGAGCCTCTCTTTTGTGTGTTTGTATCTTTGCATGAAAGGGTCTTACATTCTACAGAGCAGGAGGAGATTACAAAGAGAGCAGTGCCAAGTACTGCCAAAATGCACAGTAAGAGACAGTATGTTCTACAGAAAAGGCTACAAATGGCTGTCTTGCAGTTTAGAGCAGATTCCTCCCGTAAATTATGTCAGCAATCTAGAAAGTAATCTTAGCTGCTGATATTTTATGTCCTTGCCATATAGATAAGGATAAAATGGGATCTTCATAAAATTAATAAAAGCTCCTTTGAATATAGGGAGAAATACCACAACATCATAGCTGTTATTTTCATGTTATTCCATTAAAAAACTGCAGCAAATGTTACACACAAAAAATTCCTGAGAACTTACACAGAAAACAAAGCAAGTCGTCAGCTTAGACAGAAGATGTAAGACCGTGTCTTTTTTCTCCCAAATGCTCAGCAAAATTGGATGACAGCAGTGATGGTCACCCATAAGTGCAGTGCTGTGCAGAGGAGCTGACGGGCTCTTTGTAAACCCCTCTCCACCTTGGACTCTACAAATCCTTTCAGTTAGTGAGGCTTTAACATTTCAGAGTATTGGTTTTAAAACTTATCAGACCATTAATATGCTATTAAGAAGCACAAAGGAACATGGATCCATATTCCTCCCTGCACAGTTTCACGCTCTCTTTTAAAAGAGAAGTTTAAATGCTGGAACACAAGGTAACTTTCTATTATTTTCTTTGGCTTCTACTGTATGAAGTATCTCCTATCAGCAATTACTGTTCTTAATATTTCTGTGCAGGATTCCTGGTGCCCTGGGGGGAAAAAAAAAAAAAACCCACCACCACAAAACACAAAAAAAACCCAAGGAGTAAATAGTCATGAACCCTTGCAGATGTAGATGTTAGGTCTGATCCTCTAAAGCCTTACACACATAAATAACCCTCATGTTTATGAATAGGGCTTTGCAAGATCAGTCTCATAGTATATATACTACATCCAAAGAGGAATTGAAGTCTTATTTACCACTGAAAAGCAAAGTGGCTTGGCCACCTAACATATTTATGTACAATATAAGGTGTGTTGCTTTACTTTGCACAGATATACTTTAACCACCTAAACAAAATGACTAGATCACTTCTAGCCCTTGCAAATTTTCATTTTACTCCTTTTTTTTGGAAGGAAATTCAATCCTTTCATACTTTGCAATGCAGAAAACCTACAAAATCTAGGTTGAACAGTAATGACCGCTTGTCTTTCAGAAGTCTGATCTACCAAAGATACACCAATATGTGATTAACTTAAGTTTCATTGTCAAATTCGTTAGTTAGCACCTTTTTACTTCTCCAGGAGCTGGAAAAGAGAAGGTATATTCAAATAATATCCCAAACTGCAGAAAATACAAGAGTTGACTTGGATTCAAGTACCACAGAACTTCTCTTTGTTTACACCACTTTACCCGTGAACCTCTTTGCCCATGCTGCCAACAGAGGTATCTATAAACACCATCTCACTATTCTTCTGTATTACTTACAAATACGTTCACTTCTAGACACATCAATGACGCTTTCCTAAGCGTAGTGCACGTCAGAGTAACCTGAGGCAAACCTCCTGGGCCATCTCAAAGAGATTCAACACAGAGATGCCAGCAAAAGGATAAGCCCTGCCTGTACCATGAGGAGAAGGTGGTGTTACAGAGTAGAATAGTGACCTTGAATGAAGTGGTAAATAAAGAAAAGAGCCCAATGTTTGGTTGTCAGTTGGCAGGACGGTGGAAAGCTGTAGGTGACCTTACAAGAATGTGCCATGAGTGGGGCACAAATGGATGGCGCAGAGCACATGGATAGCAGGGGTGTGAATGTTAAGATGTGTTAATGGAAGAGTTTGGAAGATAAGAGGAGTCTAGGCCTGAAAAAAAATTATCACCCTAGTTTGCTAATATTTCTCTGTACAGTTTCAGGAGACAAGAGTCATCTTTTCTCCAAATCCCATCCTCAGTCTGAATTGTGCATAAACTCTGACAAAGAAATTTATGTGAGGGAGCAGAGAAAATCTCTGGAGTGGCATCCAGCTGCAAACCACACAAACACACAGAGCTGTGCACAGCTCTGCAGGGACTGGAGCAAACTTCTCTGTTTCTCTAGTTCCAGGCAGAGCAGAAAGCAGGGTGAAAAAGACATTATTAAAGCATTATATGGCATTTTGTTCTCAGTAAGTATTTTGCAACTTTATTTTACAGGTTTTTTTAAAAAACTGAGGCCACAAAGAGAACAATACAAGTTGGTCAGTGTAATGAACTGCATGTGTCATTAATCTAAGAAAATTAATTGGCACATCTTCCCCTAAGAGAAGAACATGTTAATTGGCAGAGACAGAAATAATATTTCTTACTGCAGAAACAGACTGTGGTCAATTTACTGGTGCTTTTCTTCTACACAACATGCAAAAGCCCACAGAACAGTATTTGTTATCTCAGTAAAGGAAACGTCAGCAATCAAGCCAGATGCCGAGGTACTTAAAGTCTATTTCTTAAAACAAAGATTCAAATGTAAGTAAAAATACATGAGCAACTCCTGCACATTTCCAAAGAAGTGGCCCTAGCTCACAGACACCATCAACTCACACATCTCCCTCTCCAGGAAAAAAGCCACAACGCATACAACTATAGCTTATGACGCTAACAAATTCAAGACATTTTACATTGCCTGAATTCTAATACTCTGCAGCCTACTGTACAAAAAAAATCACAAGATTTATGGTAAATTGAGGAAAGCTAAGAAGAGATAACACCAGATGCTTTTGGTATCTCAAAAGCCAGGAAGCTACGGAAGGTACCAAGTGATCAGAAATCAGCCAGGGAACTTGCTCATAACCTGCCCACAATACCATTTTCTCTGTCCATCCCGGCCAGCAGAAGACATTACTCAAGGGAATGGGAGTTAAACACTTCCTTATCCTCTCCCTGTCTTTTCCTAGCAAGAAGTATACCCAGAAGTGATGAAGCAGAATATTGTCCCATCCCTCTTAAAGCAGTCACCATCATTACCACTTGATGTAACATGGGCTTTAGAGTTAAAACCATGCAGAAGGTCGACTACACTTCACAACCAATATAGCTACGAATCCATATCACCCCCAGAGTCAGGCAGGGCTCACGGCATTTCTGGAGCATTCTGCAAAGGCTGGTGAGACACCTGCATGTCTTTAAACAATGGAGATGATGGAGGACAAATCTGAACAGCATCATTTAGTGCAACAGCCACACAGCACCAACTCCACCCCAGTCCTGCTCACTGCCTGTTCAGCTCATCTCCCAATGCGGACATGCAGAAAACTAACAACAAATCCATCTTCCTTGTAGTTCTCCTCAGACGCACGAGATAAATATGCAGCCTGTGGTACAATTAATATCAGTTAAACTCACATTTCACAAGTTCACGTAAAACACACCAAAAAAAATGCAGTAAGCCTGCAGCAAAATAATTGCCTGTGCACTCATAAATGCTGATCCTTTAAGAAAACAAGCCTTTGCCCCCTTCCTGCAACAGAATACCCAATGCTTTTATCTGGCATTTTTTCTAAATAGGCAAGAGGCATTTGTAAAACAGGCTAGGCTTGAGTTGTCAGAATAGGATAGATATTAAACATTTCTAAAACCCGAAGGGGCAGGTTTTCTGATTTCACCCAGTGTGTCAAGTGACAGCTTCACTGTGACGGGTCATTAGTGTGACAAAGAGAAAGCAGCTGGACATAGAGGGGCAGAGGCTAACAGAGCGATTACATCCTTAAATCAACTATAAAATGTTACAAAGGATGAAGGGGGGGGGAAAAAGGGAGGGAGTATATTCAGGGGAATGAAGTCAGTCTGATAAAGTGTCTAGCTGTAAATCGGATCAAAGGAGTTTGTTTAAGTAAAAAAAAAAGACAGCTTACTCTTCAGAAAAAGTAGATTCTATTTGAAGGAGTACTTTAAAATGACTAAAATTATTATTTCATGCAAACATTCCATTTTTTACCATCCCAAATAAATTTCTGCAGTCCTCTATGAAGTATAAATATATCTTTGAAGATCTAGTTCCTCCCATTTTGACAGCCTCCAGAAAGGATCAGAACTAAAAGTTATTGAGGTTTTTACCCATCTCCATTTTCCTTTCCTCCAAATCCGGTCGGAAAGATTTTAGCATCATTAGCGCAGCGTAGCAGTAGCTTAGCAGGACACACGTAACTACTTACTGTTAGGTGCGCACAGCTTTGAATGGACAAGGACTGAATTAAGAGGAAAACCAAAAGAACACATTTTCTGGTCTTCCCCTTCATGGGAACAGTAGTATTACATTTCCAGTAGAAGAGCAACATCCAAGCAACTTAGTTTCAGTAGAGCTGCAGTCCAAAACCCACTTAGTACATTGCTTCTTGTAAAGTACGTATTATTTAACTTTTTACTAAAGTTGATATTACTGCTGTTATCTCTCTCTCTCCCCACTAAAATATGTGAAAGAATTTGACATTTCTGGCAACTAGGAATTGATTGATAACTGATAATACAAGCCAGATTACATGGAAATGTTTGCATGCAAGGCATTCCTTCTAAATTATTTCTTCTAACCCCTTTCCACTTT
Source organism: Balearica regulorum gibbericeps (assembly GCF_011004875.1). Taxonomy (NCBI): domain Eukaryota; kingdom Metazoa; phylum Chordata; class Aves; order Gruiformes; family Gruidae; genus Balearica; species Balearica regulorum. The sequence continues at coordinate 11,517,056 of NC_046190.1, forward strand.
GTACCTTTGTGCTCTCTCTTCAAGCCTTAAATTCAATTTTATTATGCTTTTCTCCCAATAAGCTGTTGGGTTTTAAATGAGAGTTTAAAAACAAAACAAAAAAACAAGAAAACAACAACAATCAAAACAAAAAGAAAAAAATCCCAAACAAACACAAAAGATTTCAAGACAAAGAAACCCACGTTTTCAGTCATTTTTGTTTAAAACAGAGAACATTCATATAATTAATCTTTAAGCTTTGGGTCACACCCGATATTGGTTTCCATCAAAAAATAAAACAATAAAAAAGTATTTTAAGTGAGAAATGTTAAGAAAAGGAAATTTTAAGAGAAAAGAGAAAATTTAATTACCTGACTTTAAGATAACTAGCATTGCTGATGCTACTTTTCGTAAGCAACTAAACTTAAAAGTGACGCGCCCCCCTGGTATCCCTGTCCGTGCCCCCCTACGCACACACACATTTGGTACACACATTTTAAGTCCTGACTTTAATGTCAGGTGAGGTCTAAGAAGAGTATCAATAATTACACAGCAAGGAGCCAGGCAATTCCAAGAAAACTGAGGTTCTCTCGCTCTGTGTTTCATAGCATACGGAGATGATGAATGGGAAACACAAGGAGGAGTTTAGTAACGTGGGTTTAGTTCCCATATTCTCGGGTGAGTCCCACACCACGCAGTCTACTTTTCCAGCCCCTGGCCCTTGTTTTGGTAAAGCTTCTCAGCTAAGACAACTACAGCACTTTCTGTTTTGTTTTCATCTCCATTCAGGGTGTTACAGTGGTTACAACACAAACTCTATGAGTTTTCAGGGCTCTGTTGGGTAGGGAAGCAACTCAGATTTTGGAGATGTACTTTAAAAGGCAAATAAATATGGAAAGCCTGGATCAGTAACAGTAAGAAGAGAAACAGTAAAACCAGTGTTTCTCCTAATGTCTCCTTGTTAAGTATCAGTTTAGCCTTTGCCATATAAGCCAAACTATTTGCCATGACTAATGTATATAATGGGAGTACATTTCATATTTTAACTCTCCAGAGAGACCTTGAGTTGAGGAAAAAAAGAAAAGAAAGAAAAAAGAAAAAGAAAAGTCCACACTTTACACAAAATAAACACACAAGGAAGCAAATCAAAAAGCACATGCTTAAACATAATGGTTTAAGTTAAAAAAAAAAAAAAGTTGGAGGTTATTTTTCCCAAGTTTCCTCCTCGCTGCTACAAAAAATAAAGGACTCAAAGCATTCAGCACCAGCCTGCTTACTCCTGTCTGCCCCCAGAACTGGCACAAACTGATGACGACTTGGGCGCAGATGTTGGAAATTCCATCTTCCTTCCAGAGGAGCTCAAAATCTCCAGGGCACAACCCCTTAGGAAAAAAAATATTAACTTTGGTTTTCCCCCCATTGTTTTAAGACATCTTTATTCAATTTGTAAAACAAACTTATACGGGGAGTTAAAACTGCTCCATTTCCACTAGACAGATATTACCCATGACAAATCATTAGAACCGAAAGCATGCAACCAGCCATTAAAACATACAAAGAGATTGCATTTCAATACAATTAGGTCTCCTATAATTATGGAATTTACTTGCGGCATGTTTTAAGCAAGAACTTTCACAGAAAGCACTCTTCAGAGTCAGCCCACAGCCACCACACAGTCCCTTTTCTCACTTCTTCCCAGCTAGTTGCTCCATCAGACTGCCATGAATTACACACCTGGAATTATTAATAGGAGTCTCCGCTCTCTCATGCTGCTTAGGCACTCCAGTCAATCTAACAGCAGGTGCTAAAATTTGTTACACGCTGAGCTGTCATCTAAAAATTACGCTTTGGAATACCACCTCCAAATTAAAAACAAAAATCTTCTCATAAGAGCAGACTTACCTGAAGGGAGAAAACAACCCAAAACAAAACAGCAGTTCCAAAAACGTATGAAAACTTCCGTGCAGAACAGGTATTTGAGGTCTCCTCAGAGATTTCCCCTACGTGTTTCACTTGCTGGTGCTACAGGCCCTACCCTGCATTTCCACTCCTTCCCGACAACTGCAGTAGAAACTGGTTATGAACACTAACCAACACCATCACAACTGTCCCTCTCCTTCTCAGTCTTCTGTTTTATTTCATATGCAAGCTTATGGTTTTGTAAGTCATCCTCCGTAGTGGGTAAACTCAGGTTTCCCTTCTCCACCAGCTTTTCATTCTCAGCTCTACAACCTAAGGGCTTTGACTGCAACGAGGCTTTTACTATTGGAAAATAAGAAGCATTTTCCCATCAAACATCGCAACAACCTGTGCAGATTGAAAGCTCTGTAAATCTTACGATTGGACCTTTATTATCAACTGAAATGACGTTGTCACTCAGGGGAAAAATACGACATGTAGACAGCATATTTCAATTTACATCTTATTGTATTTGGGTGCTATCAGCAAAGAATTTCAAACTAGGGATTTGGTTATCGTTTAATATTACAATTCCATTATAAATGTTAAAGCAGAGAGACATTTAAAGAATGTGGTACATGCTACCTGCGTTGCATGAGTTCCGTCAATGTAGCTGCTACCACAAACATTTCAGATCTCTGGTTTTGCTAAATTTTAATCCTTGTTCAATGCTCAGCATTCACAGTGAAAGTTTACCAGCTGCCCACGTAGGAAGAATTTTTTTTAAATTATTTTTGTCTTCACCTAACATCTGTAAAAATTTCTAACAAAAGTACTGGGGGGGGGGGGAATAGGAATCCAGCCTTTTAACTTTAAATGGCATAAAGAAAAATAGAAGTGTTAAAATGGGGAGATCCAGTTAAACACCACACAATATTCTGACCTACACCACTCTGAATTAGCATTCTGTGACTGCATACTTGCTTACTGCAGCTCGCACAGCAAAAATTGTTTAAAAAAATTCAACTGAAAATCAAAATGCTTTGGAAAAGAGGTCAATGTTTTCTTTCCTAGTAATGAAACTGCGACTTCATTTTGTAGAAGAATCACTGCTTTTTTTTTCCATCCTATTTTGCCAGTCATATTACCTGTTCTAGCATATTAGAAACAAATTTAGATGAGCAATTAAAGATATGCCCTAACATCTCACTTCCTAACAATCACTGACTATCCAATTCAGATTACAAAACACCCAAGTTACCATCAGTAAAGCAAAATACAATTTGCCTGCATTTCCGATTAATTAATAAATCTCCACCCTGAATTTATCAGGTAAACACAGGGGCACACACCAAATTATGCTGCACGGTTACAAAACCATATGATCGAGTTGCAGGACCTTAGATGGAGATGTTTGACATTTGCTATTCTGCGTCACATTACCATGACAAAGAACGGTCAGAACATGGCAGCTCTCTCAAACGTTTCCATTAAAGGAAAGGAAACCATTTCAAGTCTTCCTATCTAAAATTTCGTAGCAGGCACGACCGGCAAAAACGCAACGCCTTTGCATATAACATGCGCCGCATTAGAAATACAATCATGAAGCAGTCTCAACAGCTTCACGTATCTGACTCGCAATACGCATCCACACAAATTCTTGATAAACGTAAAAAAATAAGGGTCATCTTTAGAGACCACAGTTTAAAATTAAAGACTGATTTTGAGTAAGTGTAAATTACCTTCTGGTTGCACGATAATTCATATGTAGCACTGCAGCTGCCCAGCAGACTTAGGAGGTGACCATTAATGTTTCAGTTTCAATGCAAAATCCAAAGTCTATACTTCCAATTAGGAATAAACACTTGGGTAACAAGAACCGTTAACGTTTTGATGATTAAGTTACAAAACATGATTTAAAAGCAAACAGACAAAAAGAAAACCAAGCATCAAGAAATTTATGGGCCACACTCCACAGCAACTTTAAAAGTCCAGTTTCATATATATTTATAAAAAGATAACATGATTCCCAACTTAAAATAACATTGATATTCTAAGTTTGCTGTAATGTTAAAGCATACACGCACAGATATATTTATATACATGCACGTATGTATTTTGCAAATACATGTGAGAGAACTGAAAGCATTTCCTCCATTAGTTACATTGTTGGGTTTTGTTGACAAACTGATAAAGGAGATGCCTAAACGAGTGCCTTTCATGAAGAAGCTGCTGCAGGAAAGCAGCGCAAGCCGAGCTGCGAGGCTGCCACAGCTCGACAGTGCTTTGTCATACTCGCATTTTGCTTGATGGCCGAACAGGGGCTCAGTTCAGTTGGTGGCCTGGGACATAATGTCAAAAGCGTTTCTCAACCTACGCCGCTGCGCAGCACCCAGTGTCCTTCTAGTCAACTCAAGCAGCAAATCTTAAAGTAATAGAAGACAATTCTAGTGGCTCCATAACTATGCGTTGGTTAGTAGATTTACTGCTCTGTTAAAAGCCCCTATCTCTTTTTTTAACACGTTACAACTTGGGAAAAATCAGATACAGTGCATGCAACCATCCTGAACCAGCACAGATCAACTTATGCGTTACTCTTGCTTCACGTACTAACTGCAGAGCATTCAGTTTGTCTTCAAGCTTCTCATTTAGCCAGAAAAGTATCGCTCACGTCACCGCATCTGTGTGGCAAAAGTACTTTTTCACTCTCTTTCCGGATGGAAAACGAAACAGCAAAAGGCCATTTGCATCGTTGCCCTCATCAATAAACCTTCCACGCGTGCACAGGCTACTTTTTCTGTGACAGTTTTGCAGAGATGCGATCGCTTCTGGCACAGCCCGAGCCCCCTCGCTCCAGGCCTGACGAGGAGAGGCCCCAGCCCGCTGGCAAAGGCGCGGCGGCGGGGCACGGCACGCAGAGAGGCGAAGAAAACTTTCCCCATCCGGCTCCCTCCCGGAGGAGACGCGGTGCCGGGGCGAACCCTCGGAAAATCGACGCGAGCGGCTCTTGGGGCAGAAAACTTCTGCCGGGAAGCGGGACCGGTGCCGATCATTAAGGGGATACGTGCCCCGCATCAGCGGGGACGGCCCCGCCGCCACCCGCACGGCAGCTGCGCCGGGAGGCGGCAAGCTCAGCCCCACGGGGCACCGCTCGGTCAGGGCCGGTGCCGGGCCGACCCTCCGCCCGCCCGGCTGTCACTCTGGGCGCGGGGGAGGGAAGGGGGGCACCGCCGCCGGGGAGGGAGAGCGACCCGCGCCTGCCCGCCCGCCCTCCCTGCCCGGCGGAACGCGGGGCGGCTCTTACTTGTGGAGGAGCTGGGGCAGGCTGGGCGGCGGCGGCGGCGGCATCCCTCGGCCGGGGCCCCGGCTGGGGGCCTCGCTGCGGGCATCGCTCTCCGGCGGGTCAGCGCCGCGGGGGGCCGGGGCCTGGCTCATGGCAGCGGCACGGACCATGCGGGGAGGCCCCTGCGGCGGGAGGCGCGGATGACCGCGCAGACCTCCGCCGCGGCGGCAGGAGGGAGGGAAGGAAGGACGGGGCAGAGGACCGGCCCTGGAGGTAACCGCGCTCCCCCCTCCGCCCCCCCGCCGAGCTGCGGCCAGGCTGGCGACGGCGGGACAGGCAGCCCCCTGCGGCTGCCGCCGCGTCTGAGCCCGCCCTGCGGGAGGGCTGCCGCTACCGGCCGGGGGCGGCCGGCGCCGCACGGGAGCCTCAGCGGCGCTGGCGGGGCCGGAGGGGCGGGCGGCGCCCCCGGCCCGGCCCGGCCCCCCCCCCCGGGCCGCGCCCGCTCTCGCCGGCCCCACCTGGGCGTCGGGCCCGCTCCCTCCCTCCCTCCCTCCCTCCCTCCGCCGGCACCTGCCCGGCGGGAGGGTTCCCCGCCCCGGGGCAGCCCGGCAGCCGCCACAAGCGGTTTTGTGCCGTATCCCGGCCGGGGCAGGGTGGCCGAGGTGTACCTGGCCGTATCGGGGGGCTCCGCTCGTAAAAGAAAGGGCAGTACGGTAAAGAGCGAGCGGCACCGGCCCATTCACGCTCCGGCAGTAGTTTACAAACATCAAATCTTTCCCCTTCCCAAGGGCTGGGGGAAAAAGCGTGCATATCATTTTAATCCCTCAGCAGTAACACCTCTGCAGAAATGTTATTAGTCATTTATCAGACATAGGCTCTGTCAGCTGATACAAAACGGGAAGAGGAGAGTATGCCCCAGCCAACAATACAAACCTTCTCGAGTAACAGAGTCATCCCTAAAGCAAATCCTGAGTCTGGAACCAACCAAAGAACCTGCTTTTAATACAGGATTGGCAATCTTGGGCTCCCCCCTTCCTAATACATATATTAGCAGGATCAAGACCTACCCAGCAAGGCTGTAATAACACAGGATTAAGGACCGATTGCTGCACGATCATATGGTGTGACAAAAGGGGTTTACCTGCACATATTTTGGGAGGACATTTCAGATGACCAGTGGAGCAGAAATTGTGCTGCTCGTACCAACAAGTAACACTGAAAACATTCCTTCCAGGTCTTCTTGCTTCCTTGGTAACATGCTCTGTCTATTAGAGAGGGCTGAGTCAAAGACCATTTCTATACTTGTTCCTGCACCGCCTCAGTGTGCCATGCACCCTCCCCCCAATACACACAGTCACTTACACACGCATGGAGGAAAGCAGAAACATCCTGGCTTCTTTGAAAAATTAATCCTAGTTCAGGGGAAAGATTAGTTTTGGAGGGGGTCAGATTTTCCTCCTCTCTGCAGCTGGCATCATCATTTACAAGTATGTAGCCTTGTAAATGGGTACAAAATACTACCAGCAGTGACTGGAAAATTTTAAGTTATTTGTATTTATCACGTACTTTACGCTTTGTAGATGGAGAGCACTTAACCAGGTGCAGGGCAGTAGAGAATCAGGCTGTATTTCAGTTGCACTGTTACTTAGTAGTAGTGTAACACCAAATGCACCTTCTAAAAATGAATGGCAATCAGTAGTTTATACACATCGACTTACATACACGATATTCTGAGCTTCACATCCCTTTCCCCAAGGAAAAAAAAAAGCAAGATAATTTGTGTTCTGGTTCAGTGGAGCCAAGGGGTGGTCAGATAGTTGGCTGATCTTCCAGCAAGGAAAGGTAGGATCTGGCAGAGAAGTGAGGCAATGCATGGAAACAAGAAGTTAAGCATATGGTGCTATCTGTGCCTGAGGTTTAAAGTGAGTCTCAGGTGTCCATTGATCATCCTCAGAAAAAGTGGCTTTGAGTGAGTTTCCGTCTTGTTACAGCAGCAGAGAAAGCCCTTGAGAGACCAAGCGACAGCCACTTTCTGCTGCCTGTAATTATTTGAGGAAGTGAAAGATGGTGACTCATGGCTCAGAGGGCAGCAAGAGCACAGCTATGACACTAATGCATGGCCCTGGATTAGAAGGTGGATAGTCACAAGAACGTGTTACTTCGCACAGTTATATTACATCACTTGTAAAAATGGATCAAGTGTGTTTTACTAGGCACTACTATTTCTGCGTTTAATACGTACAGTGTACAAGTTGGCATTCAGGCTCAGCATGGGGTCTTAAAACCCTGCGAAGATTTTCTCCATTGACTCTCTTTAAAGCTGCAGTCCTCATCCCCACATCTGCTTTTTGTCAAGTTTTTTCTTCCCTTTTTCTGTCATACCCCGGTGTTTGCCTTGGCAGGATCCAGTGTGGCAGCAGCACTGCCCCTCGCCCCCACCCCAAGCTGGTCCCAGCCTTACCAGAACACACTAGCACAAGGCTCACCCAAATGCGGAGGTATTTCACTGGTTGTCCTACAGGGAAATAAATGGGTGGGTGTTTTACTGCTTGTGAAAAAGCATGGGCTTACTAAGGTTCATGGACTCTCTTGTTCAAGAAATCAATATAAACAGTTTTCTGTCCAAGCCTTGCAGGATTTCTGGAGCGCTGCCATAAGAAAGAGGAAGAACAGTAGCTGGGCCAAATGACATAGTTTAGGGTCTGGATTTTGCAGTAGAACTGAACAAGTGCAAACTGCTATACAAGATCCTATTCTCCAAATAAGGAACGTGGTTATTTATGCACACAGAGAAATCGTAGCTGTAGATTTTTCCCCTCGACTGGAGTCGCATTCTGTGTTAGTGTAACTGTCAGCTATTGGTAATTTGGGCAATGAACTTGGCAAAACACTGACTTTCCTTTTGCTGATGTCCAATTTATTAAATGTCTATGATTTTAGGTTAAAACTATTGATTTTTTTAAAGTATCTATGCCATGGGTGTTAACGAGTGCTCATGCAAAAAAACACTCCTAGCTAATAATTTCAGCTGAGATTAATATGCTTATTGCATTTCCAGATATGATTTAAAACAATCCCCACCTTTTACAATGTCTTTTGTTTGTTTGTTTGTTTTCCAGTTGTAGTAGTCCGCATGCAAAAACTGAAATCCTGATCTAACTGCTGTTCTAACTTGCACGAGTATAAATCAGAAGCAGCTCTCTGGTATAAATGAACTCACAGCCAGAACATTTAATTTTTAGGAGGGTAGATTAACAAAGAGCACAGGTGGAACCCAGGGAAAAGAAAGAGACCATAAAGTAGAAAAGTGATGGAGCCAGGCACAGGATACTATGTCCCCAAATAGTTCAGCGTCAAATAGCAAAAATAGCTATAACTTCATTGCTTTAAGAGCTTAATTAACCATAGAATTACACGGTAGCAAGGAAACACATCTAAGAATAAAAGATTATATCAAGTCAATGTGCCTATTAGTCCGACTAAGACCTTTCTTTGGTTCGTGACTGAACCTGTCTCTCTGTCACCTGAAATTTAATCTTTTGTGAATTCAATACCCTAAATGTAATCCCCTGTAAAATTAATACATAACCAACCCTCCATTATCAGGGGAAACAGGAGGTTGAAAAAACTGAAAGATGGAAAACTGAGATAATACAAGCACTTCTGAGCCATGGTTGGCCTGTTCACGAGCATTGTGCCCTAGCATAAACGTCCTGCTCAGTTAAGCTGCACAGTGCAGAACCAGTTTAGGTACCACTGTGTGTGTAAGATGGCTTATTCCCAAACTGGGTAAGGCACCCAGAAATAATGGAGAATAAACTCTCTTTTTTACTGTTACTACAGTGCACAGGTATTTGAATTCATATTTATAAAGTATGATCTAGACAGTGTTGTGATGGTTCTGCAAGCAGCAATAAAATAGTTATTAAAATACAAAAATGATTTCATGAAGAATAAAATGTCAGCTCTTAAGTAGGATTGAAGTAGCGTAAGTATCCAGTTGCAGGAATAAAAGACTTCATCTAGGAAGAATGGCAACATCGTACTCCTTAACACACTGTGGAGGGAGGCAGGAAAGCACTCTCTTACTTGACTTCCAAAACTAAAGAAGGAAAATACCTACAAATTCCAGAAAAAGGATGCAATGCACTTCAGGCCTGGCAGATTATGATTTCCCAGTCCACACTGAACCCCGTTTCTGGAACTTGCTGTGCATGTTTGCTTGTTGTTCTCTCGATCGTTGTTTGGATAGAGAAGCTGAAGACTGAAGCAGAAGTTTCCAGTGCCTGGGTATATGAAATCTGCCTCCTGGGTAAGTCTCTATTCGCTTCTATGAGCTGTTGCTATCAGCTTCTCCTGAAAAATATTTCAATCAGCACCACTTCTCACTTGTTCCTTTTTGGTGATTTTATTTTCACTGGATGTGAATGGAAACAGGTGGCCACAACTGGTAGGTTCTTTTGCAGTTACTCTTGCTTTGCTTTGTCTTGCACCTGCGTGGGCTCCCGCTGCCCATGACTGCATGTCAGTGGAATGATGATGTTCAGAAATACTCAGGGTACATTTACGAAGGACCAGGTAAAATTTAGCTCAGAGCCGCAGGTTGCTTTATAAGCAAGCAAACAAAAAAAAAAAAAAAAAAAAAAAATCTGACATTTGAAAGTACCAGGAAGTTTCCTAATGGCTTGAAAGGAAAATACAGAGGAGATGTAGTGCTTTAAAAGTATTTCAGTGTAGAGCTGATGTTTTTATAGGGGAACAGCATCACCTGAAGAATTTGACTAAACATGTTAGGTTGGAAGCAGAATAATCACCCCATGAGAAATCATAAAATGAAGCTTCATAAATGATACACTGAGAAAGACAGCCTTTCTCCAGATCTGCAAAAGGCAAAAGACAAAACTCAGGAACTGGACTGACCGCTGCAGTGATGATCACGTGCCTTCACGATTCAAGCAGATCAAGATGCAAAAGGATAGCCTTTGAAGACAAGCTAGCAGACACTCAACCATGGATAGCTGAGCCTTTCAAATATGTGGGGGCAGCCAGCTAATGAAAGGCAAACACTGCAGAATTTTGGTCCTGATGTGGAACGATGTGGGATAAATCAATGTTGCCCATTTGCATTTACTGTGAAAAGCTGTACACCCCCTCAGCACCTCAAGCCGGTGACAATGTAATCCTCAATTCACATATTGTAAATTTAGAAAAGATTGGAATGTGCAACTGATCATACCTAGGATGTTTACACATGCTGTTTGATCCCAAAATACTGGCTTATGTCATTAATGGCTTGTGTCATGCTCCTTTCTAGTTTCAGAAATGGCAAATGTTTACCATTTTAACTATGTTAGCCAACTGTTTAAAGAAAAGCAAAGAGGAAGCAAAGAAAGCATAATGGGCACAGTAAAAAATGAATGTTAAATTACTCTGAGGAACAACTGTTCTTTTAAAAAAATCCTTGATGTTAATTTCAGCTCTTGAGATAACCAAAACATGCATGTTAATAACCCAACTAATCTTTCCATGCCTTCACTATTACACACTTCAATTCATATCATGGAGTAACTGCTCTGTTTCCAGTCATCCTCACTTCTGGTTCTCATCCTTCATGACCCCAGAAGCACAAGAGAATTTACAATAATTGCTTATTTATTTGTTTACCCACCCCTTTCTAATGTATGTGTGCTCATATTGGGAACTTTTTCCTCTCATCCCCAAAGTTGTGGATAATGACTAGTGCCCCTTTACTATTAATTAATATAGCCATAATTAATATATTTAGTGCAGATTTTACTTCAGTCATTTTTTATTTAAGCATATTAGATTAGAAATAATATCCATCCCTTAAAAAGCTTAATTTTTCAAGCCTTTAAATACTAATTCTTCCTTATGTGCACGCAAGTTCTATGGATTTACGTATAGCTGGAGGCAAAGTCTAAACCTTACGGTTTCTTTCCCCGTGGAAAAACACTGATTTTTGCAAAACTGCTGAGTACCATTTGATAGGGATGAATACTACTGACGCTCAAGGACAAACTGAACATAATTTAGAGTGCAAAGTAAGCTGGTTTTAAATTCTATAAGAAGACAATTCACTTCTAAAAGTATGCCTAAGTAGTTCAGTACCAAATGCTGCATATCTTATATGCCTATAACTGATATTTGGCCATGGTTGTTTTATCATCTTGTAGACTTGGGCCCTTATCAACCAAACAGAATATTAATTTCATCATAAAAGTCCTGCATTAATTTTGCTGCAAGTCATTTTAGTATCAAACCAAACCTCTCTTCACTTAGAGACACACTTGATTATTGATAGTTCTTGTACACTGCTACTGATGCTGAACACCAGCCCAGACTAAGCTGAGCATTTAAAGCATCTGGGTTTTAAAACAAGACAGAAGAGTGGGTAGCTATCAAGAAAACTTTGTGTTTCCTTACGAAGTACAGTCCGTGGGGGGGTTTGTGCTTGGCATGCTGTCTCCAACACAAAATCAGATTTTTTTTTTAATTACTTTTCTGATGAAAATTTTCTCAGATTCACATATTGGAAATATCTGGCAACCGATGGAGTTACCATACCTAAGTTCTGCTTTGGTGTCCTTAGAGCCCAGCACGTGATGAATGGGCAACAGGAAAAGATAAATATCACTGAAAGTAGCCAGGGATGGTCTGGAGTAAAACGACTAATGCACACTGATCTGGTCTATGGCAAACAGATCTGTATCTGGGACCTCTCACTTGCAAAAGACTTTCTGCAGGACTGAGTTTTGACAGGCCACTTGCCCGAGGCCCGTCTGCTGGCGTGACCTGCCTAGGTGCTCTGACGCAGGGAAGGTACAGAGCTGGTGCAGCGGGAACGCCGGAGCTGCAGTGCCTCCTGACGGACCAAGGGAGAGCTCCTTCCCCCTTGTCTGCTGACAAATTGCACAGCTGTGGTGTTACATGTCAGCACTTGCATTGCGGATCTCCAGAGACAAACCAGGAATGTTCTGCATGCCAGACAGTGGCGCTGAGCCATTACATTGAGACAACCTTCTTGAGGGAACCATGGGCCCTGAGTGAACAAGAAGAGCGGGGAATCCACTGACGTTCCGACCCGCAGCCGTGTAACAGGAGGCAGCTTACTGCAGTGAGGCCAGCTGAAAGAGAAGATGCCTTGCAAAAACGTGCTCAATTCATGCACCATTTGCTGCATAGATACTACACTGATTTGAAACAACTCGCATGGCATTTAGATAAGGTAGGTGAGACTGTATGTCCCTGAAGTCTGAGATATGCTTTCATCAACATTCATGGTGAGCCTGAAATTAGTTGATGATGTTTATCATCATCTGGAATGCTTCCAGTGGAAAACATGATCTTGCTGACCTGGAATCTAACTCAGATCCTGCGACCTATATATTCAGCCTAAGAATCAACAGACAAGTTCACACTGACATTTAATGCAAAGAAGCAAAGGACTCTGGAGTTACCTGAAATTATATGCTCACCTGATGAGGTCATCTTCTAAAATTAGCTTTTCAGTTCAGAACCTACAGTTCTTGCTTGTTTCACTGAACTACCACAGCTGCTAACGTTTCATCAGGTCCTTTACCTTTAGAAAAGCTAAAATGGCTTTTAAAATTATATTCCTACTGGGAATCTGAAGAGTCTCCATTGGATTATAGCAATAGATTTGTAAATAATTATCACGGTGACTGAAAAATGACAAAGCAGTCTTGAGAGACAGACAATTATGGAGGGGGAAAAACCCCTCAAAACATTATTGTAGCCCTGGGGGAAAAAAGTGACTATTATTTTCTATGACAACAGATTAGTTTATTGAAACATATGACATCTGGGATAAGGAAATAATAAGAGTAAGAAAACCTTTGACTTCAACTCTGGAGGGCTTCTCCTTTGTTACTTCCCACTTTAGCAGCAAGTTTACCACTTTATCAGCATCTTGTGAGAAAGGACATCATAGAAAAAGAACAGCAAGGACAAATACTGGGATAAAAAGAAACATGAATTGAAGAGCAATATCTCATGGTTACAGGTAACAGCAAAAGCTTCACTGTCTCAGAAAATACTCTTAAATGAAAACTAGTGACACACTGTAGACGAGGCTACAAGAAGATGGATGCACAACTTCTTGGAAAACTTCACTCACAGCTGGTATGAGTAGTTTGCTGTCAGACTAGAAAGGTGTATCATTTGGGAATCTGTAAGGGTTAAGTCCTTCTCCTATATTGTTATTTGTCAGTCTGGGTAACAGAACAGATCACACATTTGAAATCTGCATGTGGGGTTAGGTGCTGTAGGCAAACTGGAGCAGAGAAAGAGTTTTCAGAATGATTTGGAGACATCAGAGAAACAGTCTGAAAAACACAGGATTGAACTGAGCAAGGACAGGTGCTAAGTCCTGTACTTAGGAAGGGAAAATACTGTCTGGGAAAGTACAGGATGGGGCATGACTAGACGGATAACAGTTGTTCTGAATAGGACTTTGGGAGTATTACAGAGGATCAGAGCTGAACATGAGTCAACGATATCATGCTGTCACAAAGGCGGCATCCATCGACCTGAGCTGTACAAATAGGAGTTTCATCTGACATCCTTCCCTTATTTTTCTTGGTGGTAGTAAGGCCTCAGTAAGAACACGATGTCCAGTCTGGCAGTTGCACTTTAAGTAGGAAGTGGATTAAGCAATTCAGAAGAAAGGATAGGACTAATCAAAAGCCTTCAAAAAGAGAGTCACCAAAAAAGGATGATGGAAAGGGTATTGTTCAGTCCAGAAAGGGGAAGACTAAAGGCAAAAAATAACCTTTAAAGAAGAATGGAATTAATTGTTTTTGATACCTAGGATGGAGAAGATGGAAGAAAGCAGACTTAAATTACAGCAACAGAAGTTCAGGTTAAACCTCCCAATGGCAAATGAGAGAGTATGCCAAATTTTGAAACCTCTGAAACTAGAAGTTTTAAAAATAGTTTGCATAAAACATCTATCAGGAATGATTTAAACATGATGCATGTTTGGGGCAGGACAAGGGATGAGATCACTCCTAGGTGTCCCATTTTGCATGATTACAGGAGCGAGCAGATTGGAGCGGCAATGAAATACACAAAATCTTTTGGAAAGCAAGAAGTGCCAGAGTTGATATAACTCATGTAGTTTGCAGTCTCCAGCAATTCTTCACAGTCCTTACAAGTCCACGGTTCAGGAGGAGTTAAAATAGACAACAGTTAGTTAACAAATGGCAAGACCACGCATCTAAAGGGGGTCTTGAAGGTGATGAATAGATATAGTCAAAGTAGGGAAGCAGAAAAGGCCATTTTATTAGGGAGAGAGACCGAAGCAGAGATCACACAAACATTTTAAATATTTGCATTTGTACCTACTGAGAAGGTAAGTCATGGGGTGTCTCTACAAAATGCATCCCTCTGCCAGACACAGAAGCCATTGCAGGCACAGGCCCTTACCAGACAGCAAGATTTCACACATGGAGTATGTCTTAAATACAGCTCTATCCAGAAAGCCCTGAACCAGAGCCTAAGGAAAGCTTAGTTTAACTGACACTTGTTTAAGTCCAAATTATTAAGTATGTTAGCTAATAGGCAGTATCTGTTTAAGCAAGAATCCTGAAGAAGCTATGTCTCCACATACAAAATACAAAATAAATACTGTCATGTCAGGATATTATGCTCTTAAAAAGAATCCTGGCTGAACAGAGTCAGATGCTTTAATCCACTCATAAATCCAGCTCCTTTTCCCTCCACTGTTAAAAAAAGATGTGTGACAAGAATGCGGCATAAACCCCACCTATCAGTCACAGTTCACAAAGCTTTTACTTGGACTGCCCTTGGCTGTGATAACACATCATTAGTAATTTTCCAAACGTTACGCACATACAATCTGGAATGCAAGAACTACCATACAGTCCATAAACAGAGTGAAGCAAAGCCATTGGATTAGTTCAGTCTCAGGATTCAAGGAAAAAAACTGAAAACAAAACCAGAAGCAAAACCACCCTTCAGTTAGGGTGTCCTGGTTTTGGCTGGGACTGGGATAGAGTTAATTTTCTTACTAATAGTGGATATAGTGCTGTGGTTTGGATTTAGGATGAGAATAACATTGATAACACACTGATATTTTAGTTGTTGCTAAATAATGTTTATACTAAGCCAAGGACTTCTCAGCTTCCCATGCCTTGCCAGTGAGGAGGTGCACAAGAAGCTGGGAGGGGGCACAGCCAGGACAGCTGACCCAAACTGTCCAAAGGGTCAGTCTTACTTTCCAGTAAGCAGATCAATTGCCAAAAAAATGCAACCTCAGGCAAACTTACCAATCAGGTCATGTTGAACTCAGCCAATGAGAAAGTGAACACTCCTGAAAGAATGATATCATTCATCTTCATTTTTCTCACACACTTGTGTCCTTACTTTAAGCAGTGTCACAGACATTACAAGTGAGGTCATATGCTTGACAGAAGCAAGGAAACTTCTCAGGACCCCTGTGATATAAACAAAAGACCAGTGATAAGGACAGGCAGAGGGAAGGTAAGAGAGACTCTGAAGGAAAAAAATTAATCCTGAGTAGTTCCAGTTTGATAAAATTGTAAGTAACTAAAAATAGGTTCTTAGTAAAGAGAAATGTCAGGAAAGCTCAAACACCTCGGCCTTTTCAGATCACAAATTTGAACTGCAGATTCCCATCTCTCCAAAGATACCTTAATTACCAGTCTGTTAGGTTTCTAGGGCTGGTGTCTCTCTCTTTTCTTTTTTTTTCTTTTTATTGAATCTAGTTTAGCTAATATAAACATGCTAAAGGCAAAGCAGCAGGAATTCAATTCATATGTGCATCACCTCTCCCTAGATCTGACTTCTGGTGAAGCTTCCACAAGATCAGAGGTCATTTTTCTTTCTCTCTGTTTTGGAATGATTATCTAAGTATAAAAAAAACTTCCTTCGGTTCTCCAATTGTTCTCATAAGAGTTGTTTTTTGGGCCAAGCTGAAACAAAATGGAGTTTGGTCAATGACCGGAAGCAGTTCTTTGGCTGCAGTATTTCCTTCCGGCTGACCTTTTTGAAGGTCTCCAGCTAAAACATCTGTCCTTTCCTAGGACACGATTATGGGACAATATATTATTTGGTTTGCCTTCTAAAAAGCAACTTTCCAAACTTTTTATCAAGAAATTCAACAGCTCCACACTGTGGAGAAGAGACATGAAGAAGGCAGGAGAGCTAACTGCTCTTCTTATATTCGCTTTTCCAGGGCATATTATGAAGTAGGAGAAGCAATCACAGAATCACAGAATAGTTTGGGTTGGAAGGGACCTTGAAGACCTCCTAGTTCCAACCCCCCTGTCATGGGCAGGCACACCCTCCACTAGACCAGGCTGCTCAAAGCCCCATCCAACCTAGCAACGGGGAAGACAAAGTTTGTCAGTATGGAACCGAGCATGCAGCCCTCTTCAATACAAATGGGTGACAGGAGTTTGCCCAGCATGGCTTGTGTTATACACCTCATCTGCCTCAGCATCAACGCCAAGCAGACAAGTGAGCCACAGACCATTCCTAGAAGGTCCTAAGTACAACAGGCATATGGGATTTGTAGGCAGCAGGAACTAATGCTGCTCATCTCACACTGGCTGCAGCACACAAAACTGTAGGCATCTTGTATCGCAGGGAGGTGGGAACAAGATAAGGAGATAAAACCACTCTTAATCTTTTTCCTGGCCCAGCTACCTGAGGTTCAGTGGAGCCATGACCAGAGGCATGCCAGAGTTAGGCAATGAGCTCCCTAGAATTCTGCTTCACTGGCACAGATAATGATGCTCAAGCTGTCTATTAAACATTGCAGTCTGATAGCATATATTTATTTATCCTATCCTCCTCAACTGTATTTTCTAAGAAATGTCTTCCGCTCTGTTCTTGATGTAGGCAGGAAAAGCCAAAAGCCCTAATTAACTTCTGATTGAACTTTCATTAACTTCAATATGTAGGTCTTGCAGCCATTATCACAGCCTGGAAAACATTTGTTAGATATGTTAAAGTAAGCTGGCACCAGCCTCGCTAGGTAGCCTCAGGCAACCCAGGGAAATGTCAGTAAACTTTCACCTAGCAACAAAAGCTTGGAAAAAATTTGCAATCTCTGTGTTGCATTTCCTTGAATTCTTTCTTTTTTCTGGTAATTCTTCTGCTTTATTAGGGATACATAAAACAGTTTTTCTAAGTCATTTGAACAATCTCCTGCTTTTTTCACACAAGGCACAGGGGCTGTGAGCCCATCTCCTGCTGGACCCTCTGAAGAGGAGGAGTGCTGCATTAGGATGGGGGAAGGTGGTGGAAAGGTGCAGCTTTTGCACTTTATTGCCTGGAGTCCTGAAGGAGGAAAGTAGGACTGGGAGCCAGAAACAGCTGAAAAGGGACAGAAGTTAGGAAGTGAAGGGAACCAAGGACTGGATGGACTTCCAGAATGGGGCCTCCTGGGTAACTCTTGGCAAAGCAGTAGCAACCAACCAACCAACCTACCAAAGTGCAGGTAGGGAACCTCAACTCTTTAGATCCTCAAGAGGCATTCAGCGCTCACCCACAAGGCCCCTGGCCTGAGCAGTGACAAAGCATTGCAGCAGAAACACCACCCTGGATCTGGGATTCAGCACAAACAGGCAAATTCCACCAAAAGACCCCAGAGAGACCCAGGGATGTGTGTATATGTTTTTTAAACCAGGTCAGATGGCAAAGGCTCCATCCCACAAAGTACTGCCCAGCTCCTGTAGCTTGCAGAGCCTTCCTGACAGCATCAAAAACACTGCTAGAGCTTATGAGAGGTTAGAGCAGCCAGCAGGATCCAGCCCAGTGGGTATGGGGATGCAGAACTCACCAGGAGCCTCCATCATCTCAATGAAATTGCTCCAGTTACATGAATTACAGAAGGCTCTGCCATTGCCCAGGTAGTGAGAACAGACCCCCTTTCCAAGGGATCATCCACATAAAGGTATGGCTGGATGACAGCACATAATAAATGATACCATAAATTGCTTAACAGTAACATATTGTTCCACTGAGGTATCTGCTTCATTATTCCAGCTGGTGGTGAGTTTATGCTCTGAAACATAAGGATTGGTGGCCCCTGACATTTTATGTAAATTAATCTGACTAGAGATGCTATTCTTATAATCCTAAATGCCTAATCTTAATTTTCAAAATGTTTTTACATTGTCTTGACAGCATCCTACAACTGTAAGCACCACAGGTTAAACAGAAGTTATTATTTGATTTATTATTAGCAGCTCACAAGCCTCTTCTGAAAAGAGCCCTCAAGTGCGAGGCTGCATGGAGAGCCTTTCACACTCTCCTCCCTTTGAGCAATCCCATTACAATATCTGTCTCCCATTCTCAATATGGCCCTGAGCGACTTGCCCTGAGCCATTCAAGAAATTTGTGGTAAATCTGAGTATTGCAACTAGCTGCCCCAAGGGATCATCCAGAGCTTATTTAAGTCAACGGAAGCCTTTCCAATTGATTTCAATTAACTCTTGAGCAGGTTCCGAGTCTCGGGGCACTGCCCTTGCTGTGACAGCATGCTTTTTATACTGCACACTTTATACACCTATCAAATTTCTTCCAACAATTCTTTCCAAATTAAATTGCCTTAGGGTGTAAGGTAACATTTCAGAGAGATGAGGGATTCTCACTGAAAATCAGTGTGGCTTGGATACCTATCCCCAATTTGTGCCATTTTAAATTTTCCCCTTAATGAAGCCAGACTTTTCTGCCATGCCTTTCCCCATTTTTATCTCTTTTCTGTGGATCATTTTTGCTGTCTTTTCTGGTGTATAATGGGAAGATGACAGGAGATCCAAGCATAGCTGGACACTAGACATCACTGAGAGACTGATGCACAAGAAATCTATCTCAGAGTACAGTCCCAGAAAAAGGATTTATTAAAAATGGATTAAATTGGTTACTAGTTTAGTTGAGATGTGCTTCTCCAGTTTTATCCTCTGATTCCAGTAGTACACAAAAAAAGCTGGAGTGCTGCCACGACAAACTAGACCTATCATTTTCCAGTGGCTTTAATATGGGTCAAAACATTTAATCAGCCAATGTTAATTTATTTTAGTATTCCCTGGGGAAACCCAGGGTGACTTTAACACAGGGCTTTTTCTAGCTATTTAAACAAAAAAGAAATGGAAGGACATCCACTGTGATTTATTTTCTCTGGATGATCAGTGGAGAAATTGGATATGCATGACAGACATTCATTTAGCCCTCACTTGCCTTTGATGATTAGGGCTGAATTTTCATTCTGGTGTATAGGGATTTGTGTGTGTCACTCCAAACAAGTGTCATACTTGTAAGTTCCAATAGTGAAGTTCAGAGACACAAAACTCCAGTGTAAGTGGCCAAAATAGAATATTATGATTGCATACAAGCAGTACTTACATTCTAAAGTTGAAGCTTGAGCCTCACAGAGGCTTGGGTGAATTTGTAATTAAGATCCTTTCCCTAGCTTTGGTTAAAAAGCACTATGGCAAGATGTGCAGGCATCAACTTAATTAAATCTATAACAATTGATTAGCCATTTCAAAACATCTGTTACTTGGTCCTTTGTACACTATTGCGAATAACCTCAATAATGAGGTGTGACCAATTGTTTTATTGCGTGAGCATTGCAGCCTCAGCAGAGGAAGGCTGAAGAGGCATAGCTGTAGCTCAGACTGATTGCAGTGAAATGCTAGGTCTGTGTAGCCAAGTGATGGAATTTCATTTGTTTATAACAATCATTTGTTTATTAATATAACCTTTTTACAGATCATGAGAGTCAGACAAATGTGAGCAACTGTTTTTCAGAAACAGTCTCCTTACCCTTCAGGACTACCTGACAGTCACTAGAAGAAAGGAGTTCTTCAAACAAAAGCTAATGGAAGGATGAAAAAAGCTTCATAATAGATTATAAAGCTTTGTAATTGCTGCTGGCAAACCCAGAGGTGTTTTGAAAGGCTGCTACTATGGCGTAATATTTTCCAGTTTTCATGCAGTCCCAATGTCAAGTGATACAAGCAATAAAGCTCTCCCTTCTCCTGTAAGACTATTCCATACATCACATTGTGAGCAAGTTTTATTTTTGGATTGTGATGAACACCTCACAGGATCAGGTCAGTAGCAAGGCACCAAGCACGTGGTAGTGATACATCACATGGATTCAAAACCAACTGCCTTCTAACACTGCAGCACTGGGTGCACTCATTGAAATGACCACAGAATTAAAAACCAGCACAATCGTGCTGCTGTATAAAACTCAAAGAAATATAATCTTGACTAAATAATCACACTGCACTCAGTTACTAAACATCTGGTGGATCTATTTTGAGACATGTACCTCCTGGACAGGTGTCAGCACTAGAGTAGGGACGTGGTCCCAAGGAATCAGATGTGAGCACTCACAACATATGTGCACTGAGAGAAGGGGAAAAGACTGACCTTGAATGTGCCGAGCTGTATCCAGCAGAAGACAGGTGGCAACAGCAACCAACCGAAACTTTGAGGAGGCAACAGCTGCGAAGCTGCCTCTGCTTCGTTTTACAGATAATCATCCTTGACCCAGCTCAGGAGAGGGTGCTAACACACTCAGTGTCTGAAACACCTCAGTCTTCTGTGTATGTATATTTAACGCATAAATCTGGAGAATAGGGAGGGGAAAAAGCAATGGAAATATAACTTTTTGGTATCCAAGCTTTATATCTGGCCATTTAAGAAACAGCAGTTCTACTAAGCTGGAACAACCCTATGACTCTGCTTCAGCTGGGAAGCTTAAAGCAAATTGCTTGAGGGAAGTGAGAGAAGACCAAAGGATTTTAATAGGCATTGTCATGCAGAAAGAGTGAAACAGAGAAAACATTCTCTTCTGTTATTTCTCAGCAGAGTTCGGATTTCCTAATTTCTGGCATTAATATTTCCAAACCTTTGCAGTGGAAACTCCAGAGGACTCCTGTGTCAGCAGGAAGCCTGGGCTGCAACGCAGTGAGAAAACTTAAGTCGGATAATCCTCACACAGAATTTCCGTGCTGGAGCATTTAATATTGTAATTTTCAGCACACATGGATAAACCCTTGCTAGAAGGATAACACAAACCAAACCCATTCCCACTGGACAGGGTGTTTCAGGTCTGATTCCACATAATAGATTGCATAATACACTCAGGGAAGCTGTTTTTTCAGCATCTTCTCTAATATTACAGGAGAATTTCAATGGAAACAACATCCTATGTGCAAAGGCAAGGGGTGTGCAGACCTACAAATTCATGACAAATACACTGTCCAGCTGGAAGTCTTCCCCCAGGCTGCTCTCAGCTCGTATTTGCCCTCCTACCTCCCAGACAGTTTTCCTGACAGGCTAGGCAGCAGGTGAGTGATCTTTTCCTCTGTCATCATCCCAGCTCAAGGACCACAAGACAGGACTCCTTTAAATGAACAAATGAGTAGCCTTAAAACTTTTCATGTATGGCAAGATTTTTTCATTAGGGCACAGTTTCTGGTGCTGTTACAAGGATGTCAATTTTGGTGGAAAGGTTAAAACAAACAGAACACCTAAGTACCAAACCCCTAAGCCATCTCAGATGTAGTCCAACAGGGATCCCATCAATGATCATGATTTATGGACCATGGGTACTGTTAAAGTCTTACTGTAGAGAACTGTTAACCTCCCATGACTTTTATTTGGCTTGAAAAGTATTTTTTAAGGAGCTAGTCTTTTAGATACTAGAATATATGTGAAAATTTGGAAATAGTTTAGCCTTTCAGACTAGTTTTGAGTTTGATTTCTTATTCTCTTTCTCTGCAAATTCTACAATTAGATGGGTAAGACAGCACATTTTGTACGGATTATTACACTGATAGAAGTTGAAAGCACTTGGCCTACAGCCTTGTATCTCACTGCATGCCCAAGGCCTCTGATAATCCTTCAGAAATAGATTGTGCATTGAATCTTGTTGTTTCATTAGAGGCATACTTTCTCAGTCTGCTTTCCAAAAAAAAAAAAAAATCTTTTGAGGCATCCAGTAGTTGTGTGGTAAGCCATTCAAATCACAGGTGGTGGAAGACCAGTAAACCAGACTGAAGTAGACTTACTTTATTGGCAAAACTCATGCATATTTGCCTGCAGCTCATTTTTTACTGCAACTACTTTCCCTCTTTGGGGTTCCTTCCCTAAAAACCTATGACCCAGATCAATATGTAGAAACTATAGAAGGGCTAAGCTTCCCATGGAGCATTTGGACACTTCCATAATGTTTATGGTGTGCTGCTTCACCTTGTGTCCATTCCTGATTCTGTGGGAAGCAATCTCAAAGGCTCATTAACACTTCAGGATTAATAAAAGCATCAGGAAATCAGTTGCATTAAACTTTTTATTAGTCACTCCCCCACCACCCCCTTTTCCTCACATTGAGTTTATGTGCAGTCTATTCATTTTCTCTTCCTCTAGGTCACTTCATAATAAGAAGTCCCAGTAAAGTCACAAAGAGAGATGCTTAAGGGTTTTTTAAGCTAAATCCCAGCAGGAAAAACTGAGGTTATGTCTGTGCTGCCTCTGACGGGACGGTCAAGGCTCCCTCACAGTAGATCTATTCATTTTCTACACTGTGACCCTGCAGATGCTCTGGACCACGTGTGAGGAGGTAGCACAGCATCCAACCCAGTGCAGCCACTTTGTGTGCCAAGGCAGGCAAGTACAAGGATTCACATACCAGTGACCTCTCTAAGGCCAACCTTTTGGTGCAGCATAGGCAGGGCCGCATCTCCGAGCGGCAGTCTCATCTGTCAATGGACAGCCACAGTTGAGTATAGGCAGGTCCTGATCTTTAAAAGAGGCTGTACTCTTCTCAAGGGGTGAGAGCAGCTATTTGTATTTGCAGTTATCATCCTTCAGCACCAACCTCTTCAGCTGCTTCACCTCCAGACAGGACTGCTTGGACTTACAAGACAAACCTCTGAACACTGCAGCCAAAACAGGTGCAAAAACACGTACTTGAAATTAGCCAAGTGAAAAAAAAAAAAAGCACAACTCATAATTTTCCCTTGTCAGAGGTAATCCTGATCTAGAATCACAACAGAGTTACTCTTTTCCAGGCATCCTACATCTGCTCTGTCATCTGATGTTGTGCTTTGACTACTTTCCATGTGCAGCAATTTTCCCTTCTTCCTCATTGTTGGTCAACTGCATTAAATCTTATTCTATCATTCCCTCCACTAGCTCAGTATCACCTCTTCCAAAGATGTTGATGTAAATCTCATGACACTTTGTACCATCTTTTAGCACTATGTGATGGAGTCATATCACTGCATGGGAATTTCATATTTCAATTAAAAAGAAATTCCTGGCCTTCCTGGGTACACACAACTGCTTTGAAGCATGGTTTGCATGCACCTTTAAAGGCCAAAAGAGAAGGATCAAACAAGAACCACCTCCTGCCTTCTATTTAAAAACAAACAAAGCCCCATGATTTCCATACAGTCTCACTTTTTTTTTTTTATACTTGACTCATCGTTTGTAACACTACTGGCAATACTGCAAGTAATACTCCCTCCCCTGTGGAGCTGCACAGGCTCTCATATATATCCCTATGATGACTGCCAACAGCAGTAAATAAGCTTTCCAGTCTTACACTCATGCAAAAGATCTAGCTGTTTACAGAAAAGCTTCCCAAGGATTCCTCAAGTGCTTGCAGAGATCTTTACCACTGCAAGCTGTTATGTAATGTCTTTTGTATCTATGCACTTAATCCAAAGCCCAATAAACTCAGTAGAAAAATTCCCATTAACCTCAGAAAGCTTTGGATCAAGTTCTACGGTTACTAACACTATGGTTACTAACACTACCTTGGTTTAAGTCATATCTGTTTGGCTGCTGCTACTTATGCCACTATGATATATTTTTATTTCAGGCAAGGGGCAAAATGGAATGAGCAAAGACAAATTTGTTTGGCTTTCTATTTCTGTTTCGTCAAGCTTCCATCTGTCTCAGTGATGTCTAAGCGCGTCTGCATTTAACATTTTGAGACCTACGTTCAATTCATTGGATTTCAAGTGTACTCTGCCATTTTTGGTGCAAATCAGCAAGTGTCCCATTTATGTTTTGAAAAATTAGTCCACTCAACTTTAGACCTAAAAAAGTATTCTTCAAGTATTAGCTACATGCGTGAAGGAAGTTCCTATTATCACATTCTTAATGTTACTGTTAATGGATCCCTCCTCCTTGCATGGCATCTCAGACCTGTGGGTGCATAACATACTGGAGAATTACCCTAGGAAATTGAGGGCTGAGACATCGTGGTCTCAGCAGTGAAGGTCACAGACCCTGGCTCCAGACCTTGACCTTGGCTGACTGTGCGACAGTGCCAACATACCAGAAAAGAGGAGAGTGGGGGGAAGGGTCGGCAGACATTGGAGACAGATGGCCTAATTCATCATCCACCAGAAATGAAAAAAAACCCAAACTGTTCCAAGCATTACACACAGAGCAATGATTGTAAATTCCACAACTGTGGAGACCTGCCAAGCCATTATGCACACACCCATACTGCAGTCACTGCGCATAGCTCCTGAAAGGTGAAATCAGGAGAAACTACAAAGCATAAAGGGTGGTCGGCTCTCAGGAAATTGGTTCATAAAATGATTATCCAAGCCCTGGTGGAAAGAAAAACATGTAGAAGTTAGGGACTGACCGGATATTAGTTTATTCATAAACAATGCATTTATGCAACATGTAACTAAGTCATCCGTGTATGTGATTCTAGATATTCTTTACCTAACTAGCTTCTTTCAACACCTTTTTTTTTTTTCCCCCTCTCTCAATAGTTTCCCCCAATTGGACCTGCTTGATTGCGTGTCCTGCTAAATAAAGTTCTGTAGTCACCAAGCAGAGTACCTCACAGAACCAGCAATGCTGGTGATGCTGCTTGGGAGGGATTGCATGCAGACCTAACAGAGGTTTCCCTAGACCACGTTCTTTGGTTTCTCTGCAAAGAGAATGAAGGAGCATCCTGGATCCTGCCTTGGATTTTTTTGGCACCTAGAAATTCACAGAGAGCAAGGATACAGAGTGGCATCAGTAATGCTGTTTGTAGCACAGGCTGAGTGCTTTAAGTGGTTTTGGGAACACAACTTCCCTACAAAGACAACAGCAGCCATTGAGTTGCTGAATGTCACCAAGCAAGTGCCAGAGAGCTTGATCGCAGCCTTTGTCCAGCTCTTTAGCTCTCTTTCTACAGAGGCCAACATCTATGCACTACACAACAAAGAGTTATTAATACAACCTTCACAATCAGCCAGTGTAAAAACCCACACGTAGATCCTAGGGCTCCATTCAGGGATTCCTTACGAGCACATGGTATGAATAACTCTGCAAATTCTTGTCACCAATCTGAAACTGCAACCCACTGAGCAGTCCTTCCTTTTACTGCCAGGTGACCTCAGAAGGATCAGATGGGAGAAGGGGCTTGTTCTGTGCAAGCAGGTTCAATAAGCAAACACACTTGACAATATAAGTGTCCTTATCTGACTGCCAGTCTCCAAGTTTGCGATTCTAGAAGCTCGCGGTATGCCAGAGAACCAGCACAACACATCCTTCTGCTACCTCACAGCCCCCAGAGTGAAGCCGCTTCTCTTGAACTCTTACATAGTAAAGATAAAAAAAACACCCTGAATGCCTGGCTGTCCTGGGAACCTCCTCCCCAGTTTTATTGCGCCAGCTGTAACCATCCATGCTTTCCCCTCGTCTCGCTGCACATACCAGAAATCAGCCCAAGCCACTTCACTCAGCAACTCAAAAAAAAGGAGGAATTAGACAAAGCAGAAGTGTACTGCGCTGAATATCGCTAGCCAATCCCTGTTCTGACAGGGAACATTTTACTCGCTGTTGGAAGAAGTACTCTACATCCAGAGAGTGCTCCAGCCTCCTGAGAAAGCGGTAAAAGAGAAGGAACTAAAAAGCAGTAAGCAAGCATTCTCCTGTTTTCCCTGCTTACTCCAGCTACCCATCAGACTATTCATGAAAACAAAGTCCTCCTCCTCCATCCAGTTTGTGGTCTCCTTGCTTTACCTTTACACTGGACACTGAGGGAATATTTAGATGATCTACCATGAGCATCTAATCTAGGTGTGATCCTCTTACAACTTGGACCCTTGATGTCTTATGTTGCAGATGGAGGTATCTCCCCTAGGAGACAACTCCAAATGGTCATTAGGGGTTCAAGTGACTCGCACTAGTACAACCCCAGTTATTTTACCTCCCCACACCTTTTGCAGGAGCACAACTGTGTGGATTCCCTTCTCTTATTTACCCTGAAATTTGCAAGAGACCTTTTGCAGACTTAATCTAAATACACACACCATTGTGCATGAAAGCTTTTACATATATTCCATAAGTACAGTTGTGACCACACCTTTTAGTGTCTCTTATTAAACAAGGGATTTGAATGTTGCCATGCTTCAGAGTTGTACATCCATCTACCTAACTAGGTACCCACCTGAATCTCTTTCTTTAGCATCAGAGCCATCTTAGAAACTTCAGCATAACTATCTTTGTGGGTGAGAGTATTCACAACAGCAAAGAGGCCGAGTGATTTAAAACTTGGGCTCAGGAACACTGCCTGGTCCACCAGAGCATTTTTCTTTTAGAAATTTGTTCTCTGAATGAACCGGAGAACAAACCCAATAACGTCCAGGATCTGGCACCTATCAAGGAAGATCAACTTGAACCCCATCCTCAGGCTATGTCACCTTGGGTAAAGCCCAGGGGAAATCCTGAGGACCAAAAACACTGCAGCACTGACTCAAAAAGTGGTCAAAGAATTGTCATGCATAAAACAAAGAGGCTTGGCAAAATACTGCGTTTTTTTGAAAGGGGCTGTAACCATAATGGTGATGGGTGACTTGGTATTTTTTCAAGATAAATAATCAACACTGTAATCCATCAAATACCCCAAAACTGTTATCTAGTGACGAATCTACATGATAGTGCTGTAGGCAAGTGCAACTGGGAAAAAACAACGTTAGGACTCCAGAAGTGTCACGGTCCATGTTTTCTGAGCATTTTAAAAAAAATTAAAGGGTGGATTTCAAAATAGGTATTAGATACCACCACTGCGCATTATAGTAACTGTGTAAATGCTCCCTCTACATTACAGTGCTTTTGTCATCTAAGCAAGAAAACCCCACGCTGTTCAGTCCCAGTTCAGACAAAATATTGAATACAGCACTAGGCTAAAGTGAAGAAGAATATTTCCTTAATATACATCTTTATATATTCTAAATATATTTATATGTATTATATATTATTTTAATATATTGTAATATATGCTATCACATATAATATACATATATATTCTAAAATTTATAAAGCCCTCCTAGCTGTTATGGCAGCAACCCTAGTAGAGTTTTGGTCTCTGCAGTATCTCTCAGTCTGGAGGTAATTACAAAGCAGTGGGAATGCAATTTATTCCTAAGTAGCTGGTGTTGCAAACTACAGCTGTACTTGAGAGATTCCAGCTACTCAGTATTTACAAGTTTGAATTCTAAACCTGACTAGAAATTCACTTACAAGCTCAGGCTTCCCTGCAATTTAAGCAAGGGGGTGAAGTGTTTTCCCCTGCACTATGAGGGCCTGTATCCAGCTGGCCAGATGCTGTTCGGGTGATCTGAACACTGAATATCATGGATGCATTTTTATCCTTAAATTTTTAAGTAGAAAAAGTTGAGCTCTTCTGGAGAGATAGAGGCAGTTTTTCATTGTGCTCCAAGATCCAGCAGCATCTGCCTACAACCTTTAGTCGTATCAACAGCAATTAGATGACGTACTTCTGACTCACATGCTCTCTCTGGAATGCCTCCTATTTAAAGCATAGTATGCGCAGGTGCTATATCATTGAGGTCCTGCAACCCCACAAACATCTTACCAATACATCCTCTCAGGCATGGCTGCAGAATTGGATTCTAAATGCTGATCCTACCCGACGTAAATCTCATTTCTAGAATGGCGGGAACTGTCAAGCATCAGAACCCGAGAACTTGCATGTTAATTCTCATCTTTACATTTCCACACAGAGGAATGAAGCTCTCTCAAATGCAAGCCATGACTACAGTAAGAAGTAACAAGTTCTTCTTTGTCTTAGCCAATAGAAGTTTGGAGGTATTTCAGAAGAATAATGTAATTCTCCTAGAAGTGAAGTGCAACATGAAGTGGCTGCTGATTCAGTAGCACTGAAAACTGATGCTCGGCTCAGCATTGTTACAAGAATTCTTAGGCTAAGTGTATCCTCTCCGAACACAGTTAACAGCTCAAACTACAGCAAGAGAGGAATGCAAGGACTACTGAATAATGATTTTGTCCATCGTTGTTGCTGCATTATAGAATAAATGTTTGAGACAAAATACATAGGCAGAAAACTAAAACGCTGAACTTGAGGCAATCAAGGCTAACAAAAGCAAGAGATGCCTCCTCGTGGTTGCAGTGAAAGGTAGCAAACGACAACAACCAGAGAAGGAAAGAGTAAAAACTGCACTTAAGTAAGAGCAAGGCAGAGTAACTAGAAATAAGGATCTCAGCCTAACTGCCTTCTCTCTGCACTTCAGCTGACTGTAGGAGGGAGAAGAGACATCATGCCAGGACCGAGGTGTAAAATGCCTCCAATTAAAATAACCCCCGAATATGCTTATAACCGCACTAAAAGGAAATGTTACGCATTTGCTTTTCTATAAAACCAAATCCACTCTTTTATAACCCTCTTTGAAAAGTAAGATAGTATCACTAGTGAAATGAACTTAAGCGCACATGTGAATAGATTTAATTTTGTTACTGCAAATGCTTTTATTGACTATTAGGGAAATAGTAGAAACATCCATTGTGTCTAATAAGGAATGAAAGCAGATGCTGGAAATAAAGACCTTCCAGGGTCTAAGGTTACCTTTCCCTAGGAAAATATTTTGAAACAATATCTGAAGACTCTTAGCTTATAAAAATCAGCATGGCTCCACTAAGAGTAAATAAAAAAATGCCATCCCCCCCCAGGTGAAGAGCTGTTACCTATTAGAACCTGGTGCTCCAAAAGCAGAGCAGCTGTTCCTCTGCAGTGCTCTCATGTGCCTTATAGATCAGTACAGGCAGATGAGAGCAGCTGAGAGGATCCTAACAGTTCCCACCTTCAGCAGTCTGGGTAACTCATTCCATACTTCCAATTTGAGGGAAGAATTTTATCAGAAGCAACTCGTCCCCTCTGTTCATCCCTGCCTTGGGAATCATCACCTCCCACACCCATAGGTTCAGCTGCAAGGAGAGAATGATGACATCATGCACTACAAAGAATTATTAGTCATTTCTCATAGATG